>NW_028281085.1:245000-580000 GCF_059751285.1 Brachycentrus maculatus
GAATGCTTCATTCACGATTCGAGTAGAATAAAAATAACGAGAGGTGTTTATTGCCGCGTTTGTGAGTGTTGAATATAAAGAAATATATAATAAATATCTCCCTAATTCGACATTGATTTACTACGACAAAGTTCACAAAAGACAGTCGCGACAGTAAAACACGACTTCGTGTCAACAATGCACTTAACGATGCAGTAAACCGCCTCATAAATTCACCCTTATTTCGCGAAAACGCTCTCGGACCGAACCTTACGTTCCGGTATTCATAATGAAACAATTGGACCGTGTTGCGCAGAAACCACCCAACCTACAAATTGGCAAGATGACTAAATTACACTTGAATATTTTTATTTATTTATTTATTTGAACATCAAGTGCAGAAAAGAAATGAATACGTTGGAGGGCTTATTGCTAAAAAGCAATATCTTCCATCCAACCAAAAACAGATTAGTGATATTGGTCAAAACGTTTGACATCTTATATAGCTGTAGATAGTACTTGAATATTTAAAAAAATATATATAAATTACAAAATGAAGATAATAAGTAGGGTAAAGGAAAGGGGATTTAGGAAAAGTGGTAGAGGGAAGGAGTGATTTTTAGAAGAAAAAATACATAAAATCACGATCTAGTAGTTAGGATGTTTAACTACCGTACTTTACGTCCTGGGTTTAATTCCCAGGGAGGAGAAATTAAATATTTATAAATATACACTCTAATATTCATTTAATATTACCCTGGACTGGTGCCTGAAGCGGAGGGCTGATCATATTTCCTTCAGGTGTTAACGATCAAGGTAACACTGCGTTTATATGATGCAGTGCCCTATGCGCTATCGGGTGCGGATGCGGGTATATAAAAATATTAAAAGGTAGAAGTAAGGTTTGTTTTGATACAACAATCAAGAAGCAGTGTTTAGTGTGTGTCATTCAATAATTTGACTATTTTGTTAATGAGGTCACAGTTCTGTATTTCATTGTTTGAATGGTTTCAGAATAATAAAAAAATAAAATAAAACTGATAGAATGGGTTCAATGATTCACATCCAACCATCTTGGATAATTTCAGCGAAACTGTTTTCTTTTTCTTCTAGTTTAAAGTCGAACACATCCAATCCACATGGATTTATTTTTCAATATTTTCATGCATGCAAATAATTTGAAAAATTTCAAAAGCTTTCATTCCACATTGATGTTTCTAGTACATTTTTTCATGGATTTATTGGTAAAGTTAGGGTTGAAATATTGGGTTGGGTGTCTCCAGCAAATGAAAAATTTAATATCGATGAAGTAGCATTCGTCAAAAAAACAAATTTCGCATATTATGGGTTGGGTGGTTTCTGCATAGCGTGGCCCAATTATGCCCACGCCCCGACGAAATTCCTCCGCGTTGAATAGAATGATTACTGTTTTATAAATTATACAGTACGCTACGCATTGTTCAATACGGTCTTGAAGTGTAACCAAACAATGGAACAGTGAATACCCCAAAACCATTTATTATTACTTTTCTGTCTGTTTCATTGTGAGAGAATGCTCGATGAAAATATTTTTGGTGTCATTAACATAAATTTAATTGACTAATTTGCCTCACATACACTCAAATTTCATTTTTTTTATATTTCCTCATGTGTTTATTTTAAATATGCTTCTAAGCATATTTACCAGTTTATTGTTTTTATATTTTTCCATGTGTTAGCTTTGGTTATTTCAAAAATATGTTTTTTGTAACTTTATTATTTTTGTCTTGTTAACCTTAATCCCATGTCCCAAAATGAGAAATAGAAATTACTCATCGGGAATATTATATATGCTTTTGACTTATGCATGTAATATGTTTTGAAAAATAAAATAAATATTATATTATACTCGGTCACATACACAGATCAAATCATAAAAAATTTAGAAAATTTAGAAAAAACATTTTTTTTTTAAATTCTGATAAAACATTAATCAATGAAATGCTTTATCAAAATACATCACCTTTACTGTCTTTGTTCCCATTTAACGAAGTCCCGAACCTTAATCCCCCCCCCCTTTAGAAATTAGCCCACCTACCTCTACCAATACCTGAATATTTTTAATTGAAGTTTTACTTGGTAAATACCACTATTTCTTAAAATCTACCAGCAAAACTTTGATTAAAAATGGATAGATTTTACCAAAAAGTGACTGCCGAACTAATGAAACCTGAATATTTTTTGATCGTTAGTTTTTTTTATCACCTGTCGATGAAAACATCTGTAGTTTTCGAAACTAGTCGTCTAAATTAAATATAATTATACTCAATAAGTGGTATAAAACAAGTGTTTATTTTTTAAGAATCGACACATCATTCCACAAAGTTAGTGCCAAATCAATAAATAACAAAATAAAACAAAATATAAAATCTGAGTATCAAATGGCTTCATATCTGGATGATATGTATGACTTGATGTTTGAATCCAGAAGATGCTTAGAATGTATAATATATCAGGACAGACGAGCATGGCGTTTCATCCTCTCTGGCTACCTGTGCGGGTAAACATTAATATTAATCATTGGTAGCATTTATTACCATGTCAAAACAGTTAGGTTAAGTGATTGAATTATGTAATATAATCCTGAGCTCCAGAGATGTCAATTGCGTCAATAGTTAATCAAATTACTGGCATGTGTTAGGTCCATAGATCCCACATAAATTTAAATTGTCGGCTACATTAGAGTACATTAACCTGCGTCAAGACGACTAAATATTTCCTATTGACAGGCCAGAGATGCGATCCCTTCCAAGTCATCGTATACGAATACTTAACACATTTTCAATTAATCTAATAAATCTTATCGCTGCGGGGAATCACGTAGCTTACGCATCTAGAGGGATATCTCCGCACGTTCTGAAAGTGTGTTATAAATCTGCTCAAAGCCTTTTATCGTCGGCATTTTTATAGAAATGGCGCCAGAATTGATACGGAAAATCGACATCGATCTCTATAAATGTAAGTAGGCGATATTTTAATATTCATATGTGGCACTTATTTTGGCAAATAGTGTTGAATGTGTAGTCGTAACGAAGGAAAACACACAATGTCAAAAAACACATTTTTTTATAAAGTACATAATTCATATCATTTTTTGACATCTCATCAAAGATGAAGAAAAATATGGAAGTCTGGGCATTTACGGGGCTGACGACCGTCATTGGCTGGTTTTAGTGATCAATTTTCACACGTGTAACATTCACCAATTTTACCCATTATTGACAATTACACTACTCAAATTCTTGCAAATTCTATATATGTGAACCAATTTAGAAACCTTGTTCATGAATCACTAGAACTTCACTAGAGACATCTATTGGTGAGATGTAAAGAAGCTTTTTATTAAGCAGAAACTCTTATATTAGATGTCTCTAGTGAAGTTCCTTGAAACCTTGTTCTTGAATCACTAGAACTTCACTGGAGAGATCTATTGGTAGGCACAACAATTTATTTTAATTTAAGCTATCTTAAAATCCTCCTTAATTACACCAATCTAATAATGATGTATAATTTAAAAATACAATGAAAACTCGTTATTGGTGCATCTCGCCTTTCACGTTGGAAACCTGTGACCTGTGACTGCAGCGAAACACCTTAGACGTTTTTTTTTAATCTTTAACTTGAATTGCTGCAAGTTAATTAACTTCGATCGAATGCTCAAACTTAACGGAAATATTTTAATTAAGTTTCATTTAAGGCTCTCTTCATTGACTTTATATATATATATATATATATATATATATATATATATATATATATATATATATATATATATATATATATATATATATTTATATATATATATATATATATATATATATATATATATATATATATATATATATATATATATATATATATATATATATATATATATGTATGTATATATATATATATATATATATATATATATATATATATATATATATATATATATATATATATATATATATATATATATATATATATATATATATATATATATATATAATGTCAATGAAGAGAGCCTTATATGAAACTTAATTAAAATATTTCTACCGTTTGTTGCCTTTTATATGCTGACGACGCTGTTCTTCTTGCCGATAGCAAAGAAGACCTGCAAACGTTGGTGACAAAAGTGTATAATGTGTGCAAGGAAAGTGATTTATTGATGAATGTTAGCAAATCCAAAATCATGGTTTTTGAAAGAGATGAATGTAGATCTGAGTGTGAAATATTGGTAAATGGGGAGATTTTGGAACAGGTAGATGATTTCATATATTTGGGTAGTATGTTTTCTAGGGATGGAAAGATCGATAAAGACATAGAAAGGAGAGTGAATGCTGGGAACAGAGTGAATGGTGCACTAAAATCAGTTTTAGCAAATAAAAATCTATCAGCGGAAGCTAAACTGGCAGTACACAATGGAGGTCTGGTTCCAACCCTTATGTATGGAAGCGAAGTGGAGTTGGCAAAAGAAGGATGAAAGCAGACTGAATGCAGTCGAAATGCGATCCCTCAGACGAATGTGTGGCAAAACGATGTTTGATAGATGTTCGAATGATGAAATAAGGAAAGAATGTAAGGCTGAGATAAGCATTATCGATAAAATTAAGAAAGGTGTGTTGAGATGGTTTGGACATGTGGAGCGTATGAGCGATGAAAGAACGGTTAAACAAATTTATGGAGCGAATGTAGTTGGAAAAAGAAGCAGAGGACGACCGAGGAAAACTTGGCACAATCAGGTATGTCAAATACTTGAAAGCGGCCGGGTCAGGAGTCGTAATAATCGTCGGGTATGTATGAGGAGATGCATGAATGTAGAAGAGGCAAAGAATGTTTGCAAAGACAGAGTGGTGTGGCGTTCGATTCTCTCTGCCTACCCCTGCGGGGAAGCGGTGTGATGGTTAGTTAGTTAGTTAGTTATATATATATATATATACTCGTAAAATAATGACTTTCGGTTGGTGGATAACCATTATCACAAAAAAAATCCATTTTGCTGATTTTTACGAAATACAAATGATTATACTGACGTTTTCACTTTTTTCAAATTTGAATATTTTTCTGTTTAATAAGATGCCAATTTGATAGGTAAAGTCGGGCAAAAATAGGTAAGTCCAATTTATCATGCGAACGGGCTTGCGGTATATCGCCGTGTGATCTAAGCCTAGTTCTAAAAGTTCCCGTTTCAACAGATGTGTAAGTTTGATAGAACGGACCCCGTCTGGTAATAGCTAGTAATATGGATTCAGGTGATAAATAAGGTATCTCTCGAGGGAACTGCTCTTTGAGAAGCTCTGACACAGATACCCGTGTTGTTACAAAACCTTGAAAATGTCTGGGTCGGGTGCTTTGGAGTTTAGAGCTTTGGGAGCTTCTCTTCGCTTTATCGTGACAAGGTTTTTTTTACAAGTGTCAATCCGAATGAAGGACATGTAAGGCGTCTGAATCGATAACAATTTATGGGCTGTATTTATTTTAAAAGGCGCAGAGTACCTTATACAAAGAAATACACGTACATTTTCGACGTTCTTATACGGGGAACATTTTCTGTTTTATATTTCTTTTGATGTCACGTTCACACCAATGTGGATCAATGTTTTCTGACACAATTTATTGCATTGGCGGAGGGAATAAAAAGCGGAAACCTGTGTTCTAATAATGTCAATAAAAATAGCGAAACAAATTCGAGCTGGAGACATTTCGAGAGGTATGTGTCTCTATATTGTTATCTCGTGACAAAATACTACCCGCTGCCTACTAATCCACTCGAGGAAATAAACTAACCTAATATTATACTGTCTTTTTATGTAGGTACCTACGTTTTTTTATTACTGTTTACTGAAAAACAGAGCTTTGTTTCGTCTTGTTTATATGAAAGGAATTGTTTATTGTCTTCCATGTAATACGTTTTTCTTTTGCGTGGTGTGGGAATTAGTACACTTGGACTACATACGTGACCTTCTGAGCTCAATAGCTCGTTAAGCTGGTAAACGCTATAATTCACGATGTCCTGTTAAAAATATTTTTTTCAACAACTTTAAAATTATCACATCAAAAACATACCTTGTCGATACTTTTTTTTGCTGTTCGTGTTGCGTTTCATACCATATTTACATAAAATAGATGTTTATATAAATAAAATAAAATTTTGATTCATATCGCGGATTTTTGTTTAACTTTAAAAAAATACGTACATACATAAAAATCTGTGGATTTTACGTTTAACGTGGTCAATTCATTATCATTATATTATATTCTCATTATATTCATCCTTAATAGTTTCATCTTAACTCAATTTTATGAATATATATATGGTATACATGTATATGTATACATATATATGTGTGTATACACGTGAGTGTGAGTGTAATTTTTACTCTAAAATTACACATTATTTTTGCTTTAATTGACCCAGTGAAGACAGACTGAACTTGTTTGAAAAAGAGAAAATCATCAATAGTGAAATTAAGTAAAAAAAAATAAAATATGTGTATGTGTTTCATCTTCTTTTCACAACCTTCATTAACTTATTTTTTAAAAATCAGTTCTTTAACCAATTTTCAATATTTGATGTTTTATTTTTTTCTGTTTTACTACATTTTGTATGTATCTTAATGTACCTAACGCTATTTTCCATTTTGTTTTTTCTCAACATTATTAGTTAAATAAGGGCGTTGATTTTAAACATTTCATTCATAATTATTAATTTTTGCTCCGTCCAACGATTCAGAATGTAAGTCAATAACGCTTTCCTTACAACATAGTAAATATGAACCTTTTTTTAATATACACCTACGGTTTAAAATGTAAACTATCTACTAGCCTGTAAATATTCCTTGTGGCATTAGCATTGTTATGCTTAAACATAACCTCAATAATTAATTATCTTTCAAAGAAACAAAGGCTTTCCGATGCACCGAAGATCAGCATATGGTTAAAGCCTATTTTACTTATGGCGTGTAAGTGTTCATTTTACGTTGTATTGTTTGTGTTATTGTGTACCATGTTCGGAGGCATTGTCTGAATCCTGCGTACAAATTACTCTTTCTCTTGAAAATTACGAAACATGAATAATAATAATTTAATTTACATACACAAATTCATTTCTACAATGAAATTATACAAAATCATACCTTAACTTATTTATTGATTCGGCGTTTAATCTGTAGAACTCCATTTTAATTTATGTATTAATTGTTAAATCAAACACAAATTTTTCGAGTTTTTTAAGTTGTATGTAATCGTTAAAAAACACGTGAAATTAATATTGTGACAATTGTTTCGCCTAGTTATGAAGAAGAAGAAATAAAATAATAATTTGAAAGTTTTATTTATAAAAAATATTATGTATAACTTTAAAATAAATTTATTTCCTAAAAATATTAATAGATCTAGCCAACGAATGAATATAACTTTCTAGAAGTCCCTTTTTGCAAATCCAGTCTCGCGCAAAGACACTCATTTTTCATAGCACCAAAACTGTTTAATCCATTCAGGAAAGACTACATGTTAGATATTAATTACATTAGTTTGTTTCAATTTAAAATTTTGCTTAATTTGTTCATTCAAAAAACAGATCTAAGTACCGTCTTCCTTTAAACGTATAACTCATATAGTGCATATTTTCAAACTTTTTTCATTTTCTTTTTTTTCATTGTTTTGTTTTCTGTTAAAAACAAATATTTGTAGTTTATATTAGCACTTTAATATTGATATCTTTTATTTCTGATGCATACTGTTTTTTTGTCAGTGCCCTTTTATTATAACCTTAAATAAAATGTATACACACACACAGGCCATGCCTTAGTGGTATCTTTTTTGTATTATTTTTTTTTGTACTTGTAATTATAATATATTGTGAAATGCAAAAGAATTTTTTTAAAAAATCAATGAACATTATCACGAATTTTTTTGGCTAAGTAGATTATGGGTAACTCTTTGTAACTCGGTACTAGGGTTTTTTATGTGAACGCATCGCGTGAGAGGTTATATTTAGCGTTAAACTTATGAATAACTTAGTATTTCTCTGATATGATCTCAAAAAGGCACAACGTGTATTTATGTATGGTCGGCACGCGTCCGAGTGATTTAACACTATATGACCTACAAAAACAGGGATGGAAAACAGTCACTACCTAATAGTTTTAACTGTTAACAAACATTTTATTTATGGATTTAGAGTTTAATTAGTAGAACTCCATTTTAATTCATGTATTAAATGTTAAATCAAACATTGATTTTTTGAGTCTACTAAGTTGTATTTTATTGTTTTTAAAAACATATAAACATCAATTTTGAAACAATTTTTTCGCCTATTTATGGCATTTTCAAACGAATTTCAGACCATTTAACCTTCACGTTCGTTTGAAAATGCCATTACTAGGCAAAACAATAGTCAGAAAATAGATTTTATGTGTTTTTTAACAATAAAATACAACAAAGTACGACTCAAGAAAGCAGTGTTTGATTTAATATTTCATAAATAAAATGAGTAAAGAGTTTCATAAACATAATATTAATACAAAATATGGGTTCCAAACACTATTATTTATTATATGGAATAAACATAAATATTCTTTGTGGTCAGCTGGATTACCTTAGAGACAAAAAAAAGAGTTCACGCATTTGTGGAAGCCTGGGTGCAACAGACATCAATAGTAAGATATAGAAAAGGCAAAAGAGATAGTATGGCCACATATGATGTAGAGAATCTCAGCATATTGTAAACCAGGCAATCGCCATGGATCTTCCTCGAAAGATATCTAGACGAAGACCAAAGGATTCATGGATGCTGTAGAAATTAAACGTGATTCAAAGGCATTTATATAATAAATATACTGTAATAAAGAGAACTACTATTGTGTGTTAAGTTGAAATAAAATACGTTTATAAAAGGTACATTTGATCATACAATTCATATTCTCGGATAGTACATTTAATAACGTTCATTTCATATTTCAACATATTAAAACAAATTATTCTTATTAATAATTACAATTATGAAAAGTACTAAATGAAATATTTCTGATAAGGACAAAATTTGCGATTGTTAAAAATAAATGTCAGTTTAAAAATAACGGGCTTTTATAAATGAGCGACGGCACAGAACCATAGTTTACTAAATCCATGATTAACGATCGCATTAAGTTAATGGTAAAAGTTTCCTTACCCCTGGAATCCCTTTCATAATTGCAGTTTGTTCAATATGAAAGTGATATGTAATTTGAATCACTAAGCTCAGATGAATGCCACGATACGATAATTTTAATTTTATATTTATCGGGGATCGGAATAAATTAATTAAATCATTGTATAAATCATTGTTAGTACAGTCCTGTAAGGTCATGCTTTAGGCACCGAATATACAGGATGTACAAAAAAAGTTATCTGAAATTTTATAAAATCAATACATTACGATATACCGAATATTATATATCAACAGAAAAATAAGAGATGGGTTCTAAAACTCGTAAAAGCTTTTGTAATTTAGAGAATGCTAATAAGGATCTATAATATCAATTATATATTATCTTTATAATCGATTTTACTGTATAATCTATTATAGAGTAAAATCATTAAAGTCAAGTATATAGATACATATGAGCATGCCAAGAAACCGTATTTTACTAACATTTTTATCTCATCTTACATTTTTTTACAAATAATTTATTATGACATCCTGTATATAGCGGATGAATAGTTTTCGTCACTAACCCTTTGATAATTTATTTTGTTGTTTTGTTGAAAATAATATTCATTTCAACATCATTATAGATAAAAATGTAAATATTCGTTTGTTAAAATAAATTTCGTAAAGATATTCACCGGTTACAATAAAAATTTTAACATAACATAATTTAAATTGTAACAGATGAAAGGTAAAAAGTGCTTAATTTGAAAAACAGATATTTATCTCAATGCAGTGCCGTCTATTGAACTTTTTTGTAATATAGCTCGTGGCAAACAGGGTGCTTCTTGACAACTGTCACTTAATATTTTCTTAAGTTTTCGATAGCATTGTTGTTTCAAAGGTTTTTAATATTTAAACTTTTTTTTAATCACGTTTTTGAAATCACATTTTCATATGATGTACGGAGTGCGTGGTTTTTGGTATCGTAAGGGAAGGGTAATTAGGTATAACCTAACTATGAGTATTTCAATGTTTTAGAATTAGTACATAAACCCTGAGGATGACAAGGTTCTTGTCGAAACTGGCTGGAAAAAGTGTACCAATAAAATGTGGTTAAAACAAAGTTGTTTTATTTTATAAAGTTTATACAATGTGCCACAAAGTATCTGCTAAAAACATTCAATAAATTTTAATGTTTAATTTATTCTACTTCTCATTTTCAAAGTAATAGTCCACGCAGTGTATGAATGGTCAATAAATAAATATTATTTAAAAATAGTTCTGAATGCTCTTAAAGGGTTAAGGAATTTTCGGATAGGTTAAACATATGATCGTAAAAATGGTAAGATTTATTTGTTTATCAATGAGAAGAAATGGGTGTGTCTTTTACTGTATTCAGATACATTACTTATTCATATGTTTTATTGCTCAGTCATTTTAAATTCAATATAAAATATGTCAGAAAAAACAACTATTCTCCTGTACATGTGAAGGTATACATACATATCGCTCACTCCTTTCAAGAACGTCATAAATCAAAAATCATCAATTTTCAGTTGTGCGTGTTTTCGGATTGCCCAGAAAATGTGCTATATCCCAGCAAAAGAGGTATATTTTTAACTTAATATTTACCCGCTACAGGACAGAAAATGTTGTTTTTGCATTTTGAAGAAAAGATATTGTTTAATTATTTTTTTAAATATACTACATATTTTACAAATTGAGAAATAATCTTCAGGTTTTACCTAAAAAGATCTATTGCACATTAAAAATTTCAATAAGTGTCTTGATATTTATTTTTAATACATCGTGTCATATTTTTAAACTTTAAAAACGTTCTCCTGAAAAATCAGGTTTTTTTATTTATGACGTTCTTGAAAGGAGTGAGCGATATGTGTCACCTACTTTCGAAATCCGCCAGATCTATGTAAGTCGATTTTACAAAAATGCGAAATTCTCCGGCAACATTTATGTTGAAATGATATGTCTTTCTTTAGATAAAATATAAAAAATACAGAAATTTACCATTTTTTATAAAAATTTCAAAAAATAAAAAAGAAATACGCGAGACACAAACCGATAATGTGTCATTTTAATTTTTGACCTATCCCCGCTCTCTGATTGGCCGATATGGGTCAGAAGGCAAGTTCCATGAACAAAGCGGAATTTGAAATACAACGCTGTTTTTAAGTATTTTTTAGCAGGGTTTTCAAGTATATAAATATTTAAACAATAAAACTCGCAATTAGCACCGTTTGATAATGCCCTAACAAGGCAAAACAATTATCACAATATATTTTTTTATGTGTTTTTGTTAATAAAATACAACTTAGTAGACTCAAAAATCTGTGTTTGATTTAAAATTAGTACATAAATTCCGATAGAGTATTTATGTTAAAATCTTATAAAATTGGATCTGGCGGATTTTGAAAGTAGGCGACGCATATATTAGTTCATCGATACTTTTATAATGCTGTAAAGACGTTGTTAGTAACACTTCACTAAGCAGGCTTGATTTCCGTTATATAATACGCCGATAAGCCATCAATTTTTATTTTACTAAACGCTGATATGCGTTTGTAACCGGTTTCGACAGTGTACGAGTGTGTTCGCTCAAAAATGATTTGGCGTATTTCAAACGTGAGAAAGATCGTTACTTATTTTTTCATAAATTAAGTAACATGCCATATATTGAATATTTGAATACCATTTTCGAAATTTAAGAAAAAGTGTCGATATTTATGATGGATCACGATTCCGTGGAAAGGGTGCCGACTTTAAGTCGGAGGTCTGTGTTCAATTTGATTCTACCACCATTTAAATCCTATTTTTAAATACGAGCTGCTTATGTGTGTGTGTGTGTGTGTGTGAGAGAGAGAGAGAGAGAGAGAGAGAGAGAGAGAGAGATAGAATAAGTAGGCTGAATGCAGTCTAAATGCGATCTCTCAGACGGATGTGCGGCAAAACTGTGCATGATAGATGTTCGAACGGATATAAGGAAAAAATGTGAAGCTGAGATTATCGATAACAAGCATTTTCGATCAAATTAACAACGGTGTGTTGAGATGGTTTAGGCATGTAAATAAGAGACGAAAAAACACAAGAACAAGAGATTTACGAGGCGAATGTATTTGGAAATAGAAGCAGAGGAAAACCGAGGAAAACTTGTCATTTTCAAGTCGTAACAATCGGCGAGTATGTATGAGGAGATATATGAATATGGAGAGGCGAAGATTTTTTGCAATGTGATGTTTTTTTCCCTCTGCCTATCCCTGCGGAGAGCTTCGTGACGGCTAGAATTTTAACGAAAAGTCGACAAGAAATCACGGCACGGCAGTTACCTACCAGCACTGTGTAGTGTACTAAATCCCGTCTATATCTTTCGATAAGAATCATCTTGAATCCGAATTGAATTGGAATTGGAATGCAGTTAAACGAAAGGCGGTATCTACAAAGTTCAGCGATTAGGAGATAGGAGAGATTTCGAAGTAAGATGCAGGTCTTGCTTCGACTGTGGACATATAAAAGTGAGTACTTAACACAAAACAGATACAATTGTAATAAATCTTGCGCAGTTAGCGAGTTAATCACACTTAATGTCTTTATACCTACCATAAATAGGACGGACACGTTTCGAAGGAATGTGTCAATTAAGACGAATTGAATTGATAATATATTAAGGAAAGAAATTTCCACTTTAACTACTATTTTACATCCAGATCTACATTCATCTCTTTAAGAATTCATTACTTTGGATTTGTTAACATTTATCTATGTCAGTGCTTCGCAAACGGTGTGCCGTGGCACACTGGTGTGCCGTGAGCAGAATTCAGGTGTGCCGCGGTCACATTCAATGTAATTGTCTTTTTTTATTTTACATTTTGTAATTAAATACAGAGAATTAAATACAGAGTTCAAACAAAATATATTTATAAATATTTTTTCCATGCATACTCTAAAAACAAATAATATCCAATATATACGTCCTTTGAAAAAATCAGGCGTGAACAGACATGTGACTTCTTCGGTGGTCGCCCGGCATATGAATATCCCGTGTTTGCGAATATTCCCATAAATGACAAGCCAGTCTTAAGGATTGAGTTCATAGAAATTATTCTTTACGTACCTACTGAATGTATTTTTTCATTAACTTAATTAATTTGTTGTACAAAAATATTTGAGGGTTCCTGCAAATATCTTTATAATATATTTAATACATGACTGAAATTTGAAACCTGTGAAAGAATTTTATTGTAACTTTAATGGCAAAATCAAATAACTTGTTTAAAAAGTGTAACATAATTCACCATCAATATTTTAAGCATTTACATTGTGGTAAGTCATTTTTCCTTTTTAATGTAAAAAAATATTAGTAATGTTAGTACATAACTACTCACCGAGATTTTTGTCTACCGGTTTTGAGATTTACCCATCTCTTCGTCAGGGCAATCACTACACCAGCATACAAACAATACTACACGTCACTACCAAAGCACTATTCACACATTTACACAAAATAGTAATCACATGCATTTTTGGTCGACCAGGGAATACTAATGTTGTTAATATTTTTGTTAAATAAATACTAATTTATCCTAGATGAGTCTAATAAAATAAATATTATAATAACACTTTCCTTATCATTCATCCTTTATTACATAAAAAACCATTTTGTGGTATTGCGCAAAGTAAACGATGAATGATAAGGAGAGTGTTATATTACCATACCACAAGGTTAAGAATGCTTTAAATATACGAGTACAAAATAAAATATTACAATTTTAAATTAACAATTATTTCTCAAATATGATAAAAAAAAAGAGGTTATTTAAATTTTTAAGGAATAATAACAGTATGACTAATATTCTACATCCCTTCCACCTTTGACCCGCCACTCCTTATGGCCAATAAAAATTTCAAAGTCCATTATTAAACCGAATATAAGTAGGCGGTCCGCTTTTTTCGATTGGATTGCGAATTCCTGACATCGACTGTGTAAAAATTAATATTCAAACTTGTGGTGCTATTTTACGAAGATGAATTTGATATTTTATTTAATAGCTACAATTCAGGTCCAAAAGCAGGACCCAACGAACTCTAAATATTAGAAATAATGAATAAATGTGTGTATTACTTTACAACCTTAATAATTCTAACAATAAGCTAGCCAAATACCACGTCGCAAGCTTTGGGATGCTCAGACTTCCATCTTCTTTCAAATAAAGAGGAATGATAGATAGATTGATGTTTCATATCAAGTTTAGACACCTATGAATTAATAATCCTTCTTTATTATGATAAATATAAGTGTCATAATGATTGTACTTTTCTGTAGTCTGATAATTATGGGGTTCTTATATTGTTTTCATTATTTTTTAACTTACCTTTACGTTTTCTTGTCAGACTTGGCTACAAAATAAAATTATTTTAATATGTATTTTTTTAATTGAAAAATGCGTTATATGCATCTGCATAAATCGAATAAAATACTAAATTAAACATCAAAATATGGATACAGGTGAACGGCGCAGTATTTCGCGAGTTCGATTTCTGACGATTGCAAAATGAATTCTAGATATATTTAATTGATCTGGGTGTAAGTGATGTACATTTCACATTTCACCTTCTCTATCCTCACTATCCTACCTGCAGACAAGCCTCTAAAATAGAGGCTTTGTGGGTTTTTCATTTAAAAAAAGCATATTATAAATTGTCAATATTCATTTTTGTTATTATTATAATCAATAAAACAGCATAAAAATAACCTCTTTAAGTTACTTCAAATAAACCTATAATGTATATTTTAAGCATTTTTAACCTTGTGGTATGGTGATATAACACTTTTATTATCATGAGAGTGTTATATTACTGATTGATTTGAGAGTTTTAAACCTTAAATGAATGCGTAAATTTATATATCAATCCTTTTTACGTGCTTTACTCCTGGCTCCATCCCAACTTATCGTCTTTATAGACTGTTGGAGTCAGCTCTCCTCGTCCTCAGGTTGTAGGTCCTTCTGTCATGAACAACGTCACCGAGACCCATGCCTTCGAATTCTGTTATCTTTCTGTAGCATCCGTGAATTCTTTGAAGTCTTCCTCTAGATGGCTTTCGAGGAAGATCCATGGCGATTGCCTGGCTTACAATATTTCATGTGGATACACACATTGAAATCCACGAGTATATTTTTTGTTTTCAAAAATACGATACGATAAGCGATCAGATATCGTTTATATAATATATATACAGAATTTATGATCAGATTTTTAAATCTGTTGTTCTTAGAAGGAAACGATTAGTTGGATTTGTGGGGGCGGTTACAAAAAAAAAACATAAAAAAGTAGTTAGTAAAGTTCTTTTTCTGTGGTGTGCTTAAATTATTCAATCCTTTTCATCTAATTAAGACCCGCCTCTATCCATCCACTATTCGGTTCCTAAATGGTGATTTTAATGATGTAACGTAACAGGTGATGTTAATTTATGACTCGTCGATTATTTAAAATTTGAAAAAAGTTATTATTTCGCCTCTAATGACGTTTTTCCAACATATGAATAATATGCTAATTTTAATAGTATTAAATATAAAATTCAACCAATTTTTTTTTTAATTTTTATAATTGTAAAGTAACTTTTTCTTTTTTTTTGTTTTTGGCATTAACATGTACTCGTATTTTTAACTTTTACATGTAATTGTATGTGTATAAGTTTTTTTTCTTTTATAATTGAATATGCATATGTTTTTCATTTATTGATTTAGAATAAACTTTGTATGTAGAATAAAATGATAAATTAAACATTGACAATAAATAAAACGATAATTTTTTTTAAATTCATTAATGTAAATAAGACTTGTTTCAAGAACATGTATAGTTCTTGAAACTAATCATGTTTATGGTACATTAGTAAACTCAAAGAAGTAGTCTTATAGAAGTGCTTTATTTAAAAAATAAATTAAAATATATGTTTTCAATTATATAATTGCAAGAAATAACTCACGTGAAAAGTATTTTAAAAAAGTATTAATTTGTATTACACAAAATATCGTGCACAATATAATTTTATATTATTTACATATTAATTTGTTTTATGTGTAGAAATTCTAGTAAAGACAGTGTGACAAAAGCAAACTAGTATGACAATGACCATTTTTTTGTTTGGCTTTAAACTTGTAGAAGAACACGATGATTTTAATTTTATCTAATACTTGTATAAGACTACTTTTGAGTTCAATAATTTAAAAACGGCTAGTTTCGACAACTACGGATTTTCTCGTAATTAAATACTTGTATAAGACTACTTTTGAGTTCAATAATTTAAAAACGGCTAGTTTCGACAACTACGGATTTTCTCGTAATTAAATACTTGTATAAGACTACTTTTGAGTTCAATAATTTAAAAACGGCTAGTTTCGACAACTACGGATTTTCTCGTAATTAAATACTTGTATAAGACTACTTTTGAGTTCAATAATTTAAAAACGGCTAGTTTCGACAACTACGGATTTTCTCGTAATTAAATACTTGTATAAGACTACTTTTGAGTTCAATAATTTAAAAACGGCTAGTTTCGACAACTACGGATTTTCTCGTAATTAAATACTTGTATAAGACTACTTTTGAGTTCAATAATTTAAAAACTGCTAGTTTCGACAACTACGGATTTTCTCGTCAATAGGTCAATAGGTCAATTGGTAACTTACTGATCAAGAGTTAATTCTATGAAAATTATAAAACAGTTTATATTCTAAAATTTTTACTCTCTTTTTTGTGTGTATATTAGGTTAAAATGGATAAAAACAAGACACACAAGGTGGCTTTGTGGGTCTCTGCAAAAAATATTTTAAATACGTTTAAAATTGTTCTTTAAATAAATGTATACAATTTATGTAAAAAAAAAAGGTTAAAATTTTGTATATGAACCTTACGTTAATATTTTCGGCTCTCGAAACTAGTCGCGTTTACATTATAAACTCAAAAGTTGTCAAATGCAAGTGTTTTCTTTTTAAATAAAGGAATTCGAGCAGAGCAAGACCGAGGAAAACTTGGCACGATCAGGTATGCCAAATACTTGAAAGTGGTCAGGTTAGGAGTCGAAACAATCGGCGGGTATGTATGAGGAGATGCATGAAAGTGGAAGAGGCGAAGAATGTTTGCAAAGATAGAGTGATGTGGCGTTCTATTCTCTCTGCCTCCTCCCTCTGCAAAGAAGTGGCGTGATGGTTAGTTAGTAAGTTAGAATTCGATTGGTCGAAATGGTTGGTGAAAATGCCGTAAGACACGAAATTCTCATAAAGTAAAAATACAAAATTTTCACCTGTTGATGAAAACATGTTTAGTTCCCGAAACTAGCTGTTTTTACGTTACTAAACTCAAAAGTGGTCAAAACATCTTCCGATAGGGTGATATTTTTGCGCCACCCTGTAGTACACACATATAACATAGTCCCCACGCTTATGAGCAGTGAGCGCTAATACTCGCAGCGATCGGAATAACGCGAACCTTCTGGTGAAACTTTATAAATGAGTTTTGTTTGTAAGTAAACACGAAGTGATTCGAGGCATTTATCACGTGAAGAATATTTGCAGATTATTCTAAAACAATACGCAATATTTCATCCCTTACTGAGCTTACCATAAATCTCGAGCCTACTTTGTTACTTGCTCGACACAACTTTATTGTGTTTGTGTTGTGATGCTCACTTTATTCGGGAAATTAATTTACTATCTACCTTAATATTTAACAATTTAAATCTTCTTCTTTTTCTCCTTCTGTTTGGTGTAAGCCTTGTGGCCTGATTTTAAGAGGGAATAGACTCCTGCGATGTAGATTCCCAGCTGTCGAGCCATCTCTTTGGTGGCCTGCTCGGGAGCCGTCTACCTTGGGGTTGGCCGAATAGAGTTACAATTATCATTTATTTATTGTGCTTAACGTGACGTTTAGTCGTGTTTGAATGACAGTGATCTTTCGCAGAGGCAAATATTGATGCAAAATAATAAACATACAACATTTTGGTATTTTTACAACTTCAATTATTACAACTTCAATTTACGATAAGTAAAAACAACTTAGTGGATTTTTTTTGTAATTCCATGAACTTATAACACCGCTTCGCCGCAGGTGTGGACGGAGAGAATAGAACGCCACACCAATCTGTCTTAACAAACATTCGTGCATAACCTCATGTAAACCCGCCGATTATTTCAACTCCTGACCTGACCACATTCATGTATTTGAAATACTTGAACGTCCTCGGCCTTTTCAGCTTCTATTACCAACCACATTCTGCTTCATCTTCATCTTCACTCATTTAAATCACATACCTAAACCATCTCAATACACATTTCTTAATTTTATCGATAATGCTTTTCTCAGCCACGTATTCTATCCTTATATCACCATTCAAACATCTGCCATACATGGTTTTGCCTATATTCTTCATGAGAGAATGCATTTTGACTGCATTCAGTCCACCATCATTATTTTGCCAACTCCATGCTTCACTTCCAAATAAGTATAGGGTTTCTACCAAGATCTTATTGATAGGGCATAAAAATCTATCGAATTTAGTTGTGTCTTGTTTAGAAAATATGACAAAACGGATAAGACAAACAAATAAACTATTTGACAAATCTTAATTGATATAAGACATTGAATCCATTTTATCTATTGTATTGTTTTTAGGGATCAAACCTTATTCATTTATTTTTGACATATACACTTTCATTTTTCAGATATATAAACTAATTATGCTTTAAATCCTTGCACATAAAAGGTAAGGATAATTTTTTTAAGGCAACTCTTAAATATTATTTGAAAAATACTAAGATCCATTGTAAAAATATTAAAATATGTAAAAAAATTACATATAGCATTAAATAAATGGTTGATTTAAATCGTAGGAATATTTTCATCTAAAGGTCATGCATGTCAAATTGTCGCCAGACAGTTAAATATTTTTTTCAAACCCTTATTCGCACCCCAATGGTGCATAGGGCACTGCACCATATAAACGCAGTGTTATATTGATCGTTAACACACGAAGGAAAGGTGATCAGCCCTCCGCTTCAGGTACCAGTCCAGGGTAATGTTGAATAAATATAATAGTGAAAAAAAATCACTTAGATTCATTTAACCCCCCCTGGGAATCGAACCCGGGACCTCCAGAACGGTAGCCGAGCGTGCTGACCATTACACTACGGAGGCGGAAAATTACATATAGCTTTAGTTAAATGGTTGAATTAAATTATACGAATATTTTCGTTTAAAGGTCATGCATGTTAAATTGTCGCCAGACAGTTCAATATTATTCTTGATAAATCGCAGGGCGTAATGATACAAAATTTGCATTCGTAGGTGCGAGCACTTTATATTTCAAATCCCTATAGTCTGGCCTCCGCTCGGCTCTCACCCGTAATTGTGGACTGGACAAATAGAGTGAAAATAAATTAATATATACCCCCCTGTAGGAGGTATTCTAATCTCCCGACCGAAGTGGAGTGTGTAAATTAATTATCACGATTGCAATGGATGTAGGAAAAACTATTGTCTACGACAGTTACCCGGTGTTACCCGAGACGCGAACCACAAGCAATTACAGCGTAGAAGGAGCTATTCTGAATCAGAACCATTTATGTTGAAATTAATTAATTGTTAACAACATTTTGAGTGCGTCGTACTTGTTCACAAAATCTGGATTATCTCCAATTACAGGAGTTATTTTCATATTATTTTTTGACATCTCATCAAAGATGAAGAAGAATATGGAACTCTGGGCATTTACGGGGCTATATAAGAGTTTAATATAAGAGTTTCTGCCTAGTAAAAAGCTTATTTACATCTCACCAATAGATGTCTCTAGTTCTTGTGATTCAACTCTCTATCGTGTATAACGACACCTAGACCATGCCTTTGAATCACGTTATTTTTGTGTAGTATCCATGAATTTTTTGGTCTTCCTCTGGATGTCTTTCTAGGAAAACCTATGGCGATCGCCTGGTTTTCAAAATATATTTATATATTTACAAGCAATTTATCACTGAATTTTGTATAATTAATTATTGAAGATTGAATTGTTTGTATTAATGAATGAAAACTTATGTTTTACTTATGTAAATAGATGAAAAATAAAAAGCTTCTTTACATCTCACCAATAGATGTCTCTAGTGAAGTTTTAGTGATTCAAGAACAAGGTTTCTAAATTGGTTCATATATATAGAACTTCCAAGAATTTGAGTAGTGTAGCTGTCAATGATGGGTAGAATTGGTGAATGTTACACGTGTGTAAAGTGATCACTTATACCAGCCTATGTCGGTCGTCAGCCCCGTAAATGCCCAGACTTCCATATTCTTCTTCCTCGTTGATGAGATGTCAAAAAAAATAGCAATACTATTAATTGTTAGTAATTAGTGTCGGTTTGTGGTACCGTGATTAGTGTCGCGGACTCTCGAGCCCGGAATTTGATACCCATTTTAATAATGAGCCGCTTAAGCGCATACTATGAAATTGAAGTATTTTTGTCAACAATAAAAATAGAAATATTTTTATATAATTTATATATTAAGCAATAACTTTGTGATATAACATATTTAAATTAAAATATAACTTTGTTTCAAAATCACCACAAATATTTTATCACAACTTAATTATAATGTCTACCGGTTTCGAAGCTTACCGCTGTCTTGGAAAAGAAGTTATATTTTAATAACCAATATTTCTCTTACAAAATCAAGTTTACTTGGTAAATACCACTACTTCTTAAAATCTATTGTCACACGTGTTTCGATGTATTCCCCATTATTTGATGCGGAATGCATAGAAACATGGGTCACAATAGATTTTAAGAAATAGCAGTTTTAAGTAAGGTGTGTTGTGATGGTTTGGACAAGTGGAACGTATGAGTGAGGAAATAACGGTTAAACAAATTTATGAGGCGAATGTAGTTGGAAAAAGAAGCAGAGGAAGACCGATGAAAACTTGGCACAATCAGGTATGTCAAATACTTTGTCAAATACAAATACAAAGCGGCCGGGTCAGGAGTCGTAATAATCGTCGGGTATGTATGAGGAGATGCATTAATGTAGAAGAGGTGTGGCATTCGATTCTTTCTGCCTCCCCTGCGGGGAAGCGGCGTAATGGTTAGTAAGTTAGTTAGCGGTTTTTACCGAGTAAAACGTTAATTAAAAATTGATCGATATTACCAGAGTGATAATACCAGAGTGTCAAGAAAAGAAGAGATCACTTGTACTTAATCTATTGTATAAGGTAAGTGTCTATAAAATTGACCTAGCCCCTATTGCTGACCTATTTCAAAGAAACAACAGATAATAAGACACTGGTTCAATTATTACTAATTTTTAATATTACCAACACTGCAACCATGCTTGTGTTATGTGATGACAATGTTTTACAGTCAATATTTTAATTTTTCATATTTGAAATATCAGTTATAGTTTGGACATCTGGCAAGTAGCGCGCGTACACGGAAAATCCTTAACAGACAAGCCTAATCTTTCAAGTTTTATTTTAAAGGTGTATTATTTTTATATGATTGATATTTACTAATATTTTATATGTGTTAGTTAGTTTAATGTATTGAATTTACAAAAAACAAAGTATCTGTTTATCAATCGCCTACATAATTTTACTACCCACACGTAGTAAATGAATTTAACCATCTGCAAATTTGTTACAGAAATGTTTTATTTTAGTCATGTCATGGGGCTGTAACGTTCAATGCGAATAGAAGGGGTAGGATAAGCTTTACGACTATTTTATAGTGCCTACAAATATACTATTATTTATAGTTGTGCCTAATGGATAATCGTTACTTTTTTAATTACCATGTTGGCATGGTATTCATTACATTTTCTTGGTTTATATTTCATTCCTGTTTAAGGTTTCGATGGTTACATGATCAAAAAAGCTACAAAAACGCGATACGAGATCAAATTTGTATTTACTGATTAGGTGGATAGACTTAGGTGATCAAATTTTAAAATCCAATACCTTCTTTGAAGAAATCGTAACTTATTTCAATTGGTAAAAAAATATACTAGGCAATACTGCCGTATAGAAATTAAACTGCGAATGTGGAAGTTCATACATTGGTATGACTTTTAGAAAATGAAAAACAAGATTCAGGGAGCATGAATAAAAATTTTTTCAGAGTTCGCTAACTATTTCATAATAACAATCACACGTGAAATGAAAATAATGTACAAATCCTTAAAATTACATATTTATATATATTTTTTTTAATATTATTTTTTGACATCTCATCAAAGATGAAGAAGAATAAGAGAGTCTGGGCATTAAAATTACCATCAGGAAAAGTCATAAATTGAAATATAATATTATGAAACAACAAAAATTCATAAAAATATAAATGATAATAAACCCATAATCAAAAATATAACAATGACTAAAGTCTATCTCAAATTCTTCATGATCTCACTGATGAAAAATAAAAAATTTATATATTTAACAAAAAAACAGCTCCTACCCCCTTCATTCATTCATCCTTCAACGTCCTAAGGACAGCTCAAAAAATTAACTAACTTTACATACGATGTTTGAAAATGATGCGAAATGCATCGAAATACATGTCAAAATCGATTTCAATAAAAAGTGGTATCTACCAAGTGATATGGAAACGGAATTAAGTCGTAACTTAATTCCGTTTCCGGATTCTAGCACCCATCCCTCCTATTATGATATATTTATCCGTAGCGGAGGAGTTTGTGAATCGCACCATTAGTAGATTTGGTTCCTACGTACTTGAATGTGTGGACCCTTCTATTATTTTATATTCAATTAATAATGTTTATCAGAATAACACGCGTAAGCTTTTAGCTTTTATGAACGGTCGTAAAGCACGGCTTACACTTCATTCTTATCGTTTATGAACTACTAATGGTCCATGATTTAATTCCCATAGTAATAAAACCTCAATTAACATTAAAATTTTAGAAACTCGATAATTTAATTTACACTTCAAATTAATTCGGGTAAATAATTGCCCAAGAGATAAATATTTATGATCTGAATTAATTTGTGCGCGATATTAGTTTATATCGCGCACAAATTAGACTAAATATATTCTGAAGAAAAAAAAACTAAACAGTTGAAATGCGATCTCTCAAACGAATGTGCATGAAAACAATGTATGATAGATGTTCGAATGGTGATATAGGGTTTAGGCATGTGAATCGAAAAGTGAAGAAATAATAGTAAACGCATGAGGCGAATGTAGTTTTTAATAGAAGCAGAGGAGGACAGAGAGAAACTTGTCACGAACAAATATTTCAAATACTTGAACGTGGTCAGGTCACGAGTCGAAATAATCATCGGGTACGAATGAGGATATGCATGAACGCGGAAGAGGAGAAGATTGTTTGCGAAAGACAAATGTTTAACGTTCTATTTCCTATTAATAATATTTTGGTTGTCATTCAAAACAAATAACGTTAATAAAACATACACTCAAAAATGAGATACTTTTTAAAATTAAACCACAATTATTTAAAATAAATTAATTTAACCCTAGATAATTCAACTATCCTACGAATGACGTTGTTACTTGTTACTAAACATTCGTTAAAAATACGACATAGAAATAAAACGGGAATAAATAAGAAAATGAAAAACCTTAATAATTTTAGAAGTAATATGTTGTAATATTCTTTCGGTTTTAGAGATAATGAAAAACACGTAATAATGAAAAAAATAAAGGAACTTTAGGAAGATACTGTGAAGCAGGGGGCACGTAAACGATGCGAGTATTATTTTATCTCGGGATCGTCATTTTGCCGTCGTAATTTTTACGAATGTTTAGTATGCTAGGGTTAATAAATTTATAATTTGAGTAAATATGAACTTATTTAAAATATTGTTATTTTAGTTTTTGCTAATGATTATATAGATACTAATTAATTAATAATGATCACTGTATTATGTTTTCGTAGTTAGTGTATTCAAACTACCAAATTTGTTTTTTATATCCGATAAACATATCAGTAAATGCAATAAACATATCTCAGCCAGCCACCTACGCATTCCGTTTATTAATAACATTCAATGAGTAACTCCATAATGTTTCAAAGTCATAATTACATATGATGACTACGAAACACACCTCAATTCAACAAAATTCACGTCCTTGATAAATATAGTATTTCGATACCATTTAATGAACTTGTGTTATGGTATTACACAGAATTTAACCAATCCAACATCTTTATGTGTGTTAATTGTTTTATGGTTCGTATAATTAAGAATTTATACACACCTACATACGCCCAGAAGAATCGATTGAGTTCTTATGAGAGATCGTTAAGTATATGGTCAATTATTCAATATGTTATTTGACTTTTATTACCAATTACTTTTAACTTGCAACATACGTGTAATAAAAATTGTAAACTCGTTGGAAGAAAACCCAATTAAGCCGTATGTCTTTTATTTATTGTATTAAGAAAGAAGCTTTTTACTAAGCAGAAACTCTTATATTAGTCTATATTATATTATATATATAATATTATTTTATTAGTTTTATTTACATCTCACCAATAGATATCTCTAGTGAAGTTCTAGTGATTCAAGAACAAGGTTTCTAAATTGGTTCATATATATAGAACTTCCAAGAATTTGAGTAGTGTGGTTGTCAATAATGGGTAGAATTTGTGAATGTTACACGTGTGTAAAGTGATCACTTAAACCAGCCTATGACGGTCGTCAGCCCCGTAAATGCCCTGACTTCCATATTCTTCTTCATCTTTGATGAGATATCAAAAAATAATATAAAAGTAACTCCTGTAATTTAAGATAATCCAGATTTTGTGATTAAGTATTTGGACACACTCAAAATGTTATTTATTGTACACTAAATCTAGACTGTATTATCTTAATAATTATTTGTTTGTAATATTAAATATTTTTTTCCATTTTGACAACATAGATGAAGAAGAATATATGAGTGTGGGTGGGTATTTAGGTACAGATCTAATGACCTGTAATAGGATATCTAAGTAATCACTTTACACACGTGCAACATTTATCATTCTACCCATGATTGACAACCACACTACTCAAACTCCTAGATATATCATTATTTTTATTTTATTATTCTCATGACACTGTACATGTGAGTTCACTGGAGCGATCTATGGTTGGATTGGGAATGCTTTCATTTAGTAGACCAGTCATAAGCCCTGTAAATTTGCAGACTTTATTCTTCATCATCTTTGTTGAGATGTCAAAAATGTAAAAATAACTCCTAAGTGGATCTAATCCAGATTTGTGAAGTATTTAGAGACAACCAAATTGTTGTTTTTTTTTGCTATTGGAGTCCTATTTCGAAACCTGAAGGTCAACAAACCCGGATGGACTAAAATGTTTGCTTTTTGTTTGTTATTTTGTTATTTTTATTTTACTATAAAATACTGTTGTTATTGTTGTAAACATAATATGCCTGACTAAGTATTACACCCACCACTTTACAGTCAAGCTGGAATAAAAATTATGAGTATTATTTTTTTAGTATACATATTTCAAAAATTCTATTTAAAAATCTATAATGTCCCGTTTTAATAACTTTTTTTCTCATTTTGTTTCAGGTAATAAAAAAAATTTCCTGGACCTTAAAACCTCTTCAATGTAAGTGAAATCAAACTAATTTAAAATGATACTACACCATAAATCATAGACCCTCTGAGAGCACATCCGAAAATCAAAAAATTAGACAATTAGAGCTATAGCTGGGTGAATATAGTCCCCAATGTACGCTTGTAAAAAAATCAATAAAAAAACAATAAATAAACACATACATAGTATGTTGTTTAAACATGCAGAATGCAATAAAATCAATATTCCTCATTAGTGAAAATATTTCATTATAAAATGCTGCATTATCCATGAAAGCTTTCATAAATATAATGAGGGTGCTTTATTTTACATAGCATTTCTCAAGTCTTAAGGCTTATGGAATAACGTAAAACGAAAATTTACGATACGGTATTATAACTTTTAAATAAAACCTTAAGCAAATAATGAAGGCTTGCTTACTCAATCCACATCAACTCCCTATATGAAGCATGGGAGTCTACAAACTTCTTCCGGGATCTTGCGTTGGCTGCCAGCTACTTTGGGTCCTCCCATCTGGGCCCCGTAGATCCAAAGTTCGATTCCCGGGGGAATCAAAATAAATATAACAAAATTTCTTTCATATATTTATATTACATTGCCCTGAACTGACACCTGGAGCGCAGAACTGATAATAATAATAATATTTTAGTCATTTATATTTCGCCATCTGTACGATGTATCGTCTTAATAAATCTTTGTATTTTTTTTTTCTTCACTATAATATGCTATTTATTAAACACAACCTTAATTAGTATCTTAATATAAGATCTTAATCCTTATACAAATATGATTCATAAATCTAGCTCCATTAAAAAATTGGAGGAATACTTATTGCTAGAAAAATGACATCTTTGAATTTGTAATTTACTTCTGATTTTTATGTTAAAAATTATGAGGAATAAAAAACAATTGTGATGGAACTTAACCTTTATATGATTAACTATTAAGTTGTAATATGATGCAGTGCTTTATGCAACATTGTTTGCGAAAAAGGGTCAGAATTAATGTCAAATAAGTCAGATAAGAAATCTTTTTACTCTAAAAACTAACTAACTGACCATCCCCGTATTTGTTAAAATATACTAGTTTATTAGTTTTTACAATCCCTTGTCGATAAAAACGTATACAACTATAGTTTTCGAAACTAGTCGTGTGTAATAAAATAAAACTCAATAAGTGGTATTATACTTGTGTTCATTTTTTTTAATAATCGATAATGCTTATTATAATGCCTTGCATTCTTTCCTTCCATCATCATACAAACATCTATCATACATCGTTTTGTCGCAAATTTATATGAAAAATCGCATTTCGACTGCACTCTGTCCTACCCTAAGCTTTTTTCAAATGTGCAGTTTCTCGCATTGGCCGGCTAAATTTTGTTTTGGCACTGCAAAGGGGTCGGAATGGAAATGAATCTGCGCCCTGCGCCCTTATTTCAACGAATTCAATAACAAATCATATGTCGTTAATCTGATTTGCAATTTCTCTTTGCCGGCACAATGCATGGTAGCCGCATGGCCGCCGGCCGTGTCGAATTATATTTCACGGGGCCTATAATTTTATTTCAGTCTCGCGTTAGGTTCGCGCTAAATCTCTGCAAGGGTCAATCGGAGTTACATTCTCATAAGGGAACTAACATAATAAAGTTCATACGTGTCATTTTACTCGTTAAAAAGGTATACATCATCATTGTGCCCTTAATCGCGATGCGATGCCATTTTGAGAAGTTTATTTCGAAATATATACTCCCTTAATTTCTGCTACAGTCAATGTAGCAATGTATACAAATATTATATTTTGATATATCAATACGTTTGAAGAATAATATGTGTGTCTGGGTATTTACAGGGCTACGACCAGTCATGTTACAGCTACATCAGTTTTAAGTAATCACTTTATAAATGTGTAACATTCACCATTCCACCTATGATTGACACTTCCATTTTTTTTGGAACTCATATATGTTTCATAAAATTCATAAGTGCTTTCATGTGTGAGTTTTCGGTAATATCGT
This sequence comes from Brachycentrus maculatus, assembly GCF_059751285.1. Lineage (NCBI taxonomy): Eukaryota > Metazoa > Arthropoda > Insecta > Trichoptera > Brachycentridae > Brachycentrus > Brachycentrus maculatus. The sequence continues at coordinate 272,793 of NW_028281085.1, forward strand.
TTGGTGATTTGAGTAAGATTTTTATTTAATAGATACCCTTATTTAAATGTATGTAAGATCCTTCCCGAATACTGGGACTCATATAAGCGCCTCCAACGCTTGAAAATATGTTAATTTTATTTTATAAAGCTTATAATTGGATTATATATTGTATTATAACATTTCTGGTATGACCAAATGCATATTCACAATTCTGGGTTTCTCCACATAGCAGTTATTTTTACGAAAAATGTGAAAATAACTTGTGTTTTGTTCAATAAAAATTTGATAAGATAACATACAATTCGTTTATATTATTTTATTCACAACAATTCGAGTGTGTCCGAATCATTGTTCACATATCTGGCTTTCTCTTCTCCAGGAGTTATTTTTTCCGAATTATTTTACATACAGACCTGAAAACATTATTTTCAAAATATGTGAAACTTATATTTTGAACAGTTATTTTATTCACAATTATGAATAAATATCGTTTTTTTTGTTTAAGTTTTCAGAATCGGTGTAAAAATGAGTTTTTATTTAAAAATAAAACTCTCTCAAGATACTAAGTGAATAAATCCTCAGGAAGCAAACAGAAACACATCAAAAATGAACCATCGGAAATGGTGCAAATTACTTTTACCCGACACGCGTACGTAACGGTGATAGGATATACGAAATCCGAAAGTTTCGCTAAAATCCCATCAGAGCTAGTTCGGGAATCCCGATCCTGCGTAGCTCTTCTTTCCGTGTGTGTGCTATTGCTGTACACTACCATACTAAGCTCAAAAGGGGTATCTCTCCCCTAATTGCACGAGAGATATGGGTAAAATAATAACGAGTATGTATATATGTGAAAAAAAAATATATTAATCTATTAATAATAACCGCACCAAAAGTCACAATTCAAATAATTTCGAGAATTATTTCGTATATTTAGTAATAATATTCTAAATGAAATCATAAAATTACACCATTGGAATGACAGCAGTGTGGACGCAGTCCCTAATATTCACCCCGTGGACGTGATTATAAGGACCTTCTTGATTTTCTACACAGGCGGATTTTCTCTTTATTTTTTTTTATTTTAGTTAAAAGTAGAAGCTTGCGCACTTCACTACTTATTTTTTCGAATATGGCGCTGTTTAAATTATCCAAATTTATTAATATTATTATACTCGTATACCTAAAGAATTGAAATAAATAAAATGATTACTCTATATTACTTAAATAACTCAAATAACGCAAATTCAGTCATAACGTGAAAAATCCCAAAAACACCAGTTACTCCCGCTGTGCGTATAACAGCAGTATAGCATTGTGTACACATCGACTCACACACACACATGCACAGCGTTCGCAGTTAAAGCTTATTACGTTTATTGTATTACCAGCAAGCCGTCTAGAGCACGGCCAAACAAGCTCGTTTTGAACTCCCTTCTAAACTCAACAATAACACCCCTCGCCCCTAATAGCACGTGGCCAGGACACTCGGGGTAGCACGAGAATTGTATCAAATATATTTGCTTTCCATTTCCCTCGGTTTGCGGAGTTTTGAAATAGGGACACGCATGATTCAGACACTTGGCTGTCAATCAGTCATAACAATGACTGTAATTTTTGTTTACACTTGCCTCATTATCAGATTTGAGAAAGACGAAGGGTAAAAAAAACAACCATTTTTAAGGAACTAAAAAAATATTGTCATGGCCTCATTTAATGACCAAAATTTATATCGATCGCTCATAATTACTACCGCTATCATAGGCCTTTAATACAATCGAAAAGCTACTTTCTATCGACTCCCTGAAGATGACAAGGTGTTTGTCGAAACCGGTTGGAAAAATATACCAAAAATAAAATTAGTTAAAAACAATGAGGGTATCCAAATCCTTGTTCACAAATTCATATTTCTCCACGTAAAAGCAATTGTTTTACATTTTGATAACAGGCGCCGTTGGTCTGGGTGTTTGTGATGTATTTTTCACATTTACCTTCCCTATCCTTACTATCCTACCTGTAGACAAGCATCTAAAATAAACGCTTTGCGGGTTATTCCTTAATAATAAAAATATTTAAAAAAAACCCTGGGTGGAAAATTTTTAATCTTTCTGAAATATCAAAATATACCAAGTCTGAGTTTTATTTAGTAAGGTTTATATAATGTACCCCCAAGTAGCACCAAAAAACATTATAAAATAAAGTGGATTTTATATTCGTGTACCTACGCCGTGTACTGTACTGTATTACCTAGTAAGATCCCAGAACGTATCATTTTGAGTCGAAGAAGAATTAAATTTAGTATGACATTATTATTATATTTTCATTCTTTAAGCAACGTTGTTCGAGTATGTGTATTTTGTTCCTCTCTGATCGGCTAACAAGCAATGCCTAAGATGATTCTCATAATACGACGGATTGACATTCTCTGTGTCCGCGGACGGTCATGTTTACCCGCAAATCTGTTATTTACTTAGACTTTATTTCCCAACGTTTCCCAACAATATGTCAACAAAGGAGCTCCGCTCGTCTTGAGGAGGTAGAGAAAGGTGGGTCTATAAAAAAGCCGAGGCGGGCACAGAAATATTTCTGTTTATTTGGTCCGAGTCTGTTCCCCGGGCGCTCCCTTAATCTCCGAAGGATTTCTGTTTGTGCACTTTGCCTCAAAAATGATGGAACAGATTGCGGAGCCCTTACTCCCCAGATTATATCTCTATGTGAGATGGGTGGCCCAATATTTGTAGAAAGTCTCCGGTAAGATAAAACTAATGTAATATCGGTACAAATGTAACGGACGTTTGTTTAATGGGCATTTCAGAATCTGAGAAATATCTAATAAACACAAAAAAAACATGTTGCTCTTAATAGTTTAAAAAATTATAATATTTATTTTTCGGTTGGTCGTTATTCATTTTTTTTCAAAAATATTAGTACTTAAAGTTAGTTTATATATATAAATATATATATATATATATATATATATATATATATATATATATATATATATATATATATATATATATATATATATATATATATATATATATATATATATATATATATATATATATATATATATATATATATATATATATATATATATATATATATATATATATATATATATATATATATATATATATATATATATATATATATATATATATATATATATATATATATATATATATATATATATATATATATATATATATATATATATATATATATATATATATATATATATATATATAACCTCTCAACGAGATTTTAGTCTGCCGGTTCCGAGACGTACCTGTCTCTTCGTCAGGATAATCACTACACCAGCACGCAACAATACTACGCGTCACTACAATAGCACTATTCACACAAAAGCAATTAATGAATTCATATGATAAAGGTGTTTATTAAAAACAAATAAAAAAGAGGAAAAAGTCCATTAAATTGTAATCAAATTCAATCAGCAAATGCCCAATGAATTGAAAAGAATCCACAACAGTATATTAATTGATGCATCAATTATTACGCTAAATATTATGACGAGATTATTATTTATGATGTTGTAATCAATAAATGCAATTATAATAGCCGAATAGAGCTGCCACGAAGCGGAGTGTGTTGTATTCTACTCTGCTCTGAATGCGTTCGCAGCTAAAGCCCATTTGTGCAGTCTGGGATGCACTACCACAGTGTATTACCTCCTCGTGATTAATTTGGGATGCAGTTGCGGCCACGCGGATTATGAATTCGATTATGAACTTAATTCGGCGTCAAAAGTAAGGGGACTGAATCATTCAAGGACTCCGGAGCTTTACGAATCGGCACGGATAAATCACTCGTGATTGCATTTCGAACTTTTGAGTACGGAAAAAAATGGTTTAGAGACCACCAAATTAATTCGTCAAAATTGATTATTATGATATACTCCTAATTTACTGTTCTGTAAAGATGATTATAAAAAAATTTCAATGTTTTTTTTTAAACGTCTGTGAAATTTAAGATTTATATCAAGATTTTTTTATTTTATTTGATTTGATTACATATATATATATATATATATATATATATATATATATATATATATATATATATATATATATATATATATATATATATATATATATATATATATATATATATATATATATATATATATATATATATATATATATATATATATATATATACATATATATACATATATATACATATACATTTATTTGTATATATACATATATATATATATATATATATATATATATATATATATATATATATATATATATATATATATATATATATATATATATATATATATATATATATATATATATATATATATATATATATATATATATATATATATATATATACACATACATTGTTTTTATGCAAAAGAAGGTGGATCGAAGGACAGCATAACGAAAGTTCCATATTTATTAAAATTACAACTAACATACTAATAAATCCAACTACAGTGATATCAGCATCTTTTAAAAATTAACTATGTTTGGATGTTCAATGACGTGTAGAATGGTGACCGTTTCAAAAGTGTATAAAGTAATTACTTGAGCCAGCCGACTGCCAAATCTTTGGAATGTCTTAGAATGTTCAAACATCCATCTTCTTTGAGATGAAAATGACAGATGTTGTGACACCTACGTATAATATAAAATACATATATTGTTTATTATAAAACCAGTCGGATTCTTTAAAATCTTCCCCATTGTGTACCTTAAATTGCATTTTTTATTCCACAAATGATCAATTAAGACGATCTGGAGCACAAAATAATCGCAGAGTACACAAAGTTTACAGATATAATTTATTCCTACAGCAAATTTCATCTCCTTACATTTTTCGCTAGCAAAAGTTTCTTGCGCTCCTAGATTAAACTGACCCATTTCCATCCCTTGAACGTGCAATTCATTCTAAAAGAGGCGGATAGCTCTATAATTCCTCGTGCTGCATTAGCTTTTTACTATTACTTTCCTTAATGTTCCGTAAAGACATTTATATTAAAAGTAATTTGATTTTTAAATGAACTTATTATAATAATTACTATCATTTCCTCCTATCTTACTGGCAACCTAACCATATTAACCCGGCATTAACCTAATAACTGAGACAAACTCGTTCATCCGTTAAAATTGACAATGGTAATCTATTTTATTTAGCCGTTTAAATCTTCGTGTTAGTTAAATTTCTTGCATTAAGTTCACTGAACTTATCTCTTCTTAAATTTCAAATTAAAATTATAAAAAAAATAACTTTACATCACCCTAAATGTAAAAATTCAGAAACGTATTGATGGATTTAATATTGTCATATTATAGAATATCGCATCGTTCAGAAGTGTAATTGAGACTTAAAAATACGACATATTTGGTATATGAAAATTACCAAACAATTATTACTACTACCATTACCATCACGCCGTTTCACTGCAGGAGTAGTCAGAGCAGATGGCACACCACGCTTTTCTGTCCTGACATACACTCCTCGCTTCCTTCAAACCCATACATCTAGTCATACACGCCCTCCGATTACGTAGACTTTTGACACCACCAGACTTTAGATTATGATTGATCTTGTCGTGCCAAGACTTTTTCCGCCGTCCTCTTTCTGTTCTCCTGTTCACATTATATCTCCAAATATACTTCTTAGTCATTCTCTCGTTTTCCATTCGCTCCTCATGTTCAAACATATTATATAAAATCTCATTAAACGTTTTAATCATAACTAATTCTTTTAACTAGCTTATTGTGCACTACTGCGTTATAAAGTAACGAATAGATTTAAAGAGGGATGATATACCTTAAATTATGCAGGACTTTGAAATTTGAGATACTGATAGATTTTCTTATTATATTATGTCTTGTGCTGAAATTTTGCATTTTAAAGAGCCATCTTGTCTCTTATTAGAACTCTAAGCAACTGTATATTTATATTGTAATTAGTGACCTATGATTGCAATTTCAGATATATTTACCTACTCCTAATTTCTTATCGCAATTTTTTAAACAAAACTACATACTTTAATGTATTTGTTATATATATTGTTTAAGCGTTAACTTTGTAGTATGACATGAGTAAATTTTAAATAAATCTCTTATTTTTTACAACTTAAGTAATGTACATATCGCTCACTCCTTTCAAGTACGTCATAAATCAAAAATCGTCAATTTTCAGTTGTGCATGTTTTCGGAATGCCCAGAAAATGTACTATATCCTAGCAAAAGCAGCATATTTTCAACCTAATATTTACCCGCTACAGGGCAGAAAGTGTTGTTTTTGCATTTTGAATAAAAGGTATAGTTTGATTATTTTTTTAAATATACTAAATATTTTTCAAATGGAGAAAAAACCTTCAGATTTTACCGTAAAAGATCTGTTGCATAGTAAAAAGTTCGTTAAGTGGCTTGATATTTATTTTTAATACATTGTAAATTAAACTTTTAAAATGTTCTCCTGAAAAATCTAGTGTTTTTATTTATGACGTTCTTGAAAGGAGTGAGCAATATGTATATTGTTACGACTATTTTCGTAATCTACAGATGCTTCCATCTACAGTTTATATTTAAACCTGTAGGTGGAAGTATGTATTTATACCTTCCAATTCTAGTCGTAATAAAATATATTGATCGAGTGGTAAAAAAAGTAATTTTTATTTATAATTTTAATATTAAAGGTTTCAAAAAATTATGGTATTTACCAAGTAAATTTTTAATTAAAAATGGAAAGTGACTTCCAAATCAAGTAATGAAAATAATCTTTCTTTTAATGAGTATTTCACATGTTTTATTTTGGGTTGTTTCTCCGAGTCCATTCCTCGTGACTAAGAATAGATCACACTGCTGTCACGAGTCGCCTGTGGGCGATCTTCCTCCATCTGGAACGGTCCTGTGCTGCACCGTCGGCATCTGCCACTGACGACTCAATCAGACCACTCCATCTAAACATATCGCTCCATCTCCTTGCTTGTCTCCCTTGAGACCACGCACCCTCGACACATCTCATCGAAATATGTATTGATAATTTAACTTTTACTTTGTTTATTGTTTCGGCATTTACTTTGTGGTAAGACAGGATGAAATCGTAAAAAAAAATCACTTGTCTTTTAGCACTTGAGTTTATTGTATTATAACGACAAGTTTTGCAAGCTTTGCGTCCAAACATACACTTTTCGGGTCTAAACATAAACTATTTATTTTTATTATGTTTATATTTAGACCTGAAGATAAAAGCAAAGCTTAAAGTGCAAAAAAACGAAGGTGGTAAAAAAACAAGCATTTTTCTTTTAGAATAATTTTTACTTTGTAAATGCTATTTTTCTCAATTTTTATCGTGCCACGCGTTTCGATGCATTCCGCATAATTTTCAAATACGCATTTGTTTGCTGAATCGTTTCAACAATCTCGCATTCCCCGATTAAATCGCAGTAAAGCGCCTTTAAGGTAGTATTTTATGAAAATGTCTTTGTATTATTTATCAAAAAAATATTACTATCGCAATAATACGAAAATATTCCAATACCTTCTTAATTATTTTTTATTTAAGTTTAACTAGGTACCTACCTACCTTAATATCACGTTTTCTTAAAATCTATTATGTCATGCGTTTCGATGCATTCCGCAGAATTTTCAAATACGGTGTATGAAAATGATGTGGAATGCATAGAAAAACGTGTAACAATACATTTTGAGAAAGTGGTATTTACTAAGTAAAACTTAAATTAAAAATGGATAGATTTTACCACAAAGTGACTGCTGAATCAATTAAAGAGAGTTATATTTCTCCTGACCTTCTTCTATCATGGCTTCTTCTAGAGACGTGTCCAAGAAACTTCTACGAACGACATTTTTTTAAATATGTTATTTTTAACTATCCGTATTGATCGTATTTATAAATTTGTTTACATTTTCTGTTAGGCAGTGATGAATGTACATACAAGCGATATCGTTAACCTCATTTTGGACTAAAAATACAAGCTTCTGTAAAGCCTACATATAATGAAAAGGGAAAAATACAGTAAAATAACAGGGTATAACGATTAGATTAATATAAACATAGCGTTTAAATTTAATTGAAAGGGCAATTATTGTGTCAAATTTAAGATAGGTTACAATATTTATGAATTCCAATTGAAGTCAATATGTGGTCGTATATATTTAAAGCATCCCTTATTTTATTATATAATAATTATTAAAAAAACGTTACTACAAGAACATTCGTGTAATTCAAATTGAAAAAAAACGATGCAATAATAAGAATAATTTTCAATGTACCATTTGTGCATAAACAACTGATTTTGAATAAAAAACAGGAAGAAAAATACATGTTTAAAAAAGTTGTATATAACTTGTACACAAATCTGAAGTAATGAAACATGCATTTGTGTTTACAGAATCGTTAAATATTAATTTTGTTTATTTTAGAAATATTTTGATGGCACATTAATGTTATATTCACTACATCGTCACAGTTTTAGTATTAGTTACCATATGTGATTATTATTATCTACTAAATACAGCCATTTGCACAGTTAGTTTCGGAAAATATATATGCAATATGTAATATGATTTGATCGAGCTGTAATCTCTTAATCTAAAACGTCAATTATAGCAATTTTAGCTTCATCAATTATCTTTTTTATAACCAAAACCAAACTTTTACAAGTCAGTAAAATATCAAGTATGTAGGTAGTTCTCTGAATTTTATTTGAAGTTATGACAAAAAAGTAAAAATAACAAATCATTAAAGAAACTTAGATTTGTGAAAAATGATTTTTACACACTAAAAATGTTAATGATACAATTCATACGTCAATTCATACTCAAATTAAATTATTTTTTCAATAAAATTATATCAAATCATGGTTATCAACTCCTGCCTTGTTTTATATATAACATAACAATTTGTATAGCCTCCCACCAGTCTGATGATGTCGATAACGACGAAACCCGGTCGCTGGTCAAATAAAAATAAAGTGAAAAAGCTAAAAATATTGGTTTTAATCTAATAATATATTAAAAATGCAATTCCATCACGAAGTGTCAGTGGATAATATAAATCTATTAAGCAGTATGTATTGTTGATTTGAGTAAGCCTTTTATTTGGAAGAGAACATTTTAGTTTTAAATGTATACAAGAGCCTTCCCAAAATTAAGTAAAAATTATATGAATTCTCTAAGGTAGTATGGACATATGGAGCATATGAATAACGAGACCACGACTTAGAAAATATGTGTGGCGAATATGAGCGGCAGGACAGAACAAAGATGGCCAAAAAAGACTTGGCACGATCAGATCAATCAGAACCTAAAATCTGGCGGTGTCAAAAGTCTGCGTAATTGGAGAGCATGTGTGACTAGATGTATGAATGTGAAGGAGTATATGTCAGGACAGAAGAGAGTAGCGTTCCATCCTCTCTGTGTACTCCTGCGTAGAAACGGCGTGATGGTAGTAGTGGTAGCTATTTTTGACTAATCCACTCGATCCCATCACTAAGATGATTAAATAAAACTTCTCTACAACATTTTGAGTGTGTCCAAATACTTGTTTACGAATCTGGATTATCTCCAATTAGGAGTTTTTTTTACATTGTTTTTTTGATAGTTTAGAGTAGTAGTAATGTGTTTACTTAAAGTACTTAGATACTACAAATCTGATTATTCACATGGCCTCACATAGGCAATTTCTTATTTTACAAAAAAGTAACAATTGATTTTAGCTTTTAGCTTATGCGGTATACGTTTATCTATCCTCAGCGATTAATTTCCAGCGTATATTATAATTATTGATGAGAGCGGTTTGAGGCTTGCCGGAATATTTCGGGCAAAACATCTCATACCTCCGCCAGTTGAATAATTCAATTCCGTTACTGACATCATCAGATTGAATGATGTCAGTTGAGACGAAACCCGGTTGCTGGTCACAAAAAAATTATGTGGAAAAAACTTCATAGTTGTTATTTTATGCTATAACATGTTTTAGAGTGAAATTAAATATTGGATACGACATTGCCGATTTTTATTATATTGAATTGCAGTTCCACCAATAAATGTCAAAACTTAAATCTATGGCATACATTTAAAATTTTGCTAGATAACAATCATTTAGCCTTTTATTTTTATATTATTTTTGGACATCTCGTCAAAGATGAAGGAGAATATGGAAGTCTGGGAAAAAATCATGTGAAAATAACTCCTGTAATTCGAGATAATCCAGATTTCGTGAACAAATATTTGGACACACTCAGCATGTTTTTTTTTTTATATTTTCCTATATTAAATATTACTGATTTTTTCTGACATTTAAATCTTTGTCTTTTTTTCGTTGCGGATTAAATAACATTTCCCTTTGCCTAAAATTTTAAATACCATATTAATGTAGATAAGGAAATTCTAGAAAAAATTCATGTTACTTTTTTTATATTTACATATTTATATTCCAACATTAAAAATACGGTTAATCTTAATTACACGATAATTAGCGATATCAACGTGGTTCACAACACCAACAGTGTAATATTACTGTCTTCATCTATTCAAAATAGCCCGACCTAGATAATATAGATAGATTAATTCCATCTATGAGTAAACTAACTGACTACATAATATAATGTTTGTGATTTTAGCTTTCAAAGCAAGGCGAGAGCATCCACATGTTACTTGTGTATTAGAACAGTAATATAAAATTGTTTATTATGTACTGTATTATGAAGCGCTTCTGTTTGTATAAGAACCGCGTTATAAATTTAAGCGCGATAATTATTTTAGTTGAGGAAGTTGCCCTAATTTCGCTGTGATGAATGGTTACCTTCTCCTATGAGCGAAATACATAACTTGGAGCCAATTTCAGCCAGTCAAAATTTGCTTGGGTGGCTTCTTCTCAAGTTAAAACATGAGTTTGTGCTTCACACCCACCAACGCTGGTAAACAAAATTTAGATCCAAGGAAGTGGATCATGTACACGATAAGTGTAAACTATAAAATTTGTCTATGGATTATCTGACAGACGGTAAATATTTTGGTTTTCTGGAAGAACCACAAGTACATACTATCAACTATTATTCATATTGATTTCTAATGGAATATCAATAAAAAATCATTTAAACAAGTATGTTTTTACAATATAGTCGAACATGGATATAAAAGAAACCTCTTTAAAAGAGTGACAGCTAAGTTTTCCGTCATTTTACCTAACTATTAAAAAACATGGATACAAAATAGGTATTTTTATGAGACAAAATATCCTGAAATCTTGGACTCACTTATATTAAGGTTCAACTGTACATGTATTTTTTAAAATAAAATTGGTTTAAAATGTAATTGCTTCTGTATTCTTCGAGTTCACATCACATTAATTTTCATATTTTATTTTACGTTTAATTAATAAATAAAATTTCTCCGCCTCTAGTACGCCTCGCTTTCATAGTTTGCACATTTGTCTATTATTTTGGAGGCTTAATAAATATTGTTGATTTTTCGTTTTTCAAAAAGTACTATTAGTATATTAAAAAGTACCATAGTAAAGTAAGAAAAGTAAAATACACAAAGTGAACGATGAATGATAAAGAGAGTGTTATACGTGATTTTCACTCTTTTATGTTAAATTATAAGCTTCATAAATATATTTTAACTTTTACGAACCTTAAAATTAGAACATATATTTTACTCACAACTTATTGAAAGAGCCAAAAACTTTAATTATTTAATTATTTATTTTAAAGAATTTGTGCGGTCGGGAATGCACGTCATGTTTTTATATATTGAGAGTATGGTTGCAGCTGTCTGGAGATACGGAGATAGTCCACCGTTCTTATCAAGAACAGATGCTGGAAACTGCAATTAAAACAGCCCACCTGTAACTATTTACAGTGGGCTGTGAACGCATCAAGTAATATCCTTTTAATTACAGTCCATCTCTTTCAATGAATACAGTAAATTTATTATTAGATTAAAACCAATATTTTTAGCTTTTCCACTTTTTTATTTGACCAGCGACCGGGTTTCGTCGTTACCGACATCATCAGACTGGTGGTACCGACATACCAGTCTGATGATGTCGGTAACGACGAAACCCGGTCGCTGGTCAAATAAAAAAGTGGAAAAGCTAAAAATATTGGTTTTAATCTAATAATAAATTAAAAATGCAATTCCATCACGAAGTGTCAGTGGATAATATAAATCTATTAAAAAGAATACAGTAAATATTACATCAACACTAATGGCCACGTTTACCATAGTAATATGGCATTGGGGTGAATTTGTCTAGGGGAGTAATATATTTTGTACTTAAATAAGCACTTCAGAATAAAGTTAACTTACTGAAACAATTAATTTTATTTTTTATGTATTTATGAATTATATTTTTTTTAAATTATGTTTAGATCAAAAAACGATTTAAATAATTTAGTTTTGAATTATAAACGGTCTTTGAATGATGCGCTATGTATCGAAACACGTGTCAGAATAGATTGCGGTGCTCGTGCAGATACCGACCACCGTCCACCATAGGCAAGCACAAGATTTTAAGAAATAGTGGTATTTCCCAATTAAAATAAATTTTTGAAAATAATTTCATTCATGATTTGTATGAAAGACATAATAAAAAAATAACATTTTACATTTTTTTACAAATAAAAATATTTATATTTAAGTCAATAAATTTGAACTTTGTTAAAACACGATTCATGACTATTTTGCAACATTTCCGTTTGTGCTCGATTTTGTCATATGCAATCAGTACGACTTTATCATTTCAATATTCAATGTTCTTAAAAATCAATGCTTTTACTATACTAAATACCAATATTTTTAAATCTATTGTGACACGTATTTCGATGCATTCCGCATAATTTTCTATTTGAAAATGATGCGGAATGTATTGAAATATCACAATAGATTTTAAGAAATAGTGGTATTTACTAAATGAAACATTTAAGAAATTCAAAAATTTTGCTACTCCTAAATTACGTTTTATCCGTGTTATTATATAGTGCCCTTATTTTTGAGCAAAATGTATTCGATTATGTCGATTATACTTATTAAAATACGGTTTTCAGTCCCCCTAAAACCACATAATTGGTGGCTATAATAATATCAGGGCACAGATTTGTGGTTTAGTATCGCACGACAAAAATCTCATCCCTTTCTGTATCTATCCATTTTACGAGTTTTGCCTTACCCATCTTCAGACTAATCCGATATAACAATACCCTGCTAAGGGTCCTATTCTCAAATCATTCATAAGATATGTACGTACAGTATAATCTATACCATATTCTCGTAGTAGACTACGTTTCCTTGTTTTGCATTAAATTTTAGGTACCTAAAATGATGCGATAATTTTTATTTTTAATTAATTATTAAAATCAGTATCCCGCGTTACATGTAAAATGATAAACAACTATCGTTTTTTAATTAAATACATTGGATAACGGAGGGAGAAATTTACCTGTCAAATGTTTATATTTTTCTATAATACTCCTTGTAATAAATGTACACTTACGGATTTCTTATTATTAAGAAATTATCTTCAGATTTTCAAGATTTTCACTACCGATAAAATTGAGAAAGGTGTGTTGAGATGGTTTGGTCATGTGAATCGAATGAGTGAAGAAAGAACAGTAAAACAAATTTAAGAGACGGATGTAGTTGGTAATAGAAATAAAGGAAATCCGAGAAAAAACGTGGCATACCAATACTTGATCATGATCAAGTATTTAAAAAATCTTGAATGCGCCAGGGCAGGAGTCGGAATAATCGGCGGGTATTCATGAGGAGATGCATGAATATGGAAAAGGCGTAGATTATCAACAAAGACAGATTAGTGTAGTGAACTATTGTATCTGCCTACCCCTGCGGCGAAGCGGCGTGAAATTAAGTTTTTTTTTATCCATTAAAAAGGAGACGACATTTTTTTACAAAATCACGTATACGCGATAGTGGCGCACAGATTCATGCATAGGGTATCCAGACATCGTACCCCTTTGTGGTACTTTAGCTAATAGTACTAATACTCCGTTACTAAGCTTTAATCAAAATGGGCAAGTAAATAAAGCACTCCAGCCTGAAGGAGAGCGTTTAACCTCTTGTATCGGATAATCTCCGCTTACATCGCTAACGATAAACATCCGAGGTATTCATACCACAACTATTTTGCAAATTGTTTAGACGCAAACAAGTTTTCGTGAGTGTGTTCCTGATCGTGGCTGAACTAGAGAATCAGTGTTGCCAATCGTTAAATATCTCCTGGAATTAGTAACTTCCTCTCACTTCGATTTATACCGACAATTTGGGAACTTTTAACCAATTTAGCATGCATGTAACCAATTAATTATGTGTGCTATTATAAACGTGTTCTGTACTTGACGAAACATTATTTAGGTACTGTAAACAAGTTCGTGTTATGCATACGAGTATATAACAAATCTTTTGATTAATCTATAACATTTATCATTTATTTGAAGGGTTAGGTAAGGTTAAGTTAGTATTTCTTTGATAGGTTAGTTTAGGTTAATATAGTATTTCATTGAAGGGTTAGAAAAAGTGAATTTATAAAAAAAAATCTCACTGAAAAATAAATTTTAAAATATGCTCACTTCGACTTTTTGAGTTTCGACAAAAAAATAAAATTTTAGTAATTTTATTTCCCAATTTGTTTTGGGCGATAAAACTCCAGAGATTCTTCTCTATATTACAAAAGTTTAAGTTTTCTTTGTAAATACCATTCGTTTTTTTTATACTTTAATATAAGATTTCGTGTTTTGTGTGATTTATTTAACTATTTAACTTTTATTTAACTTCAAACATAGTCTAAATTAGTGAGTTGTTTCCATGGTTTGTCTAAAGAAAAATATAAAGTTAAATGGTATTTTTTGCCCATTCTCAATTCGGCAGTCACTTTATGGTAATATATATCCAATTAAACTTTTGAGTTTTACTTGGTAAATACCACTATATCTTATGCTTGGTAAATCTATTGCGATGCATTTCGAATCATTTTACAGTGTTTGAAAATGATCTAGAATGCATCGAAACTCATGTCACAATGTTCACAAGTTTTAAGAAATAGTTTTATTGAGTAAAAGTAAAATTATAAAAATTAATATATAGTCCTTAATATATAGTAGGTATATGTACGATTTTAAAATATCGACAAAAATATTTCTTTATCTCCGTTTTATGTCATATCACACTTGTATCACCCACATGTCGGGCATACTCTTTTATATCTTCACATTGTTATCGATTCTCCCCTCTTCGCCATCCGTCAGCCATTTGAAAGTTATAGTCGTGTATTAAAATCGTATATATGCGAATAAGCAGCAAAAGTTACACGATGCGACGGGACACATCCGAGGGAAGACGCCGCGTGCTTGTCCCTACAATCAAATCTAATATAAATGGAAATCAGAAACTCGATCCTGTATCCTACATCCCTTATCAGGCGAGGGTGTGTGGTTCTCTAACATTTATTAGCACTGAGATTTGAAGCTCTGTAGTCCATAAAACACACATATAACGCTTCATCTTACGCTCTCAAATAATAAAACAAATCGTTTATTTTTAATGTAATTTTTAAAAGTATTTTTAGGTACATACCTAATGCATTTACTTCTGGCTTCTATTCACATTCAAGTGGTATTTAGGGCATTGTAGTAATATTTATTATGACACTGATCGACAAAATATTACTTTTTATCCCTTAATTTAATTAACCCTAGACATTTTTCAATGTACCTAAATATGGGACTATCGTACAATATAGGACAATAATAGAGACTCACATTTTATCAAAAATATTTCAATATAAGTGCAGCATATTTTTTGAGAACTTTATATAAAATAAGAATTTAAAACATTGGAAAAAATTCTAAGATACTTGCTAGTTGTCACTACAGTCCGTCGTAAATTTCACGAATGTCCCGTAAAATTTGAATACAACACTTTTTTGTAATATTAAATACATAAAATATTTAGTACTACGAAATATTTATTCAATATTACCCTGGACAGGTACCTGAAGCTAAGCGAAGATCACCTTTTCTTCATGTGTTAACGATCAAGATAACGCTGAGTTTATATGATGCAGTGCCCTATGCACCATCGTGTGCAGATAAATTGTTGAATAATAAGAAGAAGAAAAAAAAATGTTGTTATAAAATAATGATATTGAAATAATTTACTTCCATTTATTAACCCAAATCAAATTGCAGTTTTTGACGATTTACTGTTGTATTTTAGTTTAGGAATATCGTTTATAACATATATGTATGTATATATATGGTTTGCAAGTAAATTTGATAAATTTATTTTTTAAATAATAAATTAATTCCTGTAATTGGAGATAATCCAGATTTTGTGAACAAGTATTTGGACACAATCAAAATGGTGTTATTTTTAAAAGCTTATTTTATTCAAAAAGTTTGTTTTCATTTCATATATTTGTGCGAGAACTTATATTAGGAGTTAAACTCAAAAAATATTTTTAAGGATTATAAATTTAGGAGTTCAACTGCCACAGGTATACATTTTGCACTGCTTTTTTATTATTTAAATTTTATTACATCTGTTGCTGCTACATTCTTGTGAAGACAGTGGTGGAATAGGAATTTACAGTCTCAAAACAGAATCATAAACAAAAGGAAGTTTGCGCCAGCTGTAAAGTTTGCGTAGGAGAACACGATTCTCTCCAAAATATACGTATAAGCGCACACACGAGCAAAATATTCAGCAATATCCGAACAGGGGTCGCCAGATCACGGTAGTCGAACCTTTACATGAAGGTTTATAAATTTAGATCAACAAAATAATAATAAAATTATATCACCCACAAACATACATAATAAATAGTAAGTGTAAGTCCCTCTCTAAGCACAAAAGTTCCCGAAACTCCCTTTATCTTCGCCTTCCTCATTTTCATCAACTTATAAAAAATAAAAAAATGTTCAAGCATTAGCCTCTGATTTCAAACAGCTATATATGGTATCAAACGTTTTGACCAATATCACAAGTCTGTTTTTGATTGGTTGGAAGATGCTTTTTAACAATAAGCCCGCGAATCTACTTATTTCTTTTCTGTACATGAAATTTAAATAAATAAATAAATAAGATTTAAGCCTCTTTATTGGAGAGAAATGCGTAGTAAATTTTAAGATTATTATGTTAAAATGTCTTGAAAATGAATTAAATTGTAAAGAAAACTCTGCAACAATAATTTTTTTTTTTTTAAATAATGTAAAACGTAAATACCTAAATACGTAATAACTAACCAAAATAACTAAGGTAACAAACCATTAAGCCGCTTAATTGCACAGAGAGTACAACGCCACACCAATCTGTCTTAGCAAACAATTTTCGCCTCTTCCACATTCGTACATCTTATACATACCCACTAATTATTCCGATTCCTGACCTGACCGCTTTTAAGTATTGGAAATTACTTTTACAGGGTTCGCATTTTTTTTTGTTTTATTTTGATTCATGTTTTTTACGCTCTTTATCAACTTCATCTCTGATGTTACCTCTCTCTATAAGTCCAAAATTATTGCTTCTTACACGTTATTATGTACCTAATTTATTTTTTCTTATATTCCGATGAAAGGTAGGATAATATCCAAATTTAAAGGTAAATTATTGGATACTAGTTAAAACATATTTATTGTTGTTATTGTTATTCGTAGTCGACACTCTACTAAAATCTTAAGTTACTTTTAAATCCAACTAAATTTGACATGACATCCCTCATTACATTTTTTCTAATAACCATATTCACCAATATCCATATTTAATGGAGGATATTTTTTATAGGAAAATGTAACATTAATTATTCAAAGGGTATTTTAATATCAAATACTATGTACTAGGTATATATTAATCCTATTGACGTATATCATCGAATTTATATAAAATATAGATTTTCCTGTAATACAGATTTACCTGGGATATTAAAATAATTAATAATGAAAATAAAGCTCTATAAATCAGCTATTATTAATATGTATTACGATAACTGAGTTCTAGGAAGATTTGTTTCCATCACGAATTTCAGCGATAATTACATTCATTTAAAATGTATTGCCCGAGAATATTTAATATTTAAGTTTAATAAAAACTAAAAGCATTTTTTTATTCTGTATAAAAAAAAGAATAAGTATATACTTAACTATGAAATGAATTTCTTAATGTAAGTAATTAATTATCAAGAGAAATAGTCTCGTTCATCGGTTTCGAGATTTAAGGTTCGAGATCTGCCCTGCACAAATGTGCCCCTTTTTCATATCATGTTATACGTCGATCAAATCTCAATATAGGCGAAGAAGAATATAGAAGTCTGGGTATTTACAGGGCCTATGACCTGTCATAGGCTGCTGAAGTTATCACTTAATCCAATCTTCAAGATTAAGACAAATGAAGAAAATAATAATAATCTTGAATGATTTATATAGCGCCATTTTCGTAAAATACTACAATTCCTTAAGGGCGCTTATACAAATATGGATTATGATTTTTTTTAAATAATAATAATAGATAAAAATAAAATATTAAAAAAAAACGTCGTCAATCGTCAAAAATCGAGTCTGAAGGGGGGAAAGTGGAGCCGGCGCATTATTGCGCCTTCTTCTGGATCTTCTTGGGCTGGAGCATGGCCATGATGCTGGGCAAAACGCCTCCCTGAGCGATGGCAACGCCGGAGAGCAGCTTGTTGATCCGTAATTGTGGATATTCAACTGCAGATGGCGGGGGGTGATGTTGGTCTTTTTGTTGTGATGATGATCATATGTTGATAATATTTTACATGTATGTATGACTTTCAAAATTTGAGAAGTGTGGTTGTCAATCATGGGTAAAATGGTGAATGTTACACGTGTGTAAAGTGATCATTCAAACCCTTCTATGATAAGTCATAAGGCCTGTAAATACCCAGACTTCTACATATATTCTTCATCTATGTTGAGATATCAAAATGTAAAAATAACTCTTAAGGAGAGAAAACCTAGATTTGAGAACAAGTATTTGGACACACTAAAAATGTTGTGAATTAATCTTTTTTTAATTTCGCCTGAAGTTGTACCCAAAAAACATTAAAGTAGAATGGAAAATTAATTGTTTTTATCCAATGATACAAATTAAAAAAAAATTTAAAAAAATATATATTTATTTTTGCCACTACTGTTCTTATAAGACAGTATGTGCAAAGACCGTCTTCTACCTAAAGAATATACTGTTGAACATCGAGATATGAATAAGTTTGATACCGACTGCAAAGCGGGTTATCTAAATTCAGTTTTGAATCTTCAAGTTTTAAACTATTGTTATCTGATTGTATAATTTCCTCTGATTCGATCATTATTAGTATAATAATAAGCATTGCAATCAGAGTTTAAAATCCATTTAAAGATTAGCCAAATCGATATTGAAGCAGGCTTAAACATTAAATTTTAAAATTCAAACACGTTTTTATTTTAATTCCGGTTAATACGTGCAAACATGACAATAAAAACGAAGAAGTGTTAAGAAAAGTGGTTCTTATTACACAAAGTGAACGTTGAATAATAAGGAGAGTGTGATAATAAAAACCTTCAAGCGAAAGCTAAAAGTCGGGTTGTGGTTTCGTGGTTAGTGTTGCGAACTCTTGAGTTAAAGTTCTAAGTTCGCACCCACTCAACCAGAATTTGATACTGATAGTATGATATTCAAGTATTTTTGTAAATAATAAAAACACAAATATTTATATTTTTTATTTATATTTTTAAGCTAGCAGTGCACGATAAAGTCCTGGTTCCAACCCTAATGTATGGAAATGAAGCATGGAGTTAGTGAAGGAAAGACGAAAGTAGACTAAACGTAGTCGAAATGCGATATCTGAGATGAATGTGTGCAGATGAATTGCGGCACTCTAAATTCGTTTGTGTACTGCAGTTGTTTGGTTCACAAATCGCTCACTCCTTTCAAGAACGTCATAAATAAAAAAACTTGATTTTTCAGGAGAACGTTTTTAAAGTTTAAAAATAAAATACAATGTATTAAAAATAACTATCAAGCCACTTATTGAACATTTTACTGAGCAACAGATCTTTTTACGTAAAACCTGAAGGTTTTTTCTCCATTTGAAAAATATTTAGTATGTTGAAAAAAATAATTAAACAATGCCTTTTTCTTAAAATGCAAAAACAACACTTTCTGCCCTGTAGCAGGTAAATATTAAGTAAAAAATATGCCGCTTTTGCTGGGATGTAGTACAATTTCTGGGCATTCCTAAAATATGCACAACTGAAAATTGAGGATTTTTGATTTATGACGTTCTTGAAAGGAGTGAGCGAAATGTCAAATATGACGTACGACGCCATTTGCAAAAATTATAACATCTTCCGATAGGGTGATTAATTTTGCGCCACCCTGTAGGAGTAGGTTTAAATGGATGCATCATTAGTACGTTAGCTTAATATATGTATATAATAATATCTTGATAATTGGCATTAAGCTGTCATAGATCGAGATTATAGTATATTACTAACTACATTCAATATTATAATCGCACTAGATCTTGATGTGATTATAAATTATGGCTATCGGTTGAATATTGATGCGCACCCGTATATGCAAAGCAGTGATATTGAAGATGCAGTTACTAGTAAGCCCAGGTCTTATACGCCAGGATTCTGAACGGTAATTGTTTCCGTATATATTTGCATAATTAAGTAGGTACCCGGTAGAAATGAATCCGATGATCTCACGGCGTATGGATTAAGCGCATATTGTTTTACTATGGCTGATGGGATTACACCTACTCCTGCAGATTTTCCCTACCGCTTATGACTCTGAACGAGCCACATACGGATTTTAATCAATATTCGATAGCGTTGCATGCATACGAGCCCTTTAAAATGCACTTCAATATTTGTAATATAATCGGGAAATCATAGAGAATTCACTTACATACTTGTAGAATACGAGTATTAATCAGTAAATTGTATTTTTCATTTGAATAGCACTTGGTAAATACCACTATTTCTTCAAATGTTTTTAGATGCATTATAACAATAATAATCGTGGATGATTTAAATAGCGACATTTTCGTAAAATATTACCTCAAGTGTGCTTTAACAGATATAAATTATGATATGAAAATGATAATTATGCGATTTATGAAAAAATATTCCATTTCCGATATAAGTGATACTATGAATTTTAAGAAAAAAAATGGTATTTACCAAGTAAAACTTGAAAGAAAAATTGATAAATATTACCACAAAGTGACTGCCAAGTCGATTAATATAAAGGTTATTTTTACTAACAAAATTAACTAACAAAATGTTGAGGAGAATGAAGTTGGTAATAAAAGCAGAGGAAGACCGGGGTAAACTTGACATCAAGTATTTCAATTACTTGAAATGGGACAGTTCAGGGAGTCAGAATTTGAAATACCTGAGCATGCCATTTTTTTATCATTTCTACCGCAAAACATTAAATATGCCAACATCTATCAAGTTGTCCATAAGTTAGATCTAAAAACATTGGATTGATGATATGAACAGAGTGTTTTGTAATTCATCGCGAATCTGTTGTACTATAAATTTGAAATAAGATAACGCACCCTTATCACATCCCGGAGAATGTAAGCATATTGACATAGAAAAATGCGTTACAGTATATTGGGAGATGTTAGCCAAGATAAATGGGTGGACAAAAGAAGGATCTTTCATCCTTTTGTGATCTTCTGCCCGGGATAACAGTCTTCGGAATAAGGTATCGCATTTCACCGGCATAATATTTGATCATATAAAAGAAGCACAATGGAGCGTACCAGGCAATTATGAGTGTAAACGGATACTACTTTTTTCGTAAAATATCGATTACGAGGACCTAGGAGTAACAAAGGCCGGATAGTATTGGAAAACGACCATTTGTATTTTGAAATGTGTATCTACCTTTGCATTTTGACTTTTCTTGTAATACATGAATCGACTGCCGAATAAATTATATATTTATGACTACCTAAGGACTCATTGATTCCTTGTCAATGCCGATGAAGAATTTTTGTTAGTTTTAAATTACGAAATATATTCAACCCATCACTTTTTTTAATGTTGAAAATATTTTTTTCAACCAAATGAATATTTTCAACTTCCTAATTCCCAAATGTAGAAACTATTTTAAAAAAAAGAAACAGAAATTCTTCAACTATTAAAGGGTGATAAATACTTGAATCATAAGAAGAGTCATCGAGATGAAATAAGACAAATACCTTTACAATATTAAAATGCAATACCAAACAATTGCAACAGATCTTCAAATATTTGAGAAACAAATATTTCCAAAACCTTCCTGTAGATATTCAAAAAAATAAAATAAAATAACATAAATCCAAAAATTAATAAACGATTTAATCACTCATAAGTATAAACAATAAACTATTAGCGTAAGTCCCTTTCCAAGCACAAGAGCTTAGTCTCTTTATTGAAGAGAACAGCGTAGCGGATACTAAGATTATTGAAGGCAGAAGTACCTAGCTAATGAATTAAATAATAATCTTTTTTGTAACCATATTAAAGGTCGGAGGTTGAAATAATCGACGGATATGTATGAGGAGATGCATGAATGTGGAAGACGGAAATAACGTTTGCAAAGTCAGAGTAGTATAGCGTTCTGTTCTATCTGCTTACTCCTGAGGGGAAAGTGGCATAATGGTTCGTTAGTTAATTAGTTAGCTAACTAACGAAACATAAAACATATGTGCTTAGATATTTTATGTCAGTCGAAACCAGAGAACGAAACAGAAACTGAATAAGAAATTATTTGAAATTGCTCGTTATTTTGACCAAAGAACCAGTTTCGTACTATTGATCTTTCTCCATACATGTTGCTCGGCCATTGTTGACTCTTCCTAACCCTTTATTTGAAAATCACGAGCCGGTTCTTTGTACAGACGGGCTGACAAAAAATGTCATACCATATAAGTGTGGCGTGTACCAACTAAACCTGTCCTTTTTTACAATTGACTCCAGTACTTGTGACCCCACGTCGCATTCGGTCGACAACTTTAAACATGTCAAAATGATGCTGGCTCGACAGTAAACATGAAGGTTCAGAAAGGTTTACAGCTCATACCATGTGTGGAGGTCCTCACCAAAACGTTGCATTTCCAATATAGATGATTTTAAGTAATCAGGAATTCTAGCTTGTAAAATTGTTACGTTTTGGTGCAATTTAATGATTTCATATTGGCTTAACACAGGATTGGTTACATTTTGTCGTAACTTTATTTAAGATTTCGATAGAATACAGTAAACAGAACAGATTTGCTTTTAAAATATTTTTTGTGCAATATTGGAAATGTATCTTTTTGGTAAGGACCTCCACATGTGTCGTTTGTCATGTTAAATAGGAAAAAATGTTAAAAAAAATCCTACACTCTCACACATTAATATGTCATCGTTAAATGGTACAATCTTGTAAACTTTTTACTCGGATTATAGGTGATCGTAAAAGGTTTTTACAAGACATAATATTAATGGTAAAATTAAGGACCTCCCTTTGGAAGGATCTCTGTATAAAAAAATAAACATTATCTTAAATGTAAAAAACAGTTTGAGGCTTTTATTATTTAAATTCCTAAAATAATGTATACCCAATACACTATTATTGGTCGAATAACTGCCAATTACCGAGGGGGATTAAGAAACCCCTAAATTAAAACGCCTTTTCTAGCATCAACATGTTTTTAGTATAAACGTATGCGTATACATTCCGTAAAAGATCAAAATACCTTACATATGTTGATTGAAACAATTTAAGTATGTAAGAACAACAACAAAAACCTTATAAATTATCAGAAATAAAATTATTCCATACAACAATATTTTTTTATGAAAGATTCAAAGAAAAAATATTTACGGAAACTATACATATGTACATACCTTATTGCTTGGTTCCAATGACGTTATAAATTGTTAAATGACACTGCGGTGTCAATAGGTGAGGACAGAAAATTAACTCTTAAAAAAATTGTGCATTTTCATTTTTTTTCCAAACTATATGTAATGTTTGTATAAAACCACTCATTGAATATAAGTCCTCCAGTTTTGACACGTACCCATCTCTTCGTCAGGACAACTATTACACCAGCATGCAAACAACATTACACGTCACTACCATAGAATATACTACTTAAAATATTAATCACATTCGTTTTAGTCAACCTGAGGACCAACAAAAACTAAGGACCGCAGACTAACATGCATATTTTTTCCATTAAAATTTCGCTATTATGGACATTGCTTTCGGATTTAAAATTTTTAATTTGAAGAAAGCACATACATTTATAATATGGAATAACCCAAAAATAGGAAATGGAGACAATCAATATTTATTTTTATTTTTTTATAGGTTCAAATGTGTTGAACAGTTGTCTGTTCACACTTCATTGCTATCGCTACGAACGTAAATATTGACATATCGCATATCATATACATAATTCGACCGCATTTCTGTTCTTTCAAACGATCGCATATTACATTTCAATAAACATAAAACCATATCCATAGTTTGATCAAATATTTGTTGGGAGTTCACACAAGTTCTAAGGTTTCGGAAGGGACTTCTCCCTTTGCAGCAGGCTCTATAACGATTTCCATTTCAGGCATACGAGTAGCCAACGCAAAAACTGGCTTGCAGATGTCTTTATATGGTGTGGGAGGTGCGTTCAACATGCACCATATAATACAACAACTGAAATGAGGTACTGTCGTGGGAATCATTTACTAACAAATGCTTGAATCAAATTAACTCAATGGTTTTATTTTTCAATGGTTAAATTTATTTTAAAACCTCAAAGTCCGTTCAATATTTTTTTTATAAGTAGTATTTTGACAGTATTTGTTTTGTATACATCGGGAAACGGTAAATCCTTACAATTTATCAAACTTTTTTTAAAAAGAAATCACCTGCAAAACCTCTTTTTTAGGATAGTGAGGATATGGAAGGTAAATGTGAACAACATCACCAAAAATACCCAGTTTGTTTTGTAATTGGAGATAATCGAACCCGCAAAGGCAGTTTTGTGGTCCAGCGTCTACGCAATTACGCCATGGCGCCTGTCAAAACTTGAAGCAACAATAAGTTGATATCCAGTGAATTTACGATGAGCTCCTCTGACGTTTAATATTTTTATTAATTGATTCGACAGTCACCATGTGGTTATAACTATTATATTTTTATGTACATATATATTTATGTAAATGTAAATATCAAAATTTCATAGCAATTGCTCCATAAGTTAATTAATCAATAGCTCAATAACGAGATATATGGATGTGAAGGAAACTAGGAGTATACAATCTCAGAACAGAAGAGTATACAATTCCATCCTCTTTGCCTACCCCTGAAACTGGGTGATAGTTGTAGTAGTAAGTTAGAAAAGAAAACATAGTAATATTTACATTTTAAAAAGTCCTCGAGACCGAAAACGGGAACCGACCCACTCGGCATTTTCTTATGTACACTCCACGGATTATAATTGAATTGTGTAAAATGAATCGGTTTTTTGCATACGTTCCGTACGTCGGAGGAAACATGAATTCTTTAATCGATTTTCCACCTACATGCCTATAAATCTGGAACGTGGGTGACGGCATGCGCGCAGTACACGATTCAGGTATCCGAAATAATTAAAATGTTTGTCTCAATACGGGCTACCTTCCACCCTTCCTCATATCGCTCCAGGCAACGTATAGAAGGAAGAACTGGCCGGAGTCGGTTCGATAATTCACTTTTACCTCATTATTTCTCAAGAGCCACCGGACAGTCGGGCAACATCTCACGGGCTGGGTAATTTGCCACACCGGTAATATGGCCGCATTCCTCGACCCCGGATTCCGGCGTCCTTTTGTTTACTTTTTGTCCGTACACGTACTCGTTGTCTATGACTCAACAAATGACCGAGAGGGTCTTACGAAATTAGTCCTGCACTCAAGATAAAATGTCGTATTGCGAGAGTTCTTTTCTCACGCCGGGACGACATTTTAAAGTGAAACAAAGTGGCGATAAAACATATAACTACTTTTTCACGGAATCCTTTTAAAGACACCAACCCTTACCAGCGTGTATTAATAGCGCACTTTGTACAGTCTACTTTTTACACGCTGCATTTTATCGTAATGAGACTGGAGAGCTATATGATAGATGGAATATCCCGATTTGTCTTTTGAAATTATATTTGAAATTTAAAATCCATTACCTGCTCAATAAGTTTGTAGGATAACAAAATAAGCCGACAAAATACTTGGATTCATCGTGAAGTAAATAAAGTAAAGCATATCAAATTTAAATGTTTCATTTTTTATGCACGTTGTATTTGTTAAATTCTACTTTAAATAAGTAGTATTAACCAAGTAAAACTTAAATTAACAATAGATAGATATTACCACAAAGTGAGTGCTGAATCTATTAATGAATGTAAAGTTTTATTTAGATTGTTAATCACAAAACTTAAGTATATTTTTTACAAATTTTTCATATGAAGCAAAAAATGTGATATTATTTATTTAAATCGTAATAGCTAATATGACAACAATAGAGATGATACTGTCTCCTAGTGGGTACTGGAGAGGTCTTCTAGAGGGCAGTAAAGGCCTTAGGAGACAGAAAGAAGAAATATATCTCGGGAAGGGGAAATGTATTTTTATTTATTGATTTTACATTTAATTTGTAGTAATAACTTTATATTTAAGTTTTAAATATTAAAATAAGACACTAATTTAAGTTTACTATATTGTTTATTATATTACAAAAAAAAAATCTTGTGACAATTGTTCCGCCCTGATAGTGCATTCTATAACATTCTGAAACATTCTCATAAATTCTGAAACATTCTCATAAGAATTATGTTTTTTTTTATAAATAAAGTAAGCACCTAATTAGACTCAAATCAGTGTTTGATTTGAATATTTAAAATATATTTTTATTTCTCTCCATTCAGGGAATTTCCTCTCCCTTACCTACGAGAAATTATGTCACAGGGTGCTAGACAAAAAATGTTTGGGAACCTGTGTTTTAATCTCTAACATTATTTACGACGAATTGTTTCCATCTTAATATGATACAAATTTAGCTATCAGAGTTTTTGTTTGTATTTTTAATACCTATATTTAACAGCAAAAAAAACAACACGGAGCCTTGTGGTGATAAAATTGTAGCACGTTTCTTTCTGTAGCTGTTTTTCTTACTGAATCTTTTCCAGCACATTATTTTTTGTCCCCTTAAATCTGCAATCGCCCCATTGTATTTGTGAATGGTGTTCGTTTTATGGGAAGTTCCCGCATGTCAGTGGTTTATCTTCTAGTAGGAGCTATTTCCACACCATAAATCAAACCTTCGAACTATTTTAAACCGCTCCTTGACGCTTACTCCGACAGGCTTTTATGCGAGAATGACTAGTGTCTAGCTTGTCTATAAGAACTAATATTATATAGCATGAAGCTGTATTCTCCACTTGAATAGTTTGCGTAAAACTTATAAAGACATGTTTTATGCATCTTACTTTAAACGATTAGTGTCGGGTTGTAGTCCCGTGGTTAGTGTCGCGGACTCTTAAGTAAGAGTTTCTCGGTTCAAACCTCCCACTCTACCACAATTTGATACCTATTTCTAATAATGCGCCGCTTAGGCTCACAGAAATTACATAAAATTGAAATATTTTTGTCAATAATTAATATTTAAATATTTATTTGAAAAAAAATTATACGAAGACATCCTTAAAAAAACAATCAAGTAGTGTTCGCCTCTATAATTCTTTCAGAAGCTCGGTTAGTACCACTTTATTAGGGGGGAGGCTTTAAGAATTGTCATATTGTTAATTATGGACTTTATATTATTTACTGATTCGGCATTAACTTTGTGAGATGACATTATGATTATTTTTTATAATTAAACACTTTTATAACCTGTAGATGAAAACGATCAGATTTTTTTAAAATGTTTTCTGTTGCGATTATTGAAGTGGAACGTGAATTCGAAGAAGCACCCAAATTATCGATAGGTATAAAAAAGTTACGGGCCCAAAACGATTAGAGATATGTCCATATCTCGCAAACAGCTAACTGTCCAATCAAAATAACAACCGTCCACTTAAACCCCTGTGATAGGTTCCTTCACGGTCAGATTACAAAACAATTTTCCGTGAAACTTCTCTCGTAATATCGTACATACTATATACTATTATTTTCATTTATGCGCATGATACATTCGTTGAAACTATAAACGTGGGTAAGTGGATAATGTGATGGAACAAATCGTTAACGTCTTGAAACGATCGATATAAAATATCAGTTAAAAGTATTATTTTGTAACATCTCATCAAAGATGAAGAATAATATGGAAGTCTGGGCATTTACAGGGCTGACGACCGTCATAGGCTGGTTTAAGTGATCACTTTACACAAGTGTAACATTCACCAATTCTACCCGTTATTGACAACCACACTACTCAAATTCTTGGAAGTTCTATATATATATATATGTGAACCAATTTAGAAACCTTGTTCTTGAATCACTAGAACTTCACTAGAGACATCTATTGGTGAGATGTAAAGAAGCTTTATTGAGCAAAAACTCTTTTATTAGTATGTGAGGTCCGAATCCTGGATTATAATCACACACATGAGAAACGCCAGAAAATACGAAATCAGTTAAGAGCTTTATTTAATATTGTATATTTTGAAAATCTATAGTATCAAAGAATAATTATATTATGAGTTAAGAAAGAATAGTGTAACAAATTTATGAGGCGTACGTGGTAAGTAATAGGAGCAGGGAAAGACCGAAGAAAATGTGGTATGAACAAGTATGCCAAATACTTGAAGTGGTCAGGTCAGGATTCGAAATGATCGCGCGTATGTATGAGGAGATGTATAATTGTGGAAGAATTGAAAGTCGTTTGCAAAGACAGAATAATGTGGCGTTCTATTCTTTCTGGCTTTCTCGCTGAAGCGGCATGATGGTTATTCAAATATTTGCACAATTAAATAATATTGTGTGCTTTCTGTTTTCTTTTTTCACTCACCATGTTTTTATAAATATTCTCCTTTTCTGAAAACAGCCTTTAAATGGCCGAATAGTCGTCGGTAGTCAAAAGTCGGTGAACGTCTAATTATTTACAACATTTTGAGTGTGTCCAAATACTCGTTCACAAATCTGGGTTATCTCCAATTATAGGAGTTATTTTCATATTATTTTTGATAAAGGGTAGAATTGGTGAATGTTACAACTGTGTAAAGTTATCACTTAAACCAGCCTATGACGGTCGTCGGCTCCGTAAATGCCCAGACTTTCATATTCTTCTTCTTCTAATTATTATTTATAAATTTGGTTTCGATAATTTATACAGCTCCATTTTCGTAAATTACTACCTCTTTAATTATTATCATAATTACTAAAACAAATCATTATGAGTATTTTTTTCAACAACAAGAAATTGATATTAAATATTTATTATAAATAATAGAAGCTTTCGTAAGTATAGTGTTACTGATTGGCAAATAATGTCTCCTGAGCGTTGAATATGGCAGTCAAGTCGATTATGTAATCCGTCTACAGTCTGTTCCGATCCGTTTTCGGCCATAATGGGATCATCGATGCTCAGGTATGAATTCCCACCATCCTCTGTGATGGTTGCACTCTCCTAACTTGCTACACGAGCTTTGAACCATCAAATTAGCCCACGGCTAAACTGCGGTCTTCGGCGCGTGAGTAACGACCTCCTCGACGGCAAGAAACGCCCCTAAGGAAAAAGTTCACCCGGGTTCTAAGCGTCATATTAAATACTTAAAGGGACCAATCGGCCCTTTTAACTGCAATCAAAATCATGTTAAATAATAATAGAGATCGTATATCGTGATTTCAATATAAATCCTGCAATACTTGGAGAAAATGCGTACGTATATATGGATACAAAAAATCAAGGAGTAGAATCACATTTTTTTATTAAATTTAGGTGCTTCCTTATCGGGCTGTCTGTAGTTTGTGGATCGCTTAACATAAGAAAGCTTTTTGCTCATGTCATTGTTCTCGGGCTTTTTTTTGTATTGCATACAACAGCGACAAGGGACAGCATGGGGCAATGGGGCATACGGGACGGGATTAAATTCTAAACAGCAGTAAAGCAAGCTTACTCGGAGTAAAAACGTACATTTTTATACTCCAGTCTTTACAGTTCGTCGGCATTATGTTCGAAACCTTTTCAGAAGTTGCCCTGATATATGACGATTTTTTTCAAGCTTATAAAATGCCATATTAGTCATCGAATCCATTCTTCTGTTTGGAGCTTTGGTTAACGACGCCTTTGCTAATGTCTGTCGCGGCCAGAAGACCTCACAAGAGACAGGCTGTTATTTTATCTTTCCTTAAAATGTTACATCCTTAAAACTGGACTATAAACCTGTAACACATTGCGTCTTACAATACAATAGTCCCTCATGCCGACGATTTGCCTTTAATGTATTTACATTTTTTTACCCTAATAACTAAATGACATCTAGACGTCATTAGTCGACCTTTTTCATTCCTTGCGTCTGAACATTGAATCCATGTGCTTTGGTCTAATTCTTTTAAATATAATAACTATCAATTCGAATAAACTTTGACCACACTTAAAAAAAAAATTCATATAGAAGTAGAGGAAAATGTGAAAAATTAGATGAGGAAAACAAGGGGTCAGATTTATTGGCGGACACGTATGAGGAGATGTGTGGAATAGGTGAAAAATACTTCTAAATAAATACAGTGGTGTGGAGTTCTATCCTTGTTGCCTATCCACGCCGAAAAAAAGCGTGATGGTTGGTTTGTCACACAGTTTATGCCATAAGTATTTTACCTTAATTTATTATTTTGTTCGCTTACATTTTGTATTCATAGACGGCGTTTTAAAAAAAAAATGTATATATTCTAAATAACGAAATATAACAATCGGTAAAATATAGAAATAACAAATATTTGTATAACTTTTTTTTATAAAATATTTTTTTTTTTTAAGATTTAAATATGACATAGAGCGTTTATCTTTTTTCTTTTCATGTTAAATTTTGTGCTACGTTTGTGTGCGAAGTTGTCGGTATATACATATATTAGGCGTCGGTGCTACCTAATATATAATATCAACGTAGGGATTTCATAAACTTATTTTAAGCACTATATGCGAAGCGGAAAACATAATGAGTACTAAAAATCTATTTTAAATATAAGACTGAAGTGTTGTTACTAAAATAAATCATTCGCTGAAAAAAATGGGTAATTTTATCTTAGGTAGATAGGTAGGTATTTAAAATAGGTAAATACTACTAACATACCATCACGCCGCGTCCCCGAAGAGGGAGGCAGAGAGAATAGAACGCCACAGAAATGTATTTGCAAACATTCTTCGCCCCTTCCACATTCATGCATCTCCTCATACATACTCAACAATTATTTCGACTCCTGGCCCGGTCGGTTTCAGGTCTTTGACAGGCCTGATTGTGCTTAGTTTTCCTCGGTCTTCCTCTGCTTTTTTTCCAACTACATTAGCCTCATAAATTTGTTTAACCGTTCTTTCCCCACTTATACGTTCCACATGTCCAGACCATCATAAATTATCTTCAATGAAATTATAAATTGCAGAAGAAAGATTTCTAATACCATATATTTAATTTTAATTTCACTACCGAAAATGATTCAGAATACATCGAAACACGTGCAGAATACATTTTAAGGAATAGTGCTATAATAGTGCTACAAAGCGAAATAAAATAAAAAATGTATTGATAATACCACAAAGTGACTGTCGAATCAATTGATGAAATAAGTTACGACTTTTTCGAAGAAGGTGTTGCTTTTTTAAATTTGAAAACCCAATCACTGCTTATGAAATTGATCTATTATTGATATAATAAGGTAATAAATTGTTGGAAAGAGTTAAATATTCAATGTATGAAATAGCATCAAATTTTGTATTCAAAGTATGTTAAGTACTAAGTAGTATGTAAATTAATGTGATTTGATTTTAATAAACACCATCTCATTTTATTCTTGTATATACTTGAAAATACTTGAAAGCGGCCGAGTCAGGAGTCGTAATAATCGTCGGGTATGTATGAGGAGATGCATGAATGTAGAAGAGGCAAAGAATGTTTGCAAAGGCAGAGTGGTGTGGCGTTCGATTCTCTCTGCCTACCCCTGCGGAGAAGCGGCGTGATGGTTAGTTAGTTAGTTTTTCATTTTATTCTTCATCGTGTCACTTATACAGCGTCCATTTGGTCTAAACAAGAAGTGTGGGCCAACGATTATGCAGGGGATATTGGAATTTGCCTCTCGCGTCGCTAGCTCGGACGGCAGATAACTGTTGCGCTCGCAAACATCCCCAGTTAGGGGCGCCTTCCTCCCCCGACGGGGGCGGGGGTGGAGGGTGGGGGCCCCCTCCCCGCGCATGCGGCCTGCCTCCTGCGTGCGCGCGCACCCGCCCGACACGTCTCCCCTCCCCGTCGCGCACTTCGCCATTGTCAGGCGCCGAGAGCGGACGTCTTCGCATCGCGCCGCGCCGTACTCTGCGGATCGTCCCCATAACTTGTGTGACTCTAACATAGTTTTTTTATAAATAAATCGAGTGAATTATTTAAAGAATTAATTTGTGTTTTTTTTCTTTCTTCATTTGATCCGTGGTCGTTTAGTCTTGACGGTGGACCGTATCAACATTGACGAGTGGATGTCTTCTGTTTCCCCGCGCGCCGCTCCTGTACCCCGCGGGGTCGCGGAAGCTCTTTTGCGTAAAGCTGCACTCTTATCTGTACGGCAGAGCTTTCCGTAAATACACCGCGGGAAAAGCGAAACAGACATCAATCTCTGAACCGACAGTGCGAGTAGAAGTTTTACAAAGAGTGATCAGTGTATCGATGCGACTTTGGTAAAGTGTTTACGTACGAATTATGCGAACCTTCGCTGTGTTGTTGCTAGTTTGGTCCATTTGACTGCTCGGTTGGACTGTGATGGACAGGATAAGCGCGTCGCTGGAATGTGACCATCGCTGGTGCTAGATTAGTGTCTCGAGTCGCCAGGATTGACCGAGAGGCCTTCGGGATGACGATGAAGTCGATGGGGCGGTACGGGGATCGCTACGGGGACGCAGACGAAGCCCTGGGCCCCGTGCCTCCGCCCCTGCCTCGTAGGGCTCCGAGGAACATCTACGCCGAGCCCTTCGCTGACCCCAGGTACCTACCTAACTACCTTCTAGGGCTCTGCGCCGATGATCACTATTATATTTAAGAGTATTATATTTCTTTCTAAAAACAAAGATATAAGGAAGGAATGTAAGGCTGAACACGGAATAATTGAAAAGATTATGAATAGTTCTTTAAGGTTGTATGTAATGTGGAGCGAATAGATAGCGAGAGAATGACTAAGAAAATATATGTGGCGAATGTGAAACCAGAACGAGGACGGTCGAAAAAGATTGACACGATCAGATAAATCAGAACCTAAAATCTGGTTGTGTGAAAAGTCTGCGTAATTCCGATTATTTGTATGGGCATGTATTACTAGGTGTTTGGATGTGAAGGAGACGAGAAGTGTATATCTGGACAGAAGAGTGTGGCGTTCCATCCTTTCTGCCTACCCCTACGGGAAAACGGCGTGATGGTAGTAGCAGTGTATTTCTTTCTCCCCTCGCGTTATATTTTCAACGTACTTTGATGGATGTGTTTTTTTGTATTGTTGACTATTACGCGCCCTGAATGCTGTGCACAATGCTCAAATGTGAACGCTCTCATTTACATACATAATTCGCGCGCACATATTTTAAAAATTATTATAGAAACCGGTTTTATTCGAAACTAAGCTTTACCTTCGAAACTTACGTCAAATTTGCATTATCTGTATATCCCACAATATGTTTACAAAATGTATTATGGAATAAATTATCTCTCCCCATCGCTCCTTAAAATGTTATAAATTTTGATAAAATATTGTCCACGAAGCCTAAGGTTCGATTCCCGGCTGAGGTAATAATAATAGAAAAATACCTGTATTTCATCTTCTATTTGAATCTGAATAATTGAACCAATATATTTTCTATCATCCAATTTACGATCAAGATGACGCTCCGTCAATGTAATACTGTACCATTTAGGTATCATTAGATATTACTAAAATATTATACACCATAAAATACTCTACAAAAAAAATAACCTTAACTAAATTAGGTAGGTACAAAATTTGTGAAATATTTTTAAAATGCTAATAGGTATAAAAAAATATAGGTAATAGATTTTAACTGAAGCAGATTAACGTCGTTTCTTTATTGAATAGCATGTACTTACTTTTTTCGTTTTTGTTAAGAAATATTTCTGATTATTTAGTATTACTTACTAAATTCTCTTAATGACGTAGAAGAATATACCTAAATATGTCTTGTAAGTTACAAAAATCTAACGCATTTCATAGCAATTATATTATGCTGGTTAAACATTCATTAATCTGACGTTATATACTCTTAATGACGTAGAAGAATATACCTAAATATGTCTTGTAAGTTACAAAAATCTAACGCATTTCTTAGCAATTATATTATGCTGGTTAAACATTCATTAAACTGACGTTATATACTCTTAATGACGTAGAAGAATATGCCTAAATATGTCTTGTAAGTTACAAAAATCTAACGCATTTCATAGCAATTATATTATGCTGGTTAAACATTCATTAAACTGACGTTATATACTCTTAATGGCGTAGAAGAATATACCTAAATATGTCTTGTGAGTTACAAAAATGTAACGAATTTCATAGCAATTATATTATGCTAGTTAACACATTCATTAAACTGATGTTACATACTCTTAATGACGTAGAAGAATATACCTAAATATGTCTTGTCAGTTATAAAAATCTAATACATTTCATTGCGATTTTACTATGCCGATAAATATATTCATTTAACCGACCTGATATACTTTTAATGGCATAAAAACAGATACCTTAATGTGACCTGAACGTTACAAAAATCTATCGCAATTTATGCTGGTTAACACATTCAATAAAATGACGTTATATGCCTACTTTTAATGGAGTAGATGCAGATGCCTAAATGTGACCTGTAAATTTAAAAAACCTTGTAATTTATCCCCAAAAACATGCATATTCTTGAGATTGTACAGATTGAAATAAAATCTTGTGTTTTGTTGCTGTAATTTGTGGATTAGTAGGTAGGTACATCTCAAACTCTAAAAATAGACACGATGGATTAATACGCATTCTTGTATGCTGGCAACTTGAGACTGTTAATAAAATATTACTTGTTAACAGCTTATACTATAAATTCTAGACTCGAGTCTAATTAAGCCTCGGTGTCAAATTGCAACAATATATTTTCCTAAAGATGTGCGTTCGCTACTCGTACGACGTTTCAGTAACTGGATTCAACACATAGCTAAATTAAATTGCGTCAATAATAATTTTGCGTAATATAACAGTATCAACACATTTATATCGCATTTGTTGGTAATTATATAGCCGTAAAAGTAATAAAAAAATATCGGTTTAATAAATGTGTAAAATATAATTTCGAAAAAAACGTATTACATTTTTACGGCTCTTCAGATGCCGATAACCGATTTTTGAGTTATACTTATAATGCCAAAAGTTGTCGCCGTTTCGGCCCCAATAACTAGGGCATTCTTAGGGACATATATAAATTATAATGTTTTTTTTTTAACAAGTGGCTGACCAGGTCTCTATACAAAACAAGTTATAAAATACGAGGGGAATCAACCTTTAAAAAGTGGTTTTTGAAAATGAAGAAGGGCTTTTTATACCCCACCATTGTAGAGCAGATGTTTTTGCACTCACCAGTATAAGACATATTGCGTAAATGCAAATATATCGATTAATAATGTGATGGGGAATAGCACATACGTTTACAACGCAATTTAAGTTACTGTTAAGACAGGTTACTCGCAAAACATGTCTGATTGATTGGTATTTTTATGCGCGCGGCTTTCGCAGCTTTTAAATGCTAGAATGGGCAAAGTCGTTAACCTTTCTGAAAAGCAAAATGATCTTGTTAGTACTCTATTATGCCAAAACAGATGTATTCACTTTTACCACTAAGTCCTCTTTGCGCTAAATGCAAACGAAATGCTAAATTTGGTTTCACCACTAATCCCACTTTCTGAGTTGCTGCATGTGAAATGCAATAAAATGTGCATGTTTTTGACCTCTACAAAGATACATGTTTCATGTCATTGTATGTTTATAACAGTGTCCAAGGTATTTATTATTTAGGTTGATAAACAAACGTTTTACAGGAATATCTTAAGTTTTGATTTTTTACATGAAGTTTAATACGAATAGCGTTCGCCAATTAATTTACATCGCATAAAAAATACGAATGGCGCAATAAAAAATAGTAGTATTTAAACAAGAAATAAAGCAGTATGTAGCAAAGAATGTGATTATATTTCATACAGTCGAATAAGTAGTGCCTAGCCAATTTTTTAGGAAAAAATATGGAAAACTGTGATGCTGAAGGAAATTTAGAAAAAATACGGTGAAAAACACGTTATTTGAAATTTTAGACTTGAACGAAGAAAGTCATCGCCGGCATTTTTTCGTTGTATTTAAATTAGTCCGCCTTCATAATGTAGTGGTAAGCGCATTCAGCTACCGTACTGGAGGTCCTGAATTCGATTCCCAAAGGGGGTCAGAATAAATATAAGTGATTTTTCAGAATAAATATAAGTGATTTAACTATTATTTATTTTAAATATCCCTAGATTCGTATCTCTAGCGAGGGATTAATCGCCTCGCATTTGTGTAGTTAATGATCTATATAACACTGCGTCGATGATATGAAGTGCCACTTGCACCTTTGGGTGCGGATAAAGGACAGAAAAAAATAGAAGGTATGAGTTTACTTGGGTATAAATGTTTAAATGCTTTATAAAAATATCAACCTCATAAATAAACATATTTAACAGTTCAGTCATCCAAATTAATATGGCAAACATTACTTTAAATACAAATTAACCAATTTCTTGAGAAAATTCTTGAGAATTTGAATTACATCAAACACGAAAATATACACACAAAAATCTTCTGTTTTATGTCAATATTTTTAAGGAAGTACGATATTCATGTCTAAATAGATCGCTTAACGCAAATCTGCTGTCGACGTTTTGTTTTATATGCATATATTTATGTATAAGGATAAGAAATAATTGCAGTGCAGTCACATTTAGTTAAGTATTCTTAATACATAAGTGCACCCGGAATGCAGAAGCGAGTGGGAGTGATAGACCGCCAACTTGTTAATATAATTAATCACGTCAATGTTTGCTAAACTGATGCCGAGTGGTTTTGCGAACTCGCCTCTCGGACATTCATTTACACCCGTTCTATTATTCCGCGACATGCATTTTGTTTCAACTGTCTCCACATTGCAGCCATTGTTTCCTCAAACCAAGTTTAATTTATTTTATGACAAACATCATCTAAATTTAGTAGCGCTAGAAGCAGATTCCTGCTGTTTTGTGAGCACGAAGGTGACTGAACCAATATGTGCTTTGATAAAGTAAACGTAGCCATTTTTATTTTGGCGCTTTTTTAATTGAAAAAAGAAATCCTGCTAAATTTTCACGTTAAACCCTTCAGCATACATTTTGCGCATCGAAAATAAAATGTTTCATTATTTTATACACGGAAATGTTCATTTTCACAATTTAAGCTGTTTATAACATTTTTTAATTTATACATTTATTAAGAATTAAAAATTAAAATATAAGAAAGGAATGTAAGGCTGAACTAGGGATGATTGAAAAGATTAAGGAAAATTACCTACGATCGCATGGACATATGGAACGAATGGATAACGAGAGAATGACTAAGATTATTTGGCAAATGTGAACGGAAGAAACAGAACGACGACGCCTTTAAATATAATTCATGACCAGATCAATCGAAACCTGAAATCTAGGCGTCTCAAAATTCTATGTAAAACGGAGGGCATGTGTGACTAGATGTATGGATGTAAAGGAAGCTAGGAGTGTATGTCAGTAAGGACAAGTGTGGCGTTACAACCTCTCTGCCTACTTCTGTAGTAAATAAATATATTGTTTGACTATTTTAAAACTGCTAAAACATTCTCCACAAATCATGGAATACTTATTTTTTTAAACAATCGATGGTGAAACATACATGTGTTACGTGTGTTTACTTAAATATTTTTACCTACTGTCTTGAATTTTACTCTTAAAATTGTGATGCTGTTTTGAAAAAAAAATGCTTTAAAGTATACTGTTAAGTTAAACTGTGACAAATCAATAAGAATTACCAACCTCTTTAAAGTCTTTTAAAATATCCAACCTATATTAATAATTGTAAATTACAAAATATAGCCCAGAATTTCCCTTCATATCAAAACTAGTAATCTTAAATTTAATTTTATTGAGAGCTATTTTAAAATACCGTTTTTATTATTCAATCACAAAAAGTATTTAACTATTTCAAAGGTATTTCGTACTGTAATATATTTTTATGCTTAATCCTTTCGTGAAACGGTTATTAAATTTATGAATATTAAGCGAACGAGACGCAAAACGCAACCGCAAATTGAAATATTTTGATACCTTTCTAAATATAAATTTTATAAGGAATTCGGTATTTTGTCAAAATCTACCCCAAAGCCATTATTGTATACTTTGCTGGCATTAACGACCTTTTTAAAGCGATAAGCCGTCTCATTAACATAACTAACCGCAGGTCCGGCTCGGTTATTCGGGAGTGATCTAAATTCGTAAATATCGTTTAAAAGCTCCCGGCAGAGCCGAAAGCTCTCTCGCTTGAATTCGCGACATAAACATCCGGACGCTTTCTCTGGGAAGAAAAAAAACCGCTCTTCGTAATGCCGTTTGACTTCTAAAAGGGCCACTCGCAGCGGGCGCGAATTGGGAATGTACAAAATAAGGTATTCTACAGCGGAAGTGATAAGTTGAAAGCGTTTCAGCGCCTGTTTATAAAAAATTCAAGATAAGTGCCAGACAAGAAGTCAAGCACTGGGTAGATACGTACAATAGAGTCAGGGTAGAGATGAAGGACCCTTTGTGGCGAGGAAAGGGTAGTCGGCGAGCGCCGCGCTACCTGCAGTCGTGTGAATTACACATTATTTCGGTTTATGTTCTTTACGAACCCAACATTCGTCCCGTGAATTAATTTAAATTTAACGTTACCGTGTACGTACATTATGTACGCTGTCCGACACGAGTCATCTCCATTTTACGTTGTGAAATAAATTAACACTTAAACCACCGACACGTAAGTAGGTACTGAAAACCTAGAAATAAATACCTACGTGAAACTGGAAAATAGTTACTAGAATCATTTTGGTTATTTTATGGGATGTTTTATTTATGGAAATGATTTTATTCCACTTAGTTTTTTCATTTTCATTGCTCATAAAATGATGTGAAATGCAAGGAAATATGTCACAATAGTTGTTTTTTTTTTAAATAGTCATTTTTGCCAAGTGAAATATTTAATTAAAATGAATAAATATTACCACAAAATAACTGCAGAATCAATAAATGAAGTAATTATCTTGCATATGGTAATATTTTGTATCGGCTTAGTTTTATTTAAAACGTGTATAATTGATAAAAAACATAGGTAATTTACCTAATTATTATTTGTACAAGTATGCAACATACTATTCTACAAAGTATTTAGTATTTTGTACAGTATTTCTAATCTACTTTTATATTTATTTTATTATGTTTTCTATGCAATCTAAAAACCGATGTCCTAAAGTATCCAATCATAAAATACACGCAATTTATTTCCTTCTGTGGTTATTTCCTTACCCATCTAAATATTCAGATAAACGAATCACAAAAAAGTCGTAAATTTATTATTCTGGCAAAAGTACGACGCGATGTGTAAACTGTTCGGTCAAAGGCAATTTCGCCATCCGGAGAGGAATATAGCATTCATTTCGATTTTATGAATTTATTTAAAGCAACGCAAGCGTTGCCAATCCACCGCAAAGATGAATGGACCGTGCCGTGTTTAGAAATAGAACGCATTTCAGGTCTTATGAATGAACATATATTTCGTTTTGTCTATGGCCACTCTTGAAGCACACCGCAGACGTTTCAATAGTGAATCCCAAAGGTGAATACACGTGTTCATGTTAAATGGGTAGGTACTTTCATTCTTTTCATCGGCCGAATGATGAAATAGTTTCCCGAGTTCACAAAAGTGCTCACTTTTGTATTGTGTTTCGAGAACCGATTAGCAACACAATATTTGGTAACGTATTATCTATATTTTTTACCCTAGAATTCGAGATGTTATAATTATACAACATATTATATAAATACTGTCAGAATATACCCGTGTGGTGAATATTGCTGATAGTGGTGCATAGCGTTGATATCATACTAGTAAAGTGATTATCCAGAAGAAGAGATGCGTTCATCTCGAAATCGGTATACTCAAATCTCAGAGTGATTATATAACATAAAAACCTTTTTTTAAAATAAATCATCTTTAAAATAGTTTATGCCTTTAATTAAACATATACATATGTAAATTGGTCTAATGTGTAGTAATCAATATAACGTGTTATAAGAATAGCGAAAAAATGCGTGTTAAAATAATAGCTATAATCTCTCAAGTTTCTCACTGCGAGTGAGAAGTTTTGAGGAAACGATGGCAAGTCCGATCGTTTACCATATAAGATGATAATGGTAAAATATAAGGCGATAAAATAGCCTATAAAAGTAATTTACGGAGTCCTCGCATCGCGACGCCGTTCGTTCCGCTCCCGGCGAACGAATCCTGGGGAAGTTCATCAAACTGCCACAGCTATCCTGCAAACTATTAATATCAATAAGGAAGCCCGCCGCAAATCCCTCGGACGCTATCGAACGAATCTACAAAATGTACTCGAGATCCGAACGACAAAAAAACTACCCCGTACTACTGCTGGGGTGCGGTGGAAAAAATCGTTTAAACGCTCGTCTTCTTCCTCTCACCACCCCTCTTACTTGCCGAGCAGGGCTAGCACTTACAAGGGTAGTAAATATTTTATTATTCCCACAGTAGAACGGAAAATGTATTTATTTTTACAGTAAATAAAAAAAGTAAGAAAATGTATTTATTTTAAGTAAACCAACCATTGTCGTTTTATTTTAAGAAAAATGTCCGTATTCAAATTAATATACTCAAAAAGTCGTCTTAAATCACACGTTTTTCCACAAAATAAATGCCAAATCAATAAATAATGTAATTTTAAAATATCTTTTTCTTCTTTGATCCTTATCTTCATCCAAACAGTGCATGGAATCAGTGCAGTATTAACATGATCATTGATTATCATATTTGAACGATAGTAATAATAATTTGGATAATTTATATAACGCCATTTTCGTAAAATACTACCTCAACAGTGCTCAAGTCAAGGTCCTGCGCAAAATAAAAAAAAATTGAGCATTAATTTATCCCGATACGTATATTTACATTAACCTAAAATAATATATTATCAAAAAACTAGATTTTCCAAAATTTAAATTAAATTTAAAAGAAAAAAATCTGGTCATTTTTTATCAATAAGTGAATTTTATAAAACTCCATTGATATAAACCCCTAAAAACAATTCTAGGTAGTGCCTAGTTGATTCTTATTTACTACTTTTTACTAGTATTTCTGTAAGTGGTCTTCTCTTCCCTTCAGTACTTATTTATCCTGTTGGACATAGCCCTTCGTCAAAACCTTCCATTTCCTCCTGTCCAGTGATTCCTGCTGCCACCACATTCCTACTCGTTCTTGTATCGTGTAACATAAGCTTTCTTTAATAAAGTTTCTATTTCACATAGGTATATTGTGTAATTTTTTTTTTTATGTATTCAACGAGTTTTAAGAAAAATAATGGTGTTTTATATTATTAAACGTTAATGGGGTTTAGTAATGTTGAGATAATAGTAGGAAATGGAATATCAATACTAGGATGATCATACAAGAAACACAGTAAGCCGTCGCTTATCTGGTATTTAAAGACAATGCAGTACTTCTTTCAAATCCTTAAAAAAAACATAATTAAATATCATAATGATAACTTAATTTCAAAATATTTTTAAACCTTATTTAAAAAAAAGTGATATTATTATGATCTAATTTTTGTATTTTTTATTACTAACTGTGCCCCAGTCTAGTGAAATTAAAAAGAAACAAAAGATATAGCATACATTTCCGATGTGTTTAATTTTATAATGTTTGAGGTATATAATATTTTAGTAGCTGTCAAATAACACGCTGTCTGCCATGAGCAATGTTTAGTATTAGGTGAGATGCTATTACGTTCAACAGATGGCGCTACCATTGCGGTTATCTTTGCTACGAATAAACTGTAAATACCTAGTCTTTCATATCCTTCCCATCTAAGTTGAGATACTAATATAAAAAGCCCTAAGCGGAAACAAATCCAGAATATTTGAACAACGATTTTCACCACTCAAAATATTCTGCATAATATTTTAATACCACAAACATAATATCGAACAAACAGTAATCGGTTAAAGTATTTTCATATTTCGTGCGCCAT
The DNA here is from genome assembly GCF_059751285.1 of Brachycentrus maculatus. Taxonomy (NCBI): domain Eukaryota; kingdom Metazoa; phylum Arthropoda; class Insecta; order Trichoptera; family Brachycentridae; genus Brachycentrus; species Brachycentrus maculatus. The sequence goes on from NW_028281085.1 coordinate 315,395, forward strand.
TGATCTTGTTATCTTCTTACTCATTATAATTTCCAATTAAAAATTACAAACCTCTCTCAGTCTGTTGTGGTGCGAGTAAAAAAGATTTATATCTGAACAATGATATTTAAGGTTGCAATTTATTTGACCTTATTTATTTGATTTTAAATTTTATCATATACGAACGGTTTTTGGCAATGAAAAGGAGACAAGCATATTCAAGTAACATTTTTACCATTTTTATTATTGGATTGCAAATATAGATTTTTTAAAAATGGGGTTTTCGTGGAATCCTTGTCATAAGTGTAATGTTTGCGTCCTACAAATGCACGTATGGTGTTGTGTGGTGGACTACATTTTTAATTTAACGATTCCCATCACTACAATGTTTCTCGCGGCATCAAATATTTGACCATTTTTAAGACTGGTAGAAATTTCAAAGCAAACTGAAGAGACATTTTTATATTCATATCGAGTATAAGACGCATCTGAATTTTGGTAGGAATATTTTGAAAAACAAATGCCTCTTATAGTCATAAAATACGGTATATTTTAGGCAATACTGATGCAAGTTCAGTGTCATTTATGCATAGATGAAAATAAGAATATTACCAGATCGTCTCATTAAAAAACTACGTTTGCATCAGTTAAGATAACAGGAAGTCCGAATCAATCTCTTTCTAAATGATTACTTCATTAATTTTGTAGATAAACATTAAACATAGCCCGCCAATTAATAAACGTCAAGCAAGAAAGACATCCTGACTGCGATCTTAATCTCGATTTTGAGTCGGAAAGTTAACCAATTTATTTTTGGCCCTCGCCACATAGAAGCATCTGTTTCGAATGAGACAAAACTTCGGTTCGTTTTAAGTCACAAATACACGAAAACTTTGGAATATTTAATTAAAACATTTATGGGTTTGATCCAATTCCCGATACTCGGTAATTATGTGAAAATCAGCGCTCATTTCGGTAAATTACAATATTAACACCAAGCGTTGGAACCGCTGTAGTTTTACTACTTATTACAAGATGTTATTCGAGTTATATTGAAATCTGTATTATATACATGTAAGTAAAGATGTAAATTTTCGTTTGTTCAAAATATTGAATCTCATAAAGCTATTCACCGATTCCTTTTAAACTTCATTTAAATACTCAGCTTTACATTCAAATACGCGCCTGTTTTTATATATCTTTATAAATATAGCCGCCGCCATACTGTAATGGTTACTGCGTTAGCTAATATACTATGCTGAAGCTCCCGGGTTCGACTCCCACGGGGGTTACAATAAATATAAGTGTTTTTCACTCCTATTGTTTAATTTCACCCTGAACAACTCACATTGCCTTCTTTTTTAATTTCCATTAACCAGACTGAGCCATATTACAATCCAAATGTACCATTGCCGGTACATTTGGTTTATAATATTAATATTGTTTATTAAATAAAATTTATATTTTAAGGAGTACCTACCTCTAGGGGCGTGCATTCCATGTAGGCATAAAAGCAGTGCCTATCCTAACTTACCCGCGTGACATATAAAAACGCAACCAGTACCTACCCTACCTTACTAAGTAGTACTTATATAATATATAAAACCCTTATCCGCACCCCAATGGTGCATAGGGCACTGTGTCATATTAACGCAGTGTTTTCTTGATCGTTTACACATGAAGGAAAGGTGATCAGCCCTCCGCTTTAGGTACCAGTCCATGGTAATATTGAAAAAATATTACAGTGAAAAAATCACTAAGTAGTACTTAGCTTACCTTATTAACTGCTACTACTGGCTACCCTAGTTAGTAGTACCTAACTTAGTTTACTACCTACCTATACTACCTACCCTAGTATCTAGTATCTAGCTTACCTTACTACCTACCTCTACTGCCTACCCTAATTAATTATCTGTGTAAGCCACTGCCTACCTGCATATGTCATTTTGAGATAAATGGTCCTCGCGACAGAACACAGTGTCGCGTCGTCCATTTTTTTTAAAGTTGTGACTACGTCACAGCGGACTTGACATGTCATTCCTACGTTGTAGATAAGTTAGGTGGTAGCCCTAACCGCCCCTCACTATCTGCATCCCTCCGTCTCCCCGCCCCGCCCTCCTCCCCCCTGGATATCTCCGAGTGCTGACGGCAGTGAATTTATCTAACTTGAAATAGCCACTATCACGATGTGTAGGAAGTATACCGACTGAGGATACTCTGCGCTGGAAGGAAGCTGAAAGGTGAAACACTCGTAGTACCGCGATGTAGAATGTATCTATGAAAAGGCACCCGCTTTGTGTAATGAAATATTCAGAATAGTTTTAAGCGCGAATCGTGAATTTGCTACAGAGAATTATTTAACAGCATTATTCGTCTTACAGCAAATTAATCGAAAGCTGTGTATTCCAATAAACGAGAATATATGCTAGAAATAATTACTCCTATAATTTTCGAAATAATTTTTATTTATTTTATATAGCTACAAGACTTTTTTTCTCCAATAAAAAGACTAAGCTCTTAAGCTTGGAGAGGAACTTACACTTATTATTAATTGTTCACGTTTGTGGGTAATATATTAATAATTTTAAATCAAATACGTAATAAAAAAATTATGATTTTTGTGATAATTTTACGGGGCTTACGACTGTCATAGGCTGTTTTAAGTGATCACTTTACACCCGTGTAATATTCATCAATTCTACCCACGATTGACAACCACACTATTCAAATTCTTGAAACTTCTAGATATATTGTTCAAATTCGAAACTGAGTTCTTGAATCACTAGAATTTCACTAGAGACATCTATGGTGAGATGAAGAAGCTTTTTACTGAGCAGAAACTCTTTCATCTGTATGTGCGGTCCGAATCCTGGATTATAATCACATACATGAGAAACGTGATTTGTATTTGTAGAACAACTAATATTTTCACTCAAAATGTTGTAAATTAAAATTATGTAAAAATGAAAGTTGAATTATTTTTGTATAAATTGGAATATTCAAACGCAATCGTTAATTTAATCTTACGTTTGGTGTGAAAGAAAAAAACGGTCAAAAAATATTGTATTTTAAACGGAAACGCCATAATGACGCCTACCTCGTAAGTAGATTGATCATCAAACGTAATGAAAATGACGTTCACATATTTATTTTGAAATTCAGTGAGATATTTGAGGCACGCAGACTGCCGACCATCCCTCGCTGCATCATTAATCTCTCTAATAACTCTGGAAATTTTATTTGATATTAATGACCTAAACTATAGGTTATTATTTAGCGCCAAGGACCTATCAAGCACCTTGGGAAACGAATAATTGAAGTTCCCCCTCCATAAGATATTACACTAAATCGATTCCTAATTAATGGTGAAACTAAAATTAATGTTCAGATAGTTTAGTTTAGCGTTGCTCATCAATAATTTCATTTGCATACGTAAAACGGTTGTATTAAGTTGAATAGTTCGGTAGTGTAATGGCAAAGGGGTATATCTGTCAAATTTATCATTTTCTAAGTTTGTTTCACAAATTGTCTAAAAAAGTGTAATCCATAATCTCGCCAAAGGATATAGCTGTAGTTGCAATACTTACTTAGTTTTATTAAGATATGTATTTACATATAAAAATACATAAAACAAATGAGTTATTTAATTTCACAAGATTGTTTTTGCTCTCCTGTAAAATTTGGTCTGAGACAGATATACCCCTTTTCTTTTACACTACAGAGTTACTTCATCGAGTAGTAAACGTAGGAATTCTAAGTAGGTATCTAGAAAACACGTTATCTAAAATAATAAGAACGGTATTTAGTAGGAAAATTTGAATATTAGTTAGATTAATGTTTTGTACTGACATTTCTTGGTGGAACTGCATTTTATAGAATAAAATAACAACCATGTAGTTTTTTTCCACATGAATTTTATTTGACCAGCAACCGGGTTTCGTCGTGACCGGCATCATCCGACCAGTCTGGTGATGTCCATTACGACGAAACCCGTTTGATGGTCAAATAAAATTAATGCGGAAAAAACTTTTCTTCTTACCCTTATCCGCACCCGATGGTGCATAGGGCACTGCACCATATAAACGCAGTATTATCTTGATCGTTAGTTGACACATGAAGGAAAGGTGATCAGCCCTTCCGCTTAAGGCACCAGTCCAGGGTAATATGGAATAAATATTGGAAGGAAATAATTACTTTTATTTATTTAACCTTCCCTGGGAATCGAACCCGGGACCTCCAGTACGATAGCCGAGCGTGCTGACCATTACACTACAGAGGCGGAAAAAACAACATGGTTGTTATTTTATTTTTGTGAGTAACCGTGGTATATGTAACACATATCCAGCTTAATCTTACGGCACAGAAATTAATAACAAGCCAACAACAAGAAAACTGAACGTATTATGTTACAATATTGTGTTCTTTGTCCTTCGAGATGTTTATTTGAGTTAAACAATTTATCTGTTCCCCGCAAACGGCAGCCCGTATGATATATTACTCCGGCCGAGGAGGAGTCATTGATTAATCTATTTCTTTCACCAAATCGAATCCGTCAGCAGGTAACGCCAGCGGAATGAAAAATTACCGTCTAGTACACAACAATAACTTTGATAGCTATCAACTATGGTTCAACGTCTCGAATCTATACACTGTGATCTGATAAAAATAATAAAAGGCTCACCTATTGTGACATCGGCTACAATAACTTCATCGGATATCTCGCATTGTTAATTATAATGACGTATGATAATTGTTCAACACTTTTTACTAGATCTTTCCTTCTCTCATTACTACTTAATGATTATTAGTTATTATACAGACCTGAATGATGGAAGTTTAACTTCTGAAACATGTAGTCTATAATAAAACTCAAGTGGTAAAAAACAAGTGTTTTCTTTAATCATTTTAATCATTGTTACTACTGATTAACAAAAATACGTATAGATGACGTGCTCTCCTTGTTATTATTATTTTTTTCATCATACACATAACAAAATTACTACCCCTACCATCACACCGTTTGCCCGCAGGGGTATGCAGAGAGGATGGAACGCCACACTCTTCTGTCCTGACATACACTCCTCGCCTCCTTCACATCCATACATCTAGTCATACATGCCCTCCGATTATGCAGACTTTTGATACCGCCAGATTTTAGGTTCTGATTGATCTGATCGTGCTAAGTCTGTTTTTCAACAATTTAAATAATAGAAATGAAACTTAATTTATTATTGTTAATTATTATTTAAACATTGCAGTATGGGGAAAAATGTTTAATGACATGGGATTAATATTAAATTTACGTTATAATATACTCTACGTAAAACTAAAAGGTACACCAAATAAAATTTGTAAAATAATAAATAATTAAGTGATACAGTTCTCTCACCCGCGAATCGCAGAAAATGTCCTCTATGAATATTTGAATGCCCTCCATTGTTGCCGGAGTAAGTTAGTTACAGCCAAAACTGCGTCGGCCCCGACTAATTGTATGAAATAAATTATTCAGGCTCTTCTTTCTCGGGCAGGTCAAGTGAATCCAGCCTCCGCCACCCTCTGCTACCCTGGCAGGGGTGTGTGTGGTACGTGCAGCCACCTCCCCGCCATGTACCCGCCACCGGGCACACGTTTCTAACGAATTTAACCTTTTACTTGCTCAGACTGCACTTTTAGATTGGATTATAGCGAGGGCCGAGGCGTGCGCTGCGCGCTGGATGTGCCCCGAGAACTGCACTGGCATTTCGTTGCCCCAATTTCAAGGTGCATTCCGAAATGATTCCGACTTAAATTGACGTCAATTGGATTTGGAATTTTTAACTTTTTAAGACACGTACGTGACGTGGAACTACTGAACTTAAAACATGTCCAGTGAATAAAGTCGGATCAGCAGATAATTCTTTAAACGAATTATCGTAACTAAATTACTTGTTTTACCACTACTACATACTTACTGCCATCACGCCATTTCTCCGTAGGTATAGGCAGAGAGGATGGAACGGCTCACTCTTTTATCCTGACATACACTCCTTGCTTCTTTCACATCTACACATTTAATCATACATGCCCTCCAATTACCTACGCAGACTTTTGACACCACCAGATTTTAGGTTCTGATTGATCTGATCGTGCAAATTCTTTCGGCGATAGCTCACATTCGTCACATGTACTTTCTTATTCATTCTCTCGTTATCTATTCGATCCACATGTCCACACCACCTTAAATAGCTCTTCTTAATCTTTTCAATCATCCCAAGTTCAGCATTACACTCCTTTCTTATATCTTCGTTTTTAATTCTGTCATACATATCGGCGGTAAAATACTTTTTATTCGCATACAAAAAACGCATAACTCAAAAACAGACCAAAAATTTTGGGCGAATTCATACAAAACTATTTCAATAACTCACGCTTTAGTCCCAAGAAACATTTTGTTTTCATGATTTAAATGTTTTTGACAATGAGCTTTGAATAGCCTACAAATGTTTTCATTGTATTTATCATAGTCTACCTACCTACGTCCAAAACATGAGAACACCCTTTGTCTCCGAAATGTAAAGGGATAAAACTATTGTTTGAACGCCCCTCTCACTCGCAAAAATATTCACCGGGACAAATGAGAAGGATTAATTTCTCCTCTTTAGCCCAACTGTCGAGGAGTCAATGCTTTGGTTCTTTTTGTTCCGAGATCTCTATTTAGAGGAGTAATGGTACTTGGGATAGGTATGTGGGAGTTTGTAGGGGATACTTGTATACAAAGTATTACGTACGCGTCCCTTGAAGAGTCACGTGTATGAGGCATAATGAAATAAAGTCTTCTTTGTATCCTGTTTGGAATTATTATGAATCCCACCTGTGTGCATTTGCCTTGTGACTTCTGTAATACGCAGGGAATTCCCGAGAGGTTTATTTAGCGGTTTGTATAGACCCTTATACCGACCAAAGAAAGCGCTTTGTATCGCGTTATAAATTATGCTCACTTGCTCACGTTTCAAATCACAACTATGTGAAATTATGTTCCGACAACATCGCGCTTAATTCGGTGTGCCGACGTATTTATTGCGATTTATTTACGTTTGCCGAAATGAAGAATCCGGTGATTAATGTCTCACTGAAAAACGTGGATTTATTCGATCGGCCGGCCATTTATCATTCACCACATTTTAGAAATATATATATTTTTATCTCACATTTTATCCACTCGTCTTTATTAATATTTTTATGTGGCGGCACTATATTACACCAACAAAAAATACGAATCTAAATTTTCATCTTTAATAATGATAAACCCTTATACAAGCAAGCGTTCAGTCTTGCAATACATACCTCATATACATACCCAGTGACGTGCATAGAGAATTAATTAGGGTAGGTAGTAGAGGTAGGCAGTAAGGTAAGCTAGGTATCTACTACTTAGGTAGGTCGGTGAGTGGTTATTAACTAATATTACTTACTTTTGTTGTATAAAAAATAAATGAGTAGGTACTACTTAAATAGGTATGCATTCTACATCCTTTTATGAGTAATAAAATAGTAAAAAAGTAGAAAATACTAAAAAAGTGCACATAAAATAACCAAAATAATGTACGATATTTTTAAGAATTTAAAGTAAAAATAGTAATATTCTAGAAACTATTTTACATTTGAAAATAAAAACAAACACTATGTTTTAAAATGATGCGGAATGCAGCGAAACACGTGTCACAACAGATTTTTAATAAGAAGTGGTATTTATCAAGTAAAATTAAAATTAAAAAGAATACAATTTTATTTGATTTTTTTTAAATCTCAAAGGTACTTGCGTAAATGTGGGTAGGTACTGGCAATTTTTAATAGGCTTATTATTTTATGGTTGGTGAGACGTGTCCCTCATTTAACGCTGCGATAAGAAATGATTTTTTTTGGATTTGCAATGCAAATAATATTCGTCCTTTATCAATCTTTATGTCTGTAAAATTATATTTCTCTGCATAATATTCAAATTATGCAAAATATTTTAATGTAAATATTCCATTAGGTATGCATATTAACAAATGGTTATTTTTCCACGTCTAAAAAAATTACAGGAAATTTTAATAAGCTTTCTTGGATGACAAATTATGTTATATCTTGAAATATAGTGAGAGAAAAAAATAACAGATTCCAATTTTTTCTTCATCTATCAACATAGATGAAGAAAAGTTTAAAAGTCTTTCCTTTTCTATTTAAATTTTGACATCTCAACAGATGTCAAGATTCAAAGAGAAAACATTACTTATAAGGCACCTAATGGTGCATGAGGCACCTCAAGTTTTGTTCTCCAGGTCTTCAAAAAATGGAAAAGGTTAGAACAACATTTTTTTATAGTGTCCAAACACTTGTCCACAAATCCGGATACTCATAAAATATTAATAATAATTTATCTGGTCAAATTATAAGCTAAAATAATTAAATAAAAAGAATATTTTCTGGGGTTTCTGATGTATGTAATTATATTCAAGGATTCGGACCTCACATACATATATAAGAGTTTCTAATCAATAAAAAAGCTTCTTCATCTCACTAATACATATAATAAAATAACGACTATGTAATTTTTTTCCACATGAATTTTATTTGACCGGTGTGATCATAGACTAGTATGATGATGTCGGTTACGACGAAACCCGGTTGCTGGTCAAATAAAATTTTTGTGGAAAAAACTTACATAAGTAGTTGTTATTTCATTATATAAAATGCAGCTCCACCAAGATATGTCAGTACAAAACTTTAATCACCAATAGCTGTCTCTACTGAAAATTTTAATGATTCTTATACAATGTTTCGAAATTGGATCATATATATATATAGAACTTCCAAGAATTTGAGTAGTGTGGTTGTCAATCATGGGTAGAGTTGGTGAATGTTAATCAAATTAAGACGGTCGTAAGCCCCGTTAATGCCCAGACTTCCATATTCTTCTTCATCTTTGTTGATATGTCAAAAAATAATATGAAAATATTAGTAAACTATATTATATTTTATATTTTTTCACAAACATGACTATGCATATTCCAACGTTGAAAATATAATTCCCTTGTAATATTTTGTTTTTCTTCTCGTTTGCTCAGCTCAATTTTAGGTAGCTACCCTTCTACTTTACTTTTATGCTCGCATCCATGAAAATCGATCTTCTTGTCAATGGCATCTCGAGTTAGCAGATTAGGGAGGTACATACTCAAATATTAAGGTGCCGGTACAAAGAAATGCAGACTCCGCCATCTTTTTCCGAGGCCGTAAAAAAATATGACCACTCGAGACATAAAACATGTCGGCTAATAAAGAAAAATTGTATTTCTAGCAGAAAAGTAGGTTCATTCGTTTTGATAACCGTGATGAAACGTTTACGATTAATCGTAAAAGATTATTACTGAATTTTTTCGATTAATGTGCAATCGATTTTTGTCTTTCGATTATTTATTCTGCTAAATAAAAGAGCCTTAAGCAAATTTGAAAAAAATGTATACCTATAAAAATACGAAATTTTTACGCATGAATTTTTAACTCTTGTAGAGATGATTAAGAGGATAGAATAATAAATGTTACACGGTGCATAAAGTGATCACTTAAAGTAGGCAGTGACAAGTCGTGAGCCCTATAATTATTCAGACTTATTCAGACCATATTCCCATCAGATTTCTCAACAGACTTCTTCATCCATGTTGATATAAATAACCCCGAAGAGCATTTGTCAATAAAAAATTTATAGCACTTAAAATGTTGCAAATAATTATCCAGTTATTTATAATATATTTACACAATAGAATATTGATTTCATTTTTCAATTTCGTGTAAAATTATAGATATATGAGTTTATTATCTTTATTTCATTGAAAAATTATCTCCTTTCTTATAAAAAAAACATATTTTTTTGTCTCAATTTAAACACTTATAAATTTGTAAACATATTAATTTATCATCCGTTAGATGAATAATCCAGTGTCAGATAGAACTAATAATAATAACTAATGCTAATTTATTTTAAGAGCACATTGCAATATGAACTATTTAGCGCCCGGTATCACGAGTCGCTAAATTCTTCAAAAATTCAAAAACCACCCCGTCTTAAACGTCGCCCCCTAGGAGATGCTAATGGGGTTAAAAGTCTTGAATATTAATGCGTGGTTAAAATATTATGTAAGGTGTTCATCCTAGCGCCCTCCCTCTCTGCGCGTCTCTCTCTGACGACACTTTGAAGTGTGGTTGTAGCGAGAAGAGGCTGTGGAGATGAGGATAGGGGAAGGATGCTCCGAGATCAACGTAAGATTTAATTAAGAGAGTAAATGAAGAGCCCGTGTAGTACCAATGCTCGGCCACAATTCACCTGTTGGGGTGAATACGTCAACCGTCTTAGTGAAGAGAAATGAGCGACTGAGCATCTCGAAAATCATTCCCAAGTCGTGAAAACCACAGGAATTTTGTACAGTGAATACGAGTGAACACATTAAATACCTACGTTCACATATTAAATTCCTCGAAATAATAAAATGTGTTAAAATAATTTTTATTTACGACATATATTCAATCTTTTTTTATGAAACAACTTATCAAAATAGACTATTAAATTTACATTTTTTTATATAAATCCATTCGTATAATCCTTCCATTCCCATATTTAACTAAACCTGTATAAGAAGATAGCACAGGCTTTTGTCATTTAAAATTATTTACAATATTAACTCACATATTATTTAAATAATTTGATTTAAAAAAGGCAGATGGATTTTGTCAGATATAAATCAATTAATAAAAAAACGATCTAGATTTTAAAATAGTAAAGTACAATTGAAGAGTTACAATAATTATAAGAAATTATTATTATAAAAACCTAGTCTCCCAATATTTTATTAAATAGAAGTGGGTTTTTTACGTTATTAATTTGTATTGCTTTTGAAAATCATCCCTTGATATAAAAAACTTTCAATTATTATTATTCTTAATAACTAAGGAAAACTGTTCATATATGCTTATAGGTAAAAAATAAATATTAATGAAATTGTACGTATGCATATTTTATTCATCGTAGTTGATTTAACTTTATGCAGTAGACTCTTCTATAATTATAATTTTTTTAAATCGTTTTTCATTGTATTTTTAATTCAAAACACATTTTACCCAACGGACGCATAAAAAATGCTTTCCGCACACAATAACTTTTTCAATTTCCCGCATTCAGGAATATTAAAACGCGGTAAATTCTATAAACGCTGCAGTCAAAGGCATTTGAAAACAGGTTTCTATTGTCGCTGTGGCGTTTTCAACAAAAGGACAATCGTATTTTATTTACCGCACGATAGCAATGGCCGACTAGGCATTAGCCGACATGAGACGGAATGATGAAAGGATTATTAGTCTACTAGACAAGTTAGTGGAATGTTGTAAGAAGGTTGAGAGTCCACTAACTCGTGAAATAATGGCGGATCAAGAAGGAAATGATGCCTTCACTTTGGACTCCTTAATCCTTAAATTAAAAGAAAGTTTTTAACCGTAAGATTGCTGAGAATCGATGTATCGACTCTGGTATACTTCGGCAAAAACGCGGCCGTCGATATACCGACGATGACGCTAGTGTATTTTGGCGGTCGAAATGTAATAAAATATCTTGCTCATACGGTTAAATGCAACATATTATTTTTGGTATCAATTTTCGACAAACTCGAACTCGGTCGACACTCAACTGCGAAACTGCCAATGCGGGTTCGATTTCTGTCATTTTTATCATATATATATTTATATATATATATATATATATATATATATATATATATATATATATATATATATATATATATATATATATATATATATATATATATATATATATATATATATATATATATATATATATATATATATATATATATATATATATATATATATATATATATATATATTTCCAGTTGGTCTGTGCGTTTGTGATGTATTTTCCACATTTATCCTCCGACTTATAAAATAGAGGTTTTGTGGGTACTCTTTCCAAATATGGCTAATTTCTCAATAAAACTGATTTTGATAATGTTTGAATATTTGTGAATGAAATCTGGCTCTCAAACTATCGAAAAAATGTATTTATTAAATTGTGACATACTTACCAAATACTTTATCGATATAGTATTTTTTTGTACCAACTTTTTTAACTTTAAGCCTACATCCTTCTCGTCGCTTAAGCGGACTAAATTCGCTCCTCAAATGAATTTGTATTTATTTCAAAATATGTTATTCAATTTCCAGGGTTCCCTTTTCCCTAATCCTTTATATTTTCCCGTTTTAAATTGATTCCCTTTCCAGATTCGAGCCCAATATAATGATATGCCGATATTCCTTACTCAAAGCAGGATCCAGTTTCACGTACAAAGCTGGAATATTTTTATATCCAATATTTTATATTCTCGGCGCTCCCCGTTTAATCGGGAAATTCAATCTCTTTCAGAATCTCTAAAGAAGTGTGCCCGTGTACCAGTTATCTGACCCACTTGTGCCCAACTTCTTGCCTGAAGTTGACATTCACTAACGTAAATCAATAATCGTTATTTACATGTACCATATTTGCTTTACATTTGTATGGACGAAAGGAAATTAAGGAAAACTCGTTAAGATTATTCCTAAAGGGTCGACCGTTCTATGTGACATATTTGTTCTGTAATAGAAACTTCAAAAATCAACTGAAAAACTTACCAAATCGACTAACTATCACTTTACTTCCACGCCGGGGTAGGCAGAGAGAATAGAACGCCACGCCTAAGTAAATGCAAACAATCATCGCCTCTTTCAAATTCACCCATCTTCTCATACATATGCCCCGTTACTTCCGAGCACTTTCAAATATCTTTAATACTTGGTGATACTAAGTTTTCCTTGTCTTCCTCTGCTACTATTTATTACTAATCACATTCGCCTCATATATTTGTTAAAGTTTTCTTTCTTCACTCATTCGATTAACATTCCCAAACCATCTCAACACACCTTTCTAAATTTAATCGATAATGCTTATCTCAGACATGCTTTTCTTCCTTATATCACCAATCGAACATCTATCACACATCTTTTTACCGCACATCCGGTTAAGAGATCGCACCAGCAAAAAAATCAGCTGGCATGTATTTTTCATACGTATACATCAGAAGAAACGAATCGTTTATAAGAATAACTCAATGGTATTTATGAATATCGCCTTATCATATTTTTGCAAAATAGACTTTAATAAAATAACCTCATTTTAAAAATATTGTGGGAATTACACCTCTCCATGGAATAATTATTTTTTTCATGGGAATCTATTTATATACAATATAATACGTCCAAAATTCGTGATAGAAATCAATCCATCATCTTAAATATTCCAATTACTTATTTTTTATATTTCGCATTCAATAAAATTTGAAAGGTCCCCAGAATATGAGTGATTGCTATACCTGGCGTTCCTGCGCTCCCGGGTTTATTAATATTCCGCCCATACATCCATAGTAAAAAAATCATTCCCCGTTTATTCCGTACCATTAGGTATTCGTAAATAAAATGAGACGGGAGCTCGTGATCCAATCAAGAGGAAAATAATATTCAAATGATGAGACATTATGCCAACAGGCTTCTTCCTCTCGCGGACTCGAATCTATTCCTCTTTTACTGTACTACGAGTACTGCTCCTGAATCCTGGTACGTTATGCCCTATGAATATTTCAAATGGCAACTCATAACCGAGTGTGTTTTTATATGTTAAAATATTTTCGAATAAATTAAATTATCAGAAGCGAACGACTCGTATTCATTGAAATTTTACTTATTTCGACATCTATGTATGACGTAGTTGACTCCGAACAGCGCTAGGGTTACATCATTTTTTTGGTTTTAATTTAAAGACATTTACTTTTCTTTTTCCCTTTTCAAATGACTTTAATTTACTTGGTAAATGCCACTATTTCTTTAAATGATATTAGGATTTACCAAGTGAAACTTGAATTAAACATGAGTTGATATTACCACAAAATGACTGCCGAATCAATTAATGAAACTAAAATATTTATTATTGAGCGAATATAAACGACAATTTGTCAATTTATGTATTAATTTAAATCAAACACAGATTTTTTGAGTCTACTAAGTTGTATTTTATTAACAAAAAACACATAAAAAATTATATTGTGACAATTGTTTCGCCTTGTATGTTTGATAATGCCCTAACAAGGCGAAACAATTGTCACAATATAATTTTTTATGTGTTTTTTGTTAATAAAATACAACTTAGTAGACTCAAAAAATCTGTGTTTGATTTAAATTAATACATAAATTAAAATGGAGTTCTACAAATTAAACGCCAAGTCAATAAATAATTTGTCAATTGTTAAAAACATATAAATATATATGTACAGACGAAATAATACTTAATGAAATTTATTACATGCATTGAAAATAAGTTAAAACGTTCACATTTATTATAACCCTTAATCGATCATGAGGATATCAATCCTTTTTTATTCGCTCCACATCTGATTTAAATAGCAAGATTCATAAAGTGCAATATTAAAAGCTTGAAATTATATTTATATTGTTTACTCTGTGGGGTACATTTCTGCAAAAGCACATGATGTTTGTGGAACATTATTATTATGGTATAGGATATTTAATCTCTTCTAATTAATGTTAGGTACCACGATTCGGAATACGAAGGATAAAATTTATGTTAAATTTTTTTTCGAATTAATAAAAGTATTTAGAACACAATTTTTAACATGATACTTAAAATTATGCCGTAAAAGAAGTTTCAAATAAATAAAAAAAAACACGTTTTTTTACAGGTGCAAAAAAAGTGTAATCCAAATTCTGATATCTTTTTTTTAAATATCAAATTTGATTTACTCTCGTGTCGCTCAAAGAAATCTAAAATTACAATTTTCCCTTCATATTCAAAGCGTCGTATAAAACACGCCCGTATCGGACCGTATAGGAAAATTTATCTTAATACGGTGTCGTTTTTTATCCCGCCTATGAACGTAATACGTATCGAGTTACACACGTGTAGCGTGAAAATTTCGTATTCCAAATTCGGAAATCAAACCGACAGAAGACCGGGGCAAATTGAACGCCCCCTCCATTCCGCGAATATGATTTATTCCATAAAACAAACCATAATCACGAGCCAGGTACGGCGTATCAAAGAAAATTGCGTTTTCCGCCTGACTGCCGGCGTATACAAATGAAAATTCGCAATATTCCAGGGGAACCCCGCCTAGGCGCGTTGTACGGGGATGCGCCCGAGAGATATTTGCCAGAGCGCTGTGGAGAGCTGGCAGCTAATAGCGGAAATTAACTTATATTCACTCTCTATGAAGCGCCGAGTCCTTCACTATACCACCATGCAAGGTTCAGCTTCGTTTATCGGTACTTATTCGCCCATAAGGATCAAACTTTTTTTGATTCAATGTGGTTATTTCAATATAAGTCTTTGCCAAAACGCCGACAAACTGACGGTTTTTTAAAACCTATTACGTATTTTAATATGACTCCTGGGCAGACCAAAGAGATGGATTGACAGCTGAGAATCGACATCGCAGGAGACTAATCCTTCTTAAAAACAGGCCGCAAAGCCTAAACTAAGAAGACATATACATATTTTGAATTATTTTACCCAATTTTAATAAAAATAAAGTAATGAAATATATAAAAAAATGTATAAATGTTTTCATTGACTACTAATATATTCGTCTACTTAAAAGCCAGCTCGTATTTATTAACGAGTTTTCTTATAGGTTCGCAATCGATTAACATTTCCAGTGTTTATACCTCTTAATCAACAGTTAGCCCAACTGGAAGCTGTTAAAGTTTAGTGTAAGAGACCCTTAATTTAACGCACACCCACACACACACATTATATATTTAAATATATTATAAACGTATGTGTTTGTTTTTTTCAAAATTTGAAACTCCTAAAGTTATGCACCGATTGCTTTAAAATTTTGACATGACGTTGCATTCAGATACGCGGGTGTTTTATTTACATTATTTATTATTATTACTATTTTTAAAAAACATTTTTTATTTAACTAAGTCCGCCTCCGTAGTGTAATGGTCAGCACGCTCGGCTACCGTTCTGGAGGTCCCGGGTTCGATTCCGAAGGGGGGTAAAAAAAATATTATTGATTTTTTCACTGTCATATTTATTCAATATTACCCTGGACTGGTACCTGAAGCGGAGGGCTGATCACCTTTCCTTCATGTGTAAACGATTAAGATAACACTGCGTTTATATGACGCAGTGCCCTATGCACCATTGGGGTGCGGATAAGGGTTTTAAAAAATAAAATTTAACTAAAAATACTTTTTGACAACCCTGTATCGAAAAAAATACAAATTTTCCTTCAAAAATTTTATTAATTGGAATCACTCATTTTGGGACATAGCTACACACTAAGCTGATAACCAATAGCGGTACTTACGATTCAGTTGGTTAACCGTACGCATCATAATATGAATTTAATGGGCTCATTGATTAATTGGACATTATGCATAATGCTCCATTGATCACTTTATCCATAACTTGATTATCTTTGTGTGAATTCAAACAATAAAACCTGTCAAAGTTCGCGCAGGGTTTGTGTACGATTAAAATAAATTAATAGTATTCTTCATAGAAAAAATCATCACACACAAACATTGATTTTCATGACTTTTTGGGACTATTGGTGAAGTGGTTAAAAACAAATTATAATGTGCCAAAACTGCAACAACAAATAAACTAAAGAACGGTATTGTAACTCTCCCTATCATTCATCATTCACTTCGTGTTATGCCACTTAAAAAAAACACAAAGTGAACGATGAACGATAACTAGAGTTTTATATACCACAAAATTAAAAATGCTTTTAATATACAAAATATAAGTGGTATCATATTTTTATGGATTGTCGTTAAAACGAGTAGGTATAAAGTTAAAGCGTTAATCATAAATTAATTTTACGTTAATGCGATTATTGACAATTAATGATTAAGTTCGTTAACAGTCTCCTTATCATTCATCGTTCACTTTATGTAATACCACTTAAATAAATACAAAGTGAACGATGAATGATAAAGAGAGTATTCTATTACCATATCACAAAGATTTTTTTTAATATACAAAACATAATGGCATTGTATCTTGTATCGATTTTCATTAAAACGATAGTTATATTAAACGATTGTTCAAAAGCGGTAAATAATTAAAGTGTAAATCTCAGGAGATAAATGCAATTTTGCTTTAATGTACGTATTGACAAGGAATGATTAAGTGCGTTATTCATCTCCCTCGCTAGTCAATTAGGCGCACCAACCCTTTCTAAACATATCGGGAGGATTCTTTGGATCCCGAAATAGCTGTTAGTGTCAAAAAACAAATGGGATTTGTTGACGAGGGTAATTGCTCGACGATGTTCAACTATTCCAAGTCATTTAGAAAGATGGAAGGTACGTAAAAATCCAATTTACTCGTTCGAGATGGAGTCCATTATGTTTTTATGAAAATCGCTCTAGCCGATTCAGTTTTACCTTTTTTTAGTGCCTGTAACACATCGTAAAGCGTGAAATTTAAACTTTAAATTAAAATAATAGTATATGCAGATAACATAGTAGACATACTCACGGAATTCATATTATTTTTTTGTATGTACCATGAAAGCGCTAGCACGCTCTGTACTAGGTTAAGTAATATAATAAAATACATCAACATGTTTTTATTTTTATATTTTTTTACGGAAATGAATGACAAAACGTTAATTTATTATCAGACCGTCTGCTACGAGGGTACGTTATAATAAAAAAATATTATTAAACTCTGTATTTACTTCTACATTCGTGAAAGTTTCAGTAATATGTTTTATTTCTGTTCCTCTTTTTATCGGAGTTGGAGTTACGACACATATTGTTAAGGGCCCAACATGTGTTTCTTATTAAAACCAAACTTCAAAATATTTGGGTTGCCAGGACCTTGTACAAATATTCGTGGTATGCATTCCTCTAGCGTGGTAAAGTAAACATTCCAACAGAAGGGATACGTAGTAAAATCCAGAAATGGTGATATTACGAGTACAACATAGTATTTCGAAACTAGTTTGCATATGTACGTTATTTAAAAAGGCCTTAACCACAAAACGTTGATCAAACATATGACTAATTATCAACCATCACGCTGCTTTCCACAGGTAAAGGCAGAGAGAATAGAACGCCACATCACTCTGTATTTGCAAACATTCTTCACATCCTCCACATTCATGCATCTTCTTAAACACAACCGTCGATTATATCGACTATAGACTTATTTATTGATTTGGCGTTTAATTTGTAGAACTCAATTTAAATTTTTGCATAATGTTATCTTGATCATTTACACATGAAGGAAAGGTGATCAGCCCTCACCTGTCCAGGGTAGTATTGAATAAATATTAGATTGAAAAAATCACTCATATTTATTCGACCCCCCCTGGGAATTGAACCCGGGACCTCCAGAACGGTAGCCGAGTGTGCTGACCATTACACTACGGAGGCGGTAATTTAACTAACAAAAACACATAAAAAATTATATTGTGACAATTGTTTCGCCTTGTTAGGGCATTATCAAACATAGATTATAGACTTGACCAATTTCAAGTATTTGATATGTATTTGATCATGCCATGTTTTCCTCTGCTCCTTTTTCCAACTACGTTCGCCTCATAAATTTGTTTTACCATCCTTTCCTCACTCATTTGTTCCACACGTCCAAACCATCCCAACTCAATCAAAAATATCATAAATAATAATTCAATAGCGCTACATTTTACATAAATTGATTGGGTACTACTACTCAATTGGTTCCATTATTCATGAAATCTTTAGAAACGTTTATATAGTCGCTACCGAAGTAAATATTTTGATGACTTGTCCAAACAACATTAAATAATTTACTGGGATAATTTTCGAATGGACTACGTCAAGAAATAACCAACCTCCTTCATTTACCAATACATAATTCTCGACTCAATCACAAACTTTCCTTACATAATCATTTCACCCCCTCAATAAAGTTTGCGGGTTTTTTTTGTCTTGTTTTACATCTCTGGCTAAATCAAAGCCAAGCGTCTCTTATTTTTATGATAATTTATTTTAAAAAATCCACTACAATGGCGGAAAGGGGATTTTATGAAGTGTTCCGATCTAAAAATAAACAATATGAATTATTAATAACTGAAATGAAAATAATGTTTCGACTAGTAATTCGGTGTTTCGCCTTGAATTTGTTTTTAAACACACGGAACTTTTAAGATACTAAACCAAGAGTTTCCAACCTTTTTTGTGTTGGGACCTACTTTTCAATCTTATATTTTCATGCGACTGACTCCTAAAAAGATTCTTATCAGATTTTAACGAGTACATACATATACAAACATTGAAACAAGAGACAAGTCAACTGTATGTGATATTTTTTTCAAATACATGAAAGTTTTCGGAAATTTGCTTTGCGATCGACCGGTTGGATATCCTTACGCAAAATGTATATTTTAAAATCATCATAATTTTCATGTTATATCATTGTCCTGACATACACCCCTAGCTTCCTTAACGTCTTTTTTTTCATTTTCGTCATTCACTTAAATTTCTTACACAAAACGTCACTTCAATTATACAAATCAAATATAACAAAATAAATGGTAATTTAAACAATACAACGAAAACATAGGGGACAATCCACGAAGCTATTTGTATGTTTGCACATGCAAACATACAAATACAAACAGGGTGGCGCAAAATTAATCACCCTATTGGAAGATGTTGTAATTTTTGCAAATGGCATTGTACGTCAATCATATTTGACATTTGCAAACTAGACAGCTGCAGAATATAAACGAATTGATAAAACTGACACAAACATGTTTCAACACTGGCTGCAGCCACTTGATGGATATCATATTTTTCACTTAACAGAAAAAAATTGTGTAATTCCAAATAAAGATTTCCATTTCTAATTTCTTTTTTAATTTAGTGAAAAAGTAATTGAAAACCGAAATTGGATGATTAATTTTGCGCTACCCTTAATTTGTTTGTAAACTGTTTGAAGACGAAATCCTTCAAGTGGCTGCCGCCAGTGTTGATAAACATTTGTGCCCGTTTTATGAATTTGTTTGTATAATGCAGCTGTTTAGTTCACAAACTTCAAATACGATTGTCGTACGACGCCATTTGCAAAAATTATAACGTCTTCCGATAAGGCGATTAATTTTGCGCCACCCTGTGCATAAGTAATACTCTGAATCCAGGTATTATTTTACTTGCTAATTAATTATTGTTGTGTAAACCTCCTTGAGGCTTTAAGACCATTGTTCGTCACACCGACTCCAGAACGTTAGTGGCACTACTTGCCGATGAAATTCCTACATCATCCGTACTTTACACTCTACATAAGTAAACCCCAACACATTCGGGGAAATTAGACCATTGTTTTACTATTCAGTGTGAGGGCCTCCCTGTGTTGTATCTGTACATAACACAATAATACTCTTCTTCAAACAAAATAAGGTACGCATGCGAGAGATACTCGTTGTTAAGGAGCTTTATTTAATGAGAAAGTGAGCATGTATGGGTGAATATAAAACTCACCTATATTGATACACTCTTACTATGTATATATATGTGTGTTTAAGAATGCAAAGCTGAGGTAAGGATTATCGATAAGATAAAGGAGTGTGTAAAGTGGTTTGAGCATGTAAAGCGAATGAACAGTGAACGAACGGTGAAACAAATTCGCGATGCAAATTTGTCTACAAGAATAAGACCGGAGAAGATTTTACAAAGGTCGATCACATCAAATCCGTGACACGGATAGATCAGCGTACATATATGGATGTGAAAAAGGTGAAGTATGTATCCAAACTGCAAATACATGACAGTTTGGCAATCTATCCTCTCTACCTACCCTTAAGTGAAGAGGTAAGGAATTAGTAAGCAATGTTTAAAATAATAAATAATTCTCTTCAAAAATGCATTGAATAATTTCATTGTAAAAATTATGATAATATATTGCAATTTTACATCACTGAAATAATATGCTGGCTGCTCCATTATGGTTAATTCGTTATTTTAATTTTTTAACCCGCTTTTAAATTTTTATCCGTGAAGAGTGGCGATCTATTCTCTCGGCTTACCCTTGCAGAGAATTGGCATGTTGGTTATTTCTTCTTCAAACCCTTATCCGCACCCCAATGGTGCATAGGGCACTGCATATAAACGCAGTGTTATCTCGATCGTTAACACATGAAGGAAAGGTGATCAGCCCTCCGCTTCAGATACCAGTCCAGGGTGATATTGAATAAATATTAGAGTGAAAAAATCACTTATATTTATTTGACCCCCCCCTGGGAATCGAACCCGAGACCTCCAGAATGATAGTCGAGCGTGCTGACCATTACACTATGGGGCGGTTGGTTATTTAGTTACATTAAAAATATTTATAAAAAAGTGACTTATTGGATTGAGATATTTTCTACTTTTTTGAAAATTTAAATTGATAAAGTACATATTTAAATTATGTTTTATCAAATGTAGAGATAACTGTGATATAATTGAAAAATACAGTGGTTCTTTTTTTGTTGTTATTAGCCTGAATTTTGTACAGTAGAGTCTCTAGAGTCAACTGTATACAATTTAGGCTAAAACACTCTTAAATTTATATGACATTTATCTCTACATTAGATAAAACATAATTTGAGTACTTAATTAATTTAATTTTTAAAAATAAATAAAACATCTCAAGGATACCAAAGCATTGAACTGTATTTAAGAATAACGTATTTTGATTCCAGCTTATTAATACTGCAATAACTTTCACAATGCAATAACAGATTCGAACCATCTGGAACAATTTGATCAAAGCGAAGTCATGAACGTGGAATGAATTAGGGGATCGTTCCGATCTTGGGACCCGAGATATTCCGTTGCGGGAAGATGCAACGATGTACCGCAAGCCGCAATCTGTTTCGTCTTATTTAGTTTTGCTCTTGTTGTCGGCACCAAATGAAACTTTGTTTTTGTTAGTGATGAGAACATTAGCTCTGGGCCGGAGTGCGCGCAGCGCCTGCGCGACCGAAACAAGTCACGCGTTCAGGGATGCCATAAATAAAAAAAAGTAATAAAAAAGGATCGGAAATAATTAGTCGAAATGCGATCTCTCAGACGAAGGTGCGGCAAACCAATGTATTATAGATGTTTAAATGGTGATATGAGGAAAAAAAGCAAACCTGAGATAAGCATTATCGTTAAAATTAAGAAAGGTGTGTTGAGATGGTTTGGGCGTTTGAATCGAATGAGTGACGAAATGACAGTTAAAAATGGCGAAAGTGGTTGGTAGATAGAATATTGATATGGTTGATAGAATAGAAGAAGAGGAAGATCGAGGTAAACTTGGCATCATCAAGTATGTCAAACACTTGAATGTGGTCATGTCAGGAGTCGGAATATCAGGCGTGTATGTATGGGGATATGCACGAATGCGGAAGAGGCGAAAATTATGTGCAAAGACAGATAAGTGTGGAGTTCTATTCTCTCTACCTATTTAGTTAGGAAATACACTATTTATGTCATAATTTATCTTCATCAAAATATTTCTCCGCATTTACAAATATTTAGATGTCTTAAAACGAGATGAAACCCTTAACTCTTAACAAAGTGTATCATGTTTAATTACGGCATCAATAACAAATACAAGCAACAATTATCATAATTACACAAATATTTTAGCAACGTTTTATTTCGATGTACCTGTGTAAATACATTGATTGCTCATTCAAAAGAAACGTCTATGTCAATTCTTTTAAATCTGATATGTTACAATACTTAAATTTCGAGATATTAAATCTCAAAATTTAATATCAATTTAATATTAAAATTTAATTTAATTTAAATCTTATTTTGGACACACTCAAAATGTTGTAAATAAATTATCTGGTCAAATTATAAGCTTAAATAATAAAAATGAAAATGGTATTTTCTGGCGTTTCTCATGTGTGTGATTATAATCCAGGATTCGGACCTCACATACTAATACAAGAGTTTCTGCTTAGTAAAAAGCTTCTTTACATCTCACCAATAGATGTCTCTAGTGAAGTTCTAGTGATTCAAGAACAAGGTTTCTAAATTGGTTCATATATATAGAACTTCCAAGAATTTGAGTTGTGTGGTTGTCAATAATGGGTAGAATTGGTGAATGTTGACGGTCGTCAGCCTCGTAAATGCCCAGGCTTCCATATTCTTCTTCATCTTTGATGAGATGTCAAAAATAATATATTAAATCTCGTTAAATATTTAAACGAATGTGTCAATTTTACTCTCTTTTCTAGTAGCAGCTGTCAAAATTCTCCATAACTCAGTCGTTCAATTTTAAATTTATCTCTTTTTCTAACGAAGATCGGCAAGTTTGATTATGCCCCTAATGTTGCAAAGATTGGAGACATGAAACGGAATACAGAGTACGTATTTCATCTCAATTGTATTTGTTTTCGAGATAATTTGTTCGCCTGTCAAAAGTATGAAATTCCATTGATCATATTTTGTCTTGAAATGATGTTTTTATCTATTTACGGAACGAAGGCCTTAAACGAATTGACGAAGCATTTTCCTAAAAATCACTCGACAACATCTTTTGTTGACAACTTGAGTTTCCGGAAGTAAAATCTTTTTCACTATCTGATTAAATATTGATTATTTTTATCATTCGAGGCGGTTTTTTGTTTGTAAAGTAGAATTTGCTCTTGTATTTATTTCTTTAACCTTTCCCTCGCGGTGTTAAAATAAAACGCGCGTCCCGGTGTTGGGTAGTCACTACACAATAAAAAAAATAGTGATTTTAAATTGGAAAAATACGGACATTCATAGCTAATCCCCTAATCAATTATAAATGAAGTAATTTTTTTTTAATAATTTAGATTTATTTGCTGAAAACACTTACAGAAATCTGACAACTCTCACGAAACAAGCATATTTAAGGTTGACACAGAATATCACTCTGAATGCAAAAGTTTTTTATTTATACCATGACAGGCATACAGCCCGTGTAGCGTTCTTTTCATCGAGGACATGACGGAATGTCCAGATATATTATAATATTGTGTATTCAAGTTCTACAATAAAAGGATACCAACGTGAGAACGCTCCGAGCTTTCTTCCCGAGTGTCTTGTTCCTTTATCTCGCGTGTCGTCCGTATTGTTCCCAGTCGCTTCCCGCGGCGCGGTGTAATGCGATCCTAATTGTCCTTATAAAATCTGATCTCGGCCTTTTTTCTATACTCTCATTTGTCTCCGGGTGCGATCATAATTTATCTCGGAGAGACGTTGGAGGAGATTTATGGCCGCGTATATCTCTCTCTTGTGCAGCGAGCGGTCCAGTGTGAAGAGCGAAGCCGTACCGCGTGTGGTACACTTTACTATTACTCAACTTTGCGAATACTTTGTCCCGTCATCCCTCCAATTAGGTATTTAATTAACAACATTTTGAGTGCGTCCCAATACTTGTTCACAAATCTGGATAATCTCCAATTATTTTTCACATTATTTTTTGACATCTCAACATAGATAAGAGTTTCTGCTCAATAAAAAAAGCTTATTCTTCTCACCAATAGATGTATCTAATGAAATTCTAGTGATTTTGAACAATGTTTCGAAATTGGATCATAAATAAAGAAGTTCCAAGAATTTGAGTAGTGTGATTGTCAATCATGGGTAGAATTGGTGAATGTCACATGCCAAAGCCATCTCATCACACCATTCTTAATTTTATCGATAATGCTTATCTCAGCGTTGCATTATTATTTTATATCACTATTTGAACACATGCCAAACATCGTTCTGCCACAGGTTCGTCTGAGAGATCGCACTTCGACCCTCATATAACTAAAACAACAACAACAAAAAACATATGGACAAAAATTTCAATATGTACATGTGTATTTTTTCTTTTGTATAATTGATGTCGGTATCCGCACGGAAGACATTATCATATAAACATTCACGCCTTAGATAGTTCTTACTCACACATCTGGTGTGTATCTCTTGAGAGTTTTTATAAACAATGTTATTTTTTCTTCTAAAAAATGATAATATAAAGCCATCGTTGAATTAGATGATATTGAAAATAAAGCATTTTATACCTACACGCAAGTATATTTATGTCAACATTTTTTATTCAACCTTTGTTTTTGCCAAAATAATCATTAAAAAGTCCTAAATCTAATTTTTTATTTAAGTGCGTTTTTCTAAGCTGTTAACGGTCTTTGATTTCGTAATTTATGGCTTCTTCATCTCCCTAACCTCTCATTAAAATAAACGCCATTCAAAATAGGCCACCCTATTACGCTCAGCTTATTTTTTGTGTTGTGCATGTAAGGATTTCTTCCTCCGAGTCGTATCGTAAAGAATATCGAGATTCTATGTAAATTGAGACTTTTATGTCGAAAAATATACACACGTCGAGAAAGGAAAGCTACAATTCTATGCAAACATGATTTTATCGGAAAATATAAATGGGGAAACAGAGATAAAATGCTTCCGTTAAATTGGCTCGGAAAAATCACAATACACCTACACCTTTCGACTTTTGTATCCGCCACCTGCCTCGGCAATTTCCCCTGGAGTGCCACATCTTAGGTTCGCTTCGGATGCTGTGGGCGTCTCGGTGCCCGGCGGTGATCGAGCCGATAAATCATCGCGATTCACCCCAACCTACGCGACATTAGCGAGCAATATTTGAGTATATTATTCATTGATTCGTCATTAACTTTGACATGTTGATTATTTAAAACAAACGAATACATATATTGGTCAAACTGCGAAAAATCTAAAATTTAGAATCAGAGAACATCGCTGTGGACTTACTAGTGATTAGTTTTCAGAATTCGCGAATCATATAATGGAAACTAACCACTCATTTGACTCGCATACACTTTAATTATTACACTTAGTTACGGACAAAGGTCAAGTCATCAAATGCTTAGAAAATTTAGAAATACATATAAATTTCAATTCTGATTAATGTTAATTAATAATATGCTTTGTCAAAATACGTCACCATTATTATGTATGTTTCCTTTTCACAAAAAGTCCCGTTCATTAACCTATTATTACCCTACTAATCTCTATATATACCTGAATAATTTTTTTCTCGTTAGTTTTACTATTCACCTGTCGATGAAAACAACTGTAGTTTTCGAAACTAGTCGTGTGTAAAGAAATAAAACTCAATAAGTAGTATTAAACCAGTACATAAATCAACCTATAAATCTTTGCGATTCGCCCCAAGCCGCAACCTACGCGACATTTGCGCGCAATATTTGAGCATATCGGTTTGCATGGCTGCATGTTTACTCGCGATCTTGGCGTTTATATGAAACCGAAATGGACTTATGGTGGCTGGGTATCGGGTTTCCTTTGTACCGCCACCCATCTCGCTGCGTGATTTATAAGCGCTCCCCGAAAGATGCTAAGAGATATACAATAATGACGCACAAAACTATATTATCACAGCTGAATCGTCGTTCGTTCCGCCGCTTCACCCAAATTTGTTTTCATTCCTCCATCATCCACCTTTGTTTGTCTTCTTCTTCGTCGACACTTTGAGTTTTTCTTTCTATTTGAATTATTTGACACGCTCACCACATGTCTGTGGAGCCGCGGGTACCGCATCTATTCCTGTCGTAATTGATCTACCACAGCGAGCTACCTTCTGGCTCTATTGATTTCTGTCAAAATTCCATCCAAGTTAGTGCACTGGAGTGTATTATACGAACATTAGACCGATACCGATAATGATAGAGCACTCGAAAATAGCTGAAACGGATAAATGTAATTTCATTAAATTTTTACTTAACCGATGTATTATATTCTTAAAAACAAACAGTGACAGTCTTAATTTACAATAATATTCTTTTAAATTTAAGTTTCATTTTGTTTTTAAACACGGTGATTAAAAATGAAGAAAATTATGCGGAATGCATCGAAAAACGTGTCACAATATATTTTGAGAAAAAGTGGTATGTACCAAGTAAAACATAAATTAAAAGCAGGGTACATACCACAAAGTGACTGCAGAATCAATTAATGAACAAATTTGGCATGATCAGGCATATCAAATATTTGAAAGCAGTCTAGTCAGGAGTCAGAATAATCAGCGGGTATGTATGTATGTGGAGATGCATGAATGTAGAAGAGACGAAGAATGTTTGCAAAGACAGAGTAGTGTGGCGTTCTATTCTCTCCGCCTGCATGGTGGTTAGTTAGTTAGTTAGTAAGTCATAAAAAGTTCCAACGGTCATTTGTATTGATCCTGAAATCGCTTTGCATGTTAGAAATAAAAAAAGGAAATAAATTCCATTTTTTCTGATTAATGTATTGAATAAAACCGTTTTGTTTTATACACGTCGAAGATCTCTGATAAAAATACCTCAATAAATCAAGTTCTGTGGAATTCAATTTTTTATTTATTTTTAAACAGCATGACAGGGCGTCGCATGTCATGAGAAATATTTTCAATTCACGAGACTGTTATGTCGCATTTCACGTAGAAACTAATAAAGATAAAATTTTGTTTTCCGAATGGAACTAATGCGAGTCCCCTAATGCGTGGCCCGTGGATTCTACCCTGGACCACCCATAGCCATTAATATGAGGTACTCGTCTCCCCGCTAGGATCATCCCGCGAGGAATATTCGTGTCGGGTTACCTAGCTACGACCGAAACATTAAAAATCGTTTATTGCATCCGCAGTAAAGAATAAATATACAGCGACGCCTGCACAGCAGATACCACGTACCAGGGTAACATGCCCGATCACGCGGTCGACCGGTCGACCAGTGTTAATGTAAATCTACCGATTGGTTTTATTATTAATGTTCCCTCCCGGCAATGCTTACAGACTTGAGCAGTATACAATGAGACTTCTAGCACCCAAAGCCCTTCCAGATGCTATACAGTAAAACCTCGATATAATGGACTAGTTGGGGGGCAGAAGTGTCCGCTAAAGCCGAAAGTCCGTTATATAAGAATAGGTTTATTTTTTTCGCTATTGAAAATATGAACACTGTATTTAGATATAAATAAACACAAACCAAATTCTATTTACAACATTTTGACTATGTCCCAATACTTGTTCATCAATGTCGATTATCTCCGCTGAGGAGTTATTTTTTACATTTTTTTTAATTCTCAACATAGATGAAGAAGAATATGGATAATATAAATTGTATAAGTGTCTTTGAACCCTCGTCGTGAAATGACGTTGCTGTTTGATATCGACTCGCTTGCTCTCGGTATACATGTTGAAAAAGGAATCATTTTTGTGTTCACTTTTAAAATTTGATGTTTTTTAATCAACCCTCTAAAATCATACGTACAACAAAAAAATTGTCAATAAATGTTATTAGATCGTCGAGATGCGATCATACCACAGTTTACTTTATTTTCGGCATTGTTGTTGCTCCAGCTAGGAGCAGACTACGAGCTGGACGGCATAATGTCTCAAATTCTAGTGCTAGACATGTGACGTGATTATCATTACCTCTATTTTTTTGTATGCGGCAACACTTGAATTTAAGCACGTATAATATTAACAGTACCTTTTTAAATATTTTTTTCATTTGACCGGATTTTTAGTCCGTTATGTCCAAAGTTCGTTAAATAGAGGTCCGTTATATCCAGTTTTTACTGCACTTGAATATTCAGAAGTAGCAATATTCAGTTTCTTGTAAGCCGAACGAACCTTTTTAGGAACGTACTACGTGGATATGCGATATTTCATTCCTTTACTATTGGTAATATGTAGACAGTAAATAATTTCCGGTGTATAGAAACATTTTGATATTTTACTGACATATTTTATTCCGCTTCGTAGAGAAACGATTCAATTTTTACAGCTTCTATCAATAACATATGTTGCTTTATGTACGTGTATTGTATGTACATAAATAAACACATACGTATTTATTTTTATCATAGGTTTCTCAACTCGATGTGCAACATCTATCATTCTTTTTGATTGAAAGAAGGTGGAATTCTGAGTATCCCAAGACTTACGATCTCTCATATGGCTGGCGTAAGCGATCACTTTGTGCACTTGTGTAACGTTCATCATTTCCAAATCTCTTTTTAAAAAATTCTACCTGCATGTGGAAGGTAACCGAGACCATTGCATATACAGTATATAGGTTTCAAAAATCAACGCAATTGATGTTCAATAATAGGCAGAATGCTGGACGTCGCTCAAGTGTATAAAGTGATCGCTTAAGGCAGCCAAATACCAGTTCGTAAACCTTGGGATGCTCAGATTTCCATCTTCTTTCATACAAAAAGAACGATAGATGTTTCAAATCAACTTGAGACACCTATTATATTGATATATCATCCGTAGGGTGAATAATCCAGTGTCTGAAATAATAAATTAAAAAATATTGTATATATTTTCATTGAACTTGATGTACCCGAAGCTTACTCAAGTAATAACGTTTTTCTCAAGTCTAAACACATGTGCAGTCGCCCTTTTTTATCATTAAAAGCTTTCGTGCCTAACCACATGACTCCAATATAAGTTTATTGATTAAATTGTACCATTAGCTGTCTAGACCGAACTTTATGCTGTTCTTTAGCGTCCATAAAGAGTTTCCTATCAATAAATTCTTGTTCGATAGATTATGTCCAATCACTTAATCTGCACTTGACTGCAGCCCATTAGTGAGTTTATTTATTTGTTAAGAGCTGTTTACATTGGACAGGAAGGAATCAAATAAAATAAACAACAAAAATGTCTTTTTTAATTTCGTAGGTTAATAGTAATTGCAAATTGGCCATTGATAAAGGCAATCATTTTCAATCTAGATAGGTACTTTTAAGATATTCTGGGGATGATGTATTTATGAAGGTATTCGTTAGATGGCTGTGGTTTTATTATAGACATACCTTTATGTAGACTGCCAAGGAGTGATATATGTATTATTAATATTTTATTTTTAATTTTCAATAATTAGATAGATGAAGAATAATATGGAAGTCTGAGCATTTAGAGGGCTTACGACCGTTATAAGCTCGTTTAAGTGGTCACTTTACACACGTGTAACATTCGCCAATTCTACCCACTACTCAACACCATATTGACAACCACACTACTCAAATTCTTGAAACTAGATATATTGATCAATCTCGAAACACAGTGTGCGAGAATCACTAGAGACATCTATGGTTTATTTTATTTAAATATTTTACATATTTACTAACCTTCCATACAATTTTATTCGCGTTTTCCTCATAATGAACTCTTAGAACCTTTTTTATAGCGATTAAGATTTTTTTTAAACGTAAGTGATCAGCTCATCAGGTCAAAAGTATGTAAATTAAACATATTTATGTTCAATTTCCAAACTTTTGTATAATTATTTTACAAAGCTACCTTGCAAAAATAAATACCCATTTTTAATTATGTTTAATGGAAGGGATAAATATCTCTGCATTCGTTAAAGCTCGCATTAACGTTATTTGACAGTGACAATGGTGGCAAATAGAATGTTCAAATTCCAAACTAATTAATTAAATTTATACCGCGAAATGATTTTATGCCAAATTGACAAATATTTTGTCGCTGATTTCGATCGGAGGTATTTCGTATGCAAATCCCCGCGGTACCACCTGATTATTCAATCATTGGAAATATTATATTCGTGCATTTATAATGCACTGTATTTTTACAGTAAAACGAATATTGTGCAGCCAGCTAGTGCACACATAAGCTCCAAAAGGGAAGCGTTTCACTATGCAAATTGCTTACGTATTATGTTTGAAATCAATTATACATATGTATATGTATATATATATATATATATATATATATATATATATATATATATATATATATATATATATATATATATACACATATATATATATATATATATATACACATATATATATATATATATATATATATATATATATATATATATATATATATATATATATATATATATATATGTATATATATATATATATATACATATATTAAATATGTTTTAACATCCATACATCTTTATGTATTAATTTTAAATCAAACACAAATTTGAGTCTACTAATTTCTAAAAATCTATGTTTGATTTAAAATTAATACATAAATTAAAATGGAGCTCTACAAATTAAACGCCAAATCAATAAATATCCATACATCTCCTCTTATTTGACTTACCTGATCATGCCAAGTTTGTCGATTAATTTCATTAACTGATTCGGCAGTCACATTGTTGTTTTATGTATCCATTTTTAATTTTAATTTCTTTTGGTGAATTCTCTAAATGTATTGTGACACGTGTATCAATGCATTCTGCGTAACATTCATGCAGTGTTTGAAAATATGCGGATAGCATCGAAAAACGTATCACATTTGATTCTAAGATAAAGTGGCATTTATTAAGTGAAATATGTTTTTTTAACGTTTTATTTTATATTTCAATCATTTTCGTAAACGTATCATATTTGATTCTAAGATAAAGTGGCATTTATTAAGTGAAATATGTTTTTTTAACGTTTTATTTTATATTTCAATCATTTTCGCCCCGAAACCGATTGACGACGATTGATTTGTTTTTTTTTTTTTAAATTATCTTTTATTATCATCTTTATGTTATCCAGTCTTTATAAACGCCCTTGAGGTAGTATTTTACGAAAATAGCGCTATATAAATTACACAAATTAATATTACTAATTTTAACGGGTATTTTTATTTTGTCACGTTATTTCATAAAGTTAATACCAAATCTGTTATTAATATTTTTAGTAGATATTCACTCAAAAACATCTGGCTTATTTTTTTAAATTTAGCAGCAAGAAATTTAATACAATTTGCAAGGCGCTATCGCACGCGAACTGCATGTAATTCCTTCACTATCGTAATTCAGCCATCGGGTAACAAGAAATATTATTATTTACGGCTTGGCGCAGATTCAAGATTACCGCTTCGACAATTTTAAATTGCGTATTTATTATTATATATCGTCACGGACATTGAAGTTTCGCCCGTCAAAGGCAGAAAATTGGCGTCAAACGTTTTCTTTAAGAATTTTTACGGGCTGACGCTTTTACGTAGCGAATCTTAATGGAATTCCTCTAAAATTAATTTTATAGGTTTAACTTAGAAAATTAAAAGTTTTTGCGATTCAAATATTTAAGATGTTGGATTTTTTAGACGACGGGAAAGTTTTAATACAAATTTTAACCCCTAAAGAAAAGAGTCGCCTACGTAATTAAATATACAAAAAAAGGAAATATCTGCGCCAATTTACACTATTATTTTATTCTATTTTATTATACTTATTTTAAAATACATTACATGCAAGGGTCATATATATAATATTCCCGATGATCAATTTCCATTATTAATTTTCGGGTTAAGATTACGACTGAAACACAAATAAGAAAGTAAAATAAAAAAGATTAAATATTAAACAAAGCTAACACACGGTAAAATGTAAAATATAACGCAATAAATGGGTAAAGTAGTAAATAGGCTTATATAAAAAAAAAACATATGTTAAGAATCACGTTTAAAGGAAACAAATGAAAAAATATAATTAAACACAAATATCTATCTATAAAGTTTTTTTTCAGTTCATTCATTTTAGATCCCTGACTGGGTTCTATTTTATATATGTCGAGCAGCTGGTTAATTTCGGTATAGCCAATATATTGTAAGGACCTTACTCTAAACTTAGTTGTGTTTATTGGCTCAACATGTATTTTATTAAATCCTCGTGTATTATGATGATCAAATTCTCTATCAATAATGGATTAGGTGTTGCTGTGAGTCGTATAATGTATTTCATATATGCCAGGGAGTCGGTTTATTTGGGTATAAGTAATATATTTCAAGGACCTTATTCCAATCTTAGTTGTGTTTATTGGCTCCTCATTTATTTTTATTAAATCCTCGTATATGATGATGAAATTCTTTACAACAATTTGAGTGTGTCCAAATACTTATTCACAAAATCTGGATTATCTCCAATTACAGGAGTTATTTTCATATTATTTTTTGACATCTCATCAAAGATGAAGAAAAATATGGAAGTCTGGAGTCGGACCTCACATACTAATAAAAGAGTTTTTGCTCAATAAAAAGCTTCTTTTCATCTCACCAATAGATGTCTCTAGTGAAGTTCTAGTGATTCAAGAACAAAGTTTCGAAATTGCTTCATATATATATATATAGAACATCCAAGAATTTGAGTAGTGTGGTTGTCAATAATGGGTGGAATTGGTGAATGTTACACGTGTGTAAAGTGATCACTTAAACCAGCGTCAGCGTATAACGGTCGTCAGTCCCGTTAATGTCCATACTTCCATATTCTTCTTCATCTTTGATGAGATGTCAAAAAATAATATGAAATTCTTTGTTAAAAATCTGTTTGGTGTTGCTGTGAGTCGTATAATGTATAATGTATTCTTTTTTTTAACATCTTTTGAGTAGGTACTTAGATGGTGTTACGGTCAATTACTGTGTATTTTTTCATCGGCATTTTAAACGATGTCTTTACAAAGATCCTCAAATTCCGTCACGATCATGCGCTCCATTTTATAAAACACTTAATAAGAATTTCCCATACAAAACGAATCTTCACGGTCTTGGTGAATTGGGGACAATACTAGCGACTGGGATCGACGGGTCACATCGCCGCTGGGATCGGGGCGATAGAAAGTGTCCCGGGACTGGCTCACTCGGGACGTCACGTCTGCGAGACACATTGTCCGTCCGGAATGCGGTGCTCTTTGTGCTAACCCATCGGCATACCAGCCGCCATATCTTGGCGACTAGGAATATTTTACAATCGCATATCAGCCGCGATTTAAGCCACACCTTCGTTCATAGGTATTTCATATTATAAAGATACTTTCGTTTGATATCTACAATTCAGTGAAGAAAACATTTGGCAATGCATTATTTATTTATTAATTTTTTAAATTTACTAACGGCACTTGACCAAAGATGTTCCTGTAAAGATTTTACATCATAGGCGTAATATTTTACTTTAATTTTTTCAAGTTTTCTCAATTTATCACATTTTTGATCTAGACACTCGATAAAATACGTTCGCATTAGTTATATTATGTACCATATTTATTGGAAAAAACAGTAATAGTTATAATTTTATGAGACAGCTTATTTTCATAAACATGTCGGTTGAATTTGAACGCCTTTGACGCTTTAAATGTATGAATCACACGTGAATATTTGTATCCATATATTTTTGAAATGGACTGATATGCGGATGGGTTAATAATCCGGGACACAATGTGGACTAGATGTCGCACTGTGGACATCGTGTGCACCGCGAGATGGGCCACCACTACTCAAGCCTCGTGAAGTATGGCCCGCATTAACTCCGCTGCTCGTGTTCCTCCACACGTGGCCATATCTCATTTTTCAATTCGGCCGGCATTTGTCTTCGGTTTCGAGAAGGCTGTTTGCCATTTTTCCCCGCGGACAGGTGTCCTCTTTGTCCGCGAATGAGGGATAAAGCACCCTTGTTTAAGGGAGCTTTATCCGACATTTCTTAATATTTTATAACTGTAACAATTAATGTTTCAAAATTAATTATTATTGTTGATATCTCAACATAAATGTAAAAGAATATGGATGTCTGGATGTTTACAGGGTTTACGATCTGATGTTTAAGGCTAGTTTAAGTGATTACTTTATACACACGTATCATTCACCATTCTACCCATGATTGATAACTATAGTTTCTCAAATTTTGGAACTTATATTTATCCTTCAATGGAGACCTTCTTTCTCATGGTAGTTCTCGGCACCATTTATGGTTAAGTTTTTTTTTAAATTAGCAGTGACCTTTATGAAATGTAAATAAGATTCTTCCTGCATTATTTTTCATATTACAAGATGAATTAAATGTGAACAAAGATTGGGTACTCTCAAAATATTCTTTTTAAATATACACGCATGATTGGCAACTATACTGCTCGAATTTCGGATGTTGCATTGATCCTTTTACTGACACCTTTTTTCACAAGTTTTTGCACCATTTATGTCTCATGACGTCTCCCAGATCAGTACCTTTTCTTCGCTTGATTGAGGTCAGAAGTTAATACTCTTCCTGTCACCTACCTAAAAAAATAACCATTTAGTTATTTTCAATTTAATTTATATGGTTTAATTAACATTATTTTAACCTCTTCGCGCCCCGAATACCACCTACACGCGTCTCGATTCTCTCTGAATTGACTATTCCAAAACACGATCGCGCCACACACTACACAATTCGCATTTGATTACGAACGGAATCGAATTTGCGTCTGTTAATAATACCTCACATAACTTATTATCAAGCGTTGTGATGTTCCCCGTTCGACTATCTACATACCTCCTCATATCAGTCGTAATATCAATTTAATTAGTTCCTCACTCGACAATCTACCAATCACAAATGTGATGCATTATACCAAAAGGCATTATTCAACCTTTTGTTGCCGTGAGACGAGCGTGACTCGTGAGATGAAGAAATTAAAATACGAGAGGCATTTTTATTTATATCCTTATAATTAGTTAAATTATTACGTTAAGGTTTTTTAAAAAAAGTAAATTGTTATCATATAAACGTTTGAAATATTTTTTTTAATACATTAAATTTTACAGGATATTTTGGTAACGATAAATATGTTATTTTTTCGATTTCTCAATATTAGTATCCGTAAAACAGTGAGAAAATAGTTTTTTTTAATTAGGTATTTTAATTATTCATTTTTAAATAACTACTACTCTACGATAAAACTTTTCTTTTCCCTTACTTTAATGATAAAAAAATGAAACAAAAACAATCATTTCATTCGCTTATCGAAGCTGGTGACGTTTTGCGTCATCACTTGCGCTTTACTTCATGTTGATTGACTAATTATGTTGCTTCGTTTTGTTCTCACCGGGCGTATAAGTTAATCAAAATGCAAAGTTCAGGATTGGAAATTATTATTTTCTGAACAAGTAACGTTGTCATATGAACCTGTTGCACAAACCTTTGTACACAATTTAATCCTCTGTATTTATTTTATGTCTTTAAATATATATTTTTTCTCTTTATGTAATATGGTTTTTTACGCAATTTCTATACATTCTACTTAATATAATCTTATAATTTTAGTTGCGCTGAGCCTCTCCAAAAAAGACACTTTGCTCTTGTGCTTGGAGAGGGAATCCAAGAAGAACATTACCGATTATTCTTTAAATCTGAAATTCATTTATTTCCTTGTAAACAAAACGCGAATGTCACCTTTTCGCGTAATAACAATTGATGTCCACTAATTTTAAAACACGTTCTTGCTTATACATATGTCTATCATATAATATGTTGACCGATCACACCTGAGTAATTTCCGATGAAAATAACGCTGCATAAATTTATTAAAATTGCTCTACGCTGAACTTGTGGAAAATGGAGTTTTGTACACACAATAAACGGATTCATAATATTGTATGTAATTAGTTTTTCATCAAATTTATGCACTGCTTCTGCATGTAAATACAACGTCAACTTTAATTAGAGTTACTTTTAAATTAAATTTATCCGTGGAATAAAATTCATTAAATTCAATACAAAACTGTTGTGGGTTAATGCTGATAGAACCGATAATCGGCTTTGTGAAAGCCAAAAATGGCGAATGAATCATTATTTGATGCAAACGGTCATGTTGGTATTTATTTGCCTTCAACGAAATTACTATTTTACATTTGATAAACTTTAATTAATATGCTCTGCGTAGCACTAATATTTATTTTACAAATTAATACGGCTAAAAAAATGTCATTTGAGAGCTCATTAGATTTAAATACAAAAATAAAACGCTATTATAAGACCACCTTTGACTTTATTAATATAAACAACACTAGTTTCGAGAACATCTGTAGTTTTCGAATCTCGTCGTGTTTACATTAATGTACCCAAAAGTGGTCTTATATAGGGTCCGCCATCTAAAGTTTTTTTTTCAACTAGTGCTTATTTCGTGAATGGTAACACTTAGCTTATGTCTGATTTGACAGATAATTAGTTTTATCCTTCCGCTAAGCGAATATGGTTGTGTATACGCTTGAACAACGCTGGGAAATATTGCGACATTACTTTGAAAATCATGGTAATGTTGCAGAATGTGTGCGAAAATTGCGTACGGTTTTTGGAAGAAGAGAAGCACCGTCAGCTCCGTATGTTCGTTATCTTGTGAAAAAAGTGAAAGAAACTGGCATCCTCATCGATAAACCAAAGCGTGAAAAGCCAAAAACAGTGCGTACACCCGAGAATATCGATGTTGTGGCAGAAAGTGTGCGTGAAGCGCCATCAACATCAATTCACCGTCGTTCTCAACAATTGAACATTTCGGAGACATCATTGAGACGAATTTTGCATAAAGACCTTGGTATGACGCCATACAAAGTCCAATTGGTTCAGGAGTTGAAGCCAACTGACCATCCAATGCGTTTTCGCTTCGCTGAGTGGGCCTGCGATCGACTTACAGAAGATGCCGATTTTGCCAAAAAAATCATCTTTTCGGATGAAGCTCATTTTGATCTTGGCGGGTATGTAAACAAGCAAAATTGTCGTATTTGGGGCACAGAAAACCCGCACGCATACATTGAAAAGCCGGTACACCCAAAACGAGTCACTGTTTGGTGCGGATTTTGGTCCAGAGGCATAATTGGGCCATTTTTCTTTGAAAATGAGCAAGGAGTGGCCGTTACAGTCAATGGCGATCGTTATCGGGCCATGTTGAACGGATTTTTGTTCACAAAAATTGAAGAGGAGGATATTGGCAACATTTGGTTTCAACAGGACGGCGCTACGTGCCACACAGCCGAAGCTACACTCGATGTTTTGCGCCCTGTTTTAAAAACAAAAAAGTTATTTGGCGGACCCTTTACAAGCGTTTTATATTTATATTCAAATCACCATATTATTCCACAATGTAAATTCTAAATCAAAATCATGAACACAGATGAATAAGATATTCGGAAATAACCTCACATACATACATTAAATGAACGTTCAACTCTAAATTATTTTACATGAATATTTCTACAGCTTTTCAAAAAATATATTAACAAAGATGATAAAATCTGTTGAAAAGGGAATATGAAAATCTGGGGAATTATTGTATAAGTTAATAACCTTAAACTTTTTATTTATTAAAACTTCTTCATATATAGCTCTCCCCGTTATTAGCTGGTTAGCTCTCCTCGTTGCTACTGACATCATCAGAGGTCAAATAAAATAAGAGTGGATAAAGCTCTTTGGTTGTTGTTTTATTATATAAAATACAGTTCCATCAAGAAATGTCGGCACTAAAAATAAATCTAATATTTTAATAATTCAATCATTCATATCGTAACTTCTTGTGATTGTATGCTTTTTCTTTGTTATTATTTATATAAGAATTTTCTGCTCACTTTTGTATATCAAACGACTGCATGAGGTTCAATCTTATCATTGATGACCACTATAAATAATGTATATTTTATAATAAAACAACAACATATTTGCATTTTTCACATTTATTAAAAGTAGAAAAAGCTGTAAAGTTGTTGTTTTGGTATATTAATGAAATTCACATCAAGAAATGTCAGTACATACAAAACTTATGTTAAACGTTTTAGTAGAATACATAAAAGTTATGTTTGATTCTCTTGGTAGGCAGGTCGGAAGTAGGAAAAGGAGTCTTTGTCATCTATTTGTCAATGGGTAATGTTTTTATATGATGTGAGAACTGTGTGTGGTTTCCACATCCAAGCAAGATCAATCAAAACAAAGATCAAACCAGCCTTTGAAGATAAACGGAGACACTTTGAGACACCCATATTACAGTTAACAAATTTTTACGACCTGAAACACAGATGGCTCAAAATTTCCTCCACCCCACGTTTCTAGTTTCTCAAAGGAACGTAATAAAAAGGCGTCAAAATTAAATCAAATTACGTAGAATTATCATACCTACTAATGTGCCCTTTTTACTACTGCTGTCAACTAATCGGACACATTTGTGTTTTCCGGATCTAACTTATTGCTAAGGCAAGACACTTGAGCGTTATTAGGTTTTTGGATATTGCTTTGAAAATGTCCGCCATTTTGTAGTGTATATTATGTACAATACTATCTTACTTACGTAATAAAAACATTTCTAGTCTAAATTCTCGAAAGCTCATTTTGTGACTCCACATATTTAAAATAGTTTTAACCTAATATTTGGTAATCTATTCTTTTGATTCCTATTTCATTCATTCAATTAAGAATTGAGCACATATG
Source organism: Brachycentrus maculatus (assembly GCF_059751285.1). NCBI lineage: Eukaryota > Metazoa > Arthropoda > Insecta > Trichoptera > Brachycentridae > Brachycentrus > Brachycentrus maculatus. Next base: position 354,706 of record NW_028281085.1, read on the forward strand.
ATAAGCTAGTGATATTTATCACATCGTGAAAAAGAGTCAACGTATCAAATTGGCAAACATTTATACACGTTAAATATTACTTGGCATGTATTAATCTTTGTATATCATAGAGTTATAATAATGTTTATACTTGAAAGGTTTCCGAGTCAAGCAAAGGAAAACTTTGAACTCCTATGCCGCCAATCCAGCTCCAAGTTTGGGGACCGAGCTTTTGCAGTGGCAAGCCCTGCTGTTTGCAGTTTGCATTCTCATTCAAATGATAATCCAGAATTTCAACTAGTTTCCATCACAGCCAAAAACTCGCATTTTTCAAATCTCCCATTTCCCTGAATTAAAAATGATTTAACATCCAATATAATGTATGGAAGTGAAGCACAGAGTTGGTAAAAAGGACGATAATAGACTGAATATAGTCAAAATGAGATCTCTCAAACGAATGCGCGACAAAACTTTGTATGATAGAATGAGTGAAGAAGGAATAGTAAAAACAAATTTGTTTGCTAAGACAGATTGATGTGGCATTCTATTCTCTCTGCTTACTCCCACAGAGAAGCGGTGTGATGATTAATTCGTTTTTTTAGCTTAAAAATAAAAATACTTATTATATTATAAATTCAAACCCTTCTTCCTTCAAGCGATATTCCTGTTTTCATTATTCTATGGAGTGTTTATTAATTATATTTTGATTGTAATTATTTTCATTTAAAGTACATAAAGCATAAGATATCATACATCAGAGCATAAGAAATAGTGAATAAGGAAGCTGTAAAGCACTCTTGAAACAATATTTCGTAAAAATGCCAGTATAAAAATATTCCAATATTATTATGGAAAGAAAAAATACTATACAATGTATATGGTATTTTTGTAATGTCTCTAGGTACTCATAATACATGTATTGTAGAGGTGAAACTATACGAGCACATAACGGTTTTTATTGCCTATTTTAAAATTAATTTCGAAAAAGGTTTCCGCCTGAAAGCTCACTGTCACACTGCCTGCTCCGCCCAGGAAATCAATTAAGATAACTTCGGCGCGGGCTTTCAAAAGAAACGCCATTCAACATATGCCGATCTCTGCCACAATACCGATTTACCGGGATATATAAGTGCAAGTATCCGGCAGGGTTTATGTTGTACAGCAGTGGTTTTTGAAGTCAGGCAGCACTTTTGATGATATGGAAAATTCGCGGTACACCAAAACTTAAGATCCAAAAAACATACAAAGAAAAATTTTATTAAAAATAAAACTAATTATTACAATTCAGCAAATACAAAATATAAATGCTCCAACAAAACTTTTGCGGCAAAAATTACTTAATGTGACGCCTGAGGTTTTTACAAATTTAAGCGATATTAGGTCTAATATTTGATATAGCTACTCTCATTGCTTCATCCAAACTGCTAAGCCAAGGTTCACAAATCAAGAGTCATACATCCTTAACATGAACCTATCATTGACAGACCACCATCTGTATAATTCGCTACACATAACTCCCATGATATTTTCGATTATTCTAAGTATGATGATATGGAATCAAAGATATCTTGACCGCTGCTATGAGGTAAGCGCACACAATATCAATTTGCAAGAGTGCTGTCATCTATCCATTATATTTGCAACTCAAATCGCACAGTAAACGAAAGGTAGGAAACCCAATCACTTCCTCGGCACTCATGCTCTCCTGGCAGAAACCGCCCAACTTGTACGGGTTCGCATACCAACCCCCGGTAACAATCGATGACCTGCGTTCCACGTATATCTCAACCCTTTAATTAAAAGGCAAATTTAATTCATTGCATCCGCGTCGTCGGTCGCACGTACGGCTAGAACGCTCTCAGAGAATGCGCTGAATAAATATCAGGCAGGATCCTAACGGATTTATTGAATCACGGAAATTCAACCCCAAAGTACTATTATTGTGATCATAAAACAAAACACAATTTATGATTCTATTGAATTGATTTTTTATAATGAAAACTGATGCGCGTTATGAGGGCATTATAAAAATTGTTTAGGGTGAAATTTTTGTTTTAAACTTTATAGTTACAACATTTTAAGTGTATCCAAATACCTGTTCAGGTAGAGTTCTTATGTTTAAATGAGATCCTCACTCTTTTGCCCTTATTCGCATCCATTGGTGCATAGGATATTTCGTCGTATTTAAGCAGTTTTATCTTGATTGATAAATCGAAGTAGGTCTCTACGTTAGGTGTCTCAAAATCATATTATACATATCTTTGACATCTCAACAAAGACGTAGAAGAATATGAATGTCTGGGTATAAACAGGGCTAGTGATTTTTCGTAAGCTGGCTTATCACACTACTCAAATTTTCGGAACTCCTAGATATATTGATCAATCTCATGACTCAGTTCATATGAGCTCACAATAGCCATCTATGTTGGATTGAAAAAAGCCAGATTTGTGATAAGTTATTATTATTATTTACAGAGCTTATGACAAGTCAAAAGCTCCATAAATACCCTGACTTCCATATTCTTCAGCATCTATCTTGAGATATAAAAATAACTCCGAAGTGAAGAAACCCAGATTTGTGAACAAGTGTTTGGACACACTCATGAACCAATTATATTTTTTCTTTTTCTTAAATACCATAATTGTCTTTACAAATTCCTTCACGGATCATTACGTAAATAAATCGGCGTTCCTCTTCGGGAATCATACGACTTAAAAATTGATTTATAGTGTGCCTAAAAAAATAATTTGTCGTTAAACTGCTCCTCCGGCTCTAAACTGTTACAGTAGGAAGGGGACTATTAACTATGACTGGTGTGATTAACGCGACACGAAATGATTAATCTCAAAACATAAATATGAAGTCAGACTGCAAAGGGTGGCGCCTTTTAATTTACGACCTAGTTTCAGCATAGTTGGCCTGTTTCTGTACCGCGGCAGCTCAATATTGATCCTGAAATTACAACGATAAAAAAGTTCAATTTTGTTTCTTTTTAATTTAATTCATCTGCATTTGTTTGACATTTAACCCTTATCTTCTTCTTCTTCAACTCTTATCCGTACCCTATGGTGCATAGGGCACTGCATAATATAAACGCAGTATTATCACGATCGTTAACACACGAAGGAAAGGTGATCAGCTTTTGGCTTCAGGTGCAGGGTTATATTGAATAAATATTGAAGTGAAAAAACCACTTATTTTTATTTGACCTCCACTGGGAATCGAACCCGGGACCTCCAGTATGGTAGTCGAGTGTGCTTACCATTACACTACGGACGGTGACTAAATATGTATATATTTATATTGAACTTACACTTAGTTCAGTCCTTTTGCTATCGCTATTGTTTTCCTAGATTTTTTTGTATTATTATATATATATTAGTATAAATACACTTTAGTATCATATTCCATTTAACTAACCTTATTTTTTTGTTTGTTTCAGGTAATAATGAATTATTTTCTCAACATCTTCATTCTTTAACAATCTGCGAAAATAAGCTATGACATCTAAAATAAGTAGGTTACATACTTTTATTACTGTTTTCGTCAAGATATCCCGGAACGTAAATGTATTTTTTTAGAAACTAGCGATTTTTTGTGGTATTTATAATTCACAGCATGTAAATCAAAATAATTTGTTTTTCATTATAATAAATTTTAATTCATTTTTAATTTAAGTTTTACTCGGTCAATACAATTATTTCTTACAACTTTTTGTCACACGTGTTTTGTGGATTCCGCATCACTTTCAAACACCGTAAAATGATGCGAAATGCATCCAAAACATGTTTAACAATAGATTTAAGAAATAGTGGTATTTACCAATCAAAACTTAAATTAAAAATGGATAGATACGTGTATTTACACAAAGTTACTGCCGAATCAATCAATGACTTTGAATTCATAGTAAATTATAAGAAATATCGGCATTTACCAAGTAAACCTTAATTAAAAATTAAATGAATATTATTACCACAAAGTTTACTTTTAATTCAATAGATGCCAATATAATGAAGTTATTCATGAAGAGAATTAATATTACGACCACATGCATCGGTACCTATTAAAATTGTGAAGCACAAGCCCCGCCAGTGAACTCGGTTGTTGGAAACTCGAGGAAAATTTTCACTATTTGGTCGCTACACTGTAATGAAGTGAATACCCTCGCTTCCGAACAAACAGATGGAATTGTGCAATGTTTGGCGTTAACAATAGCTGTTTAGCCAACCCCCGTTCCCGACCTGTAGTTATATATAAGCAGGAACACCAAACATTGCTTCCCTGTTATTCGTATTCAGGCAATGAAATGAACAAAGTGCCGAGTCATACAAATTTTGTCAAAATGAAAAATAAAACACCCCGCTGCATTTCATTGTCCTTTTTTACATGAAGTGTTTAAATTAAGCGGCAGTTTTACATTTAACGTCTAATTATTTTTATTTCATCATACACATACTTAAATAAATTACAAATTATAATAATGTGGCCTATGTGAGTTTTCCAGTGTAGAAGGCAAATTTTACTAATAATTCTTTTTTTATAAAATTATATGAAAGAAAATTGTTTGTGACATCCAATCAAATAAGACTTATGATGGGATCTATTTAAGATCTACCCACTTCTATCATTTATTTACAAATAGCTCTTTTATACATAGTTTATCTTCTTATTGACTTTATGGATAATCAAAGCAGGTTTTACGACTTAATTGTTTAATAATCTAAGTTCCTTTGACAAAAAGTTTTCACTATTCTTCTTTCAACACTGCATCGTATTGACGTAGTGTTGTCTTGACCGTTACTTACCTACTCTTTCTATTTAAAAAAAAAATATATAATTTTCTTTAAATAGTTTTCTTCCCGTTAACATTTTGTATAAAGTACTTCGACTAGTGGTAATATTACCAGTTGAGTCATGAGTATACAGACAGTCCTTTAAGGCAACATGATCCTATACAATTATCGTAGTTATTGTGCACTTAGCCAGAGAACCAAATCGCTCCCAGCCCCACCGCGCTATCAGCCATATTCTCAAATTGAATATTATTATGCAAATTGCAGCTAAACCCTGCATCATGTAACCTTTTTAAACGTAACCCAATCATTTACTCCGCGATACAAATGGCGGTACTCTCAAAGAGCGGGACGCCGACGCCCCTCGACTGACATTACAAATATTATTCTGAATTGTCGTGGGCAGGGTCCATTGGAGATTAGACGATAGGAATGGACGTGAGAGAGTGACAGTGACGCGGGATCGCCTTCCAGACGAAGATCGTTCGATATTAAATATTTACCGGCTGTCAAACTTTGACATTTCATAGAAGGGTGTGAGTGTGAATGTGAATTATACCTGAATCCGTATGATATTTTTATACGCATTGAATTTTTCCCTCACATTTACCCTTTTGAGAAGTACAGTTAATATTTGATATTCTATATTTGTTTATTATGTTATATTTTATTTATATTATATATGTGAAAAGTTTATATAAAAATGAGTTTATGGGCGTTTGTGCACTACACGGAATTTTACCGTCCGGCTTTTCAGTTAGCATATAAAATGGACGATTGGCTTGGATTGCTTTTGCTTTTGTCTTTCTTTCTTCGGATCGGTGTGCTCGATCGATGCGTGATCAAGGTGCGCGTAAATTCGATCGCGCTAAACCGTCGTAGTCGCTTTTATTTTTCAAAACCGGACTGGCAGACGGTAAAATTCGGTGAAGTGCACAAGCTGCGTAAAGCCGCTTGTGCACTACACGGAATTTTACCGTCCGGCATTCCAGTTTTAAAAAATAAAAGGGACTACGACAGTTTAGCCTGATCAAATTTATGCGCAATGTTCACACACCGATGGACAAAAGATGGACAAAAGCACAAGCCAATCCAAGCCAATCATCGTTTTAAAACGCTAACTGAAGTGCCGGACGGTAAAATTCCGTGTAGTGCACAAACGCCCTAAGGCTATCCTCACCCCTGTAGCTACCCTTATCTAGTGTAAACTATTATTTATCTAGTAAATATCCGTTGCATCCCGTGTTCTTAAAATCAATATATGTTCAGCCTAGTTTCGTTGCTCTTAACGAAATTTACACCGACAATATGTAAAACATTGTAATAACTCTATGCTTTCGTTCATAAAACGATAGTTTGATAAATGTTTTTGTTTTAAATAATGTTTTATTATCTAATATTGCATATATACTAAGAAATTAGCCGCCACACACGGAACCATATTGAACGTAAAATTTTATGAATGTTTTATTTGCTAGCCTTATTAGCAAGATAAAGGCGTAGTTTAAAATCCTATACACGGTAAGAAGATAATGATTTATGGCTTTATTTATTATGCTTTCTAATTGAGAGATAAAAGACAAGATTAATATAAAGACAATAGCTACGTAAATAAATTGTAACAAATAAGTGGGTAAAATTAAAAATATATATATTAATAAAAAATATAATTTCATTTATTGATTCTGCAGTCACTTTGTGGTAAAATGCATCGAAACAAGTGTCACAGTAGATTTTAAGAAATAGTGGTATTTACTAAGTAAAACATTAATTTAAAAAAAATAAAAAATAATGTCTGGGCATTAGATCTAAACGAGTGAGCTGCATTGTATATAAAGCTTTGACTTTATTTCTCTTCTGTAATAAAAAAATATTTAAGGTTTTTAATGACATTTCTTGGTGGAACTGTATTTTATAGAATAAAATAACTTAATTTTTTTTACATTAATTTTATTTAACCAGCCACCGGGTTTCGTCGTAACCAACATCATCAAACCAGTCTAATGATGTCATTTTATTAATTGATTCGGCAGTCACTTTGTGGTAAAATCTATCCATTTTTAATTAATGTTTTACTTAGTAAATACCACTATTTAAATAGTGGTATTTACTAAGTAAAACATTAATTAAAGATGTCATTTTATTCAATATTTCTATTTTTTGGGAACAATAACCTTCTGAAAAAACGTATCAATAATAATCGGTTTAAAAATATCAGTCGTTAGAAATTATCTGTACCAAGAAGTTGACGCATAAGAATCCCTTCGGAATCGATACCCTGATTACTTATGATTTACGTTAATTGAAATCCGGTACATTTATTGATTCTATATTGAAAGCTTTTATGGGAGCCCCTAACGATAGTTATAAAACTCGACAATTGACACCAACGCACGATACCGAAGTTTTCAATTGAAACTTAAACAGTTTAAATTGACCTGGGGTCAGGAGGGGGGCGCGGTTTTATGGGAGATTTATTTTTTTAGTGTAGATAAATTGTTCAATGAGCGCTTACAATCAAAGCTGAGAGTTTCTCATTTCCATTAAACTTCGATACGATGTCGTACATCAATCTATCAAACGATGCTCCCCGCTCCGACGCGTATTTCTAATATATTCACTGCCAGAACGCAGCGGTGCTTTGTCGAGTTTTTAAATCGGGAAAACATAACGAAATACATATGTTTTAATATATATTTTAGTTTCAAAATAAATGAGTTGGTTTACATGCTTAGTATATTCATCAAACCATCATTTTTCATTTTCTCACAATTGATCATACTTGGCAGTAGTTTTAGATAGTTTAGTTTTCAATATTACATACGAGTATGTTTAATTTGAAGAGATAATATATTGATTTCATATTTTAACAAAACATTCCATCGTTTAATATATACATACATAGTACCATCATGTTTTATTTTTATCTTAATTAATCACATACGTCAATAGTTCAAATGGGTTTGAAAAAATATGCATAATATCAAAAGGTATAGTATTGATTTTACACTTTTAAAAGAATATTCCATCGTTTATAATGTAACACATTTTTTCACAATACAGATGCAATCATTGTCAGTATATGAAAATGTACGAGTTTGTAGTAGTAGTACGGGTATGCCAACCTCGGGCAACCCTAGCCATTTCTGCTTTTCTTCTTTTCCACATAGCAGTACCTAATATCTTTTTTTTAAACATAACTGAACCTACTTTATTAACGTCATGCATTTCCTATCAAATATATTCCAATCCTTGATCCATCTAAAAATTGAATTTTTAAATGTTTTTATCTGTGACAAGTAACATGTTATTCAAACACCATTTTTACCACAATGGCAGCACCATCTGTTTAAAGTGAAAAACAACAAACAAGCAATATAGACAACTGCTGCCATTTAGCATTTTCATTGCATTGTTATTTCACAGACCTTATATGTTTTCATTGATGATTAATAAAATTGTGAAATAAAACATACTAGAAATATGTATTACAAATGTGTGTTATCTCTTTTCTTTATTTTTCATTTAACCATACTGAGCCTGCTAATATGTATTTTATAAATACGTTAGTCCGACCCCCTAACATTGTGCCGAAGCTTTTATAAATAAGTTTTAATCGTGAGTCAATAAAAAACGCCGTGGATTTATATTATGTAGACGCGGTTGTCATTGCTTCCCGCCGCGGGGTGCGGTCGAACTTGAATAAATTTTTACATGTAATCAATTCAGTCTGTAGCTGGTATGTGGTGAACGAACGTCCAAATCTCTTATTACGTCGTGACACGCCTATGAACGGTATTAAGTTACTACGAAACATTTACATACATGTAACATAATATCCCTTCAAAGCAACATAATTCGGCTTTGTGAAAGAATTTATTCACTTTTTTTTGGTTCCGCCAATATGGCTATTTGCCAATCAAAACATTTCATAAAAAATAGATGAATATTATTAAGACAATCTGAGAACATCTCAGTTTTTATTATTTACGAAAATGGCGCTATGAGAATTATCTAAAATTATTATTATTATTAACTGCCATGGGTATGGTGATCTTACCACTTCGCTACCAGCGCTTTAAATTTTATATATATATATATATATATATATATATATATATATATATATATATATATATATATATATATATATATATATATATATATATATATATATATATATATATATATACATTTATATATATATATATGTTTATATATATATATATATATATATATATATATATATATATATAAAAATTTAAAGCGCTGAATATATATATATATATATATATATATATATATATATATATATATATATATATATATATATATATATATATATATATATATATATATATGTATATGAGATTACGATGAGGAATTAGATTGCTGTCAAAAACTATACAATCTGAATCGTATTTTTCGAATAAATTGATTGATTGGACCATCCCGAATAAATTAGACGCAAAAGTGTCATATTAACAGCATAATTGGGTAATGTGGAAAAAACATCTGGAATATTATTTCTTTGCTTAGCATACCGCCTTCGGAAAAGAGTCATGGCTAGCATTAAGAATAACAACAGTTAACTTCTGAATTGCATATTAATGTCGGGAATTTTATTGCCGGTATAAAATTACAGCAAACTCGGCTGTATAATGTCGTGTAATCGTTAGGGACCCAATTATTCGGCGACATTAATTAGGCAGTATCGTAAAAATTCAAAGCGGGCCTCTCGCGAAAATAAAACGGGCGAACACGCCATGATTTTCCCCTAAAAAGACCATTTATTTTGAACACATTCCCCATGAATGGCCACAGTGATTGGATTGCGGAGCTCCCCACGACCATGGACCTGGTCCCAGGAGACTATGACTGCGCCGAAGGAACCATGTTCCATTACCCTTGCTGCTTGGCGGAGTACATGACAACGGTTTAGGAAGAAGGAAGGATACAAAGAATATTTTGTCGGTCAAACCTCGATAGATTTCCAATAGAAATTTCTGCTTCTTAAACTCATTAGATATAAGTCATTCAATTTCCTTCTTTCATCCAAATAACAATATTTTTTTTAAATTTCTGGTATCTATCATTCATTTTTAACCATTTGCACATTTAAAGATTTCACGAATATATTTTTTTACATGGTGATATTATTCTTTTCCAATATCAAGTTTTATAAAAGTAGACTTCACTACTTAATACAATTTTCATTATAAAACATTTTGGCATTACATCATCAATAAATTTACAGAAAAGTATCTTATATTCGCATTTATTCCGTAAATTTTATTTTAATTTATATTTATTGTACTATGTGTGAACAAAGAATTTAACTAACTAAAATATGTTTAAACTGCTTATTTATAGTTAATATATACACGTACGTATATATATTACAGAAAGGTTTTACAGTTCTTATTTTTTTGTGATATCAAGTGTTATCAAGATGTAATGATCTCCTCACGATGTGAACGTACCAACAAAACACACTCGTAGATTTAAATACCAATATTTTATATTACAAAATAATATATTAGGTGCCACGTATTATTATTATCCGGTTTGTAGTGCTGCGCTCCAACGCGTCCCCAACTCTTCGACGATTTTTATTTTCTAAACAAACAATCACCGAGTGTGAATATCTCATAAACGAATAAGCGCTAGGCAATTCGACTGAATATAATGTAATAAAAACACTTCAATCATTGCTACTTCCCAATTACAAACGGGACATCTGGTTACATTGTAACATGGGGTGGCTACGAATCTCGTAATATTGCAATATGTGAATTGTATTTTTACGAAAGCACATATTCGCGTATTGGACTTTTGATCAATGAATAAATTATGTACGTAGGTATCGTACTATTCCACGAGGAATAGTATCGGTTTTGGGGTATTTGTTCCGAGACATATTGTGTTGATTTTATTTGAATCGGTACTAAAGTGGGTGCGGAACATTGAACCTTATTAAATTTCACATTCAATTGGACGCGCACACAATGCATATTCGTATGTTGCGCAACGGACATAATTAATGCGTAATGTTACAATTTACGTAGAATATTTTTATGTGCCGTTAGTGCAATGACGGGAAAGCGAATTTATTATAAATCTAAAGGTGAAGGTGCATTTAATATAATATAATTCATTCACTCAGTCTTGCATATGTTTTATGCATCACTGTTTAAATTTGAACTTTACCACTTTTAAAATAAAATAAGATTTACAGAATTTTTAATAACATTATAGGGAATTTTCGCTACGATTATTTCCAGTTTTATTTTCTGGCTTACTCAATATTCTAATGAATCGTAAATTAACTTACATGTATGGTATATAATTTCAAATGCATACAAATATTTAATTTTTTCCATATTGTAATGTTTAAGTTTTATACTGACATTTCTTGGTGGAACTGCATTTTATATAATAAAACAACAACTTTATTGTATATTATATAATTTATATTTGAATCACAAACTTTGTGATTTTCCGTTTTATAATTAAAATGTAACTTTGTTTTAAAAATCACTGTAAATCTTTTATTATAACTTAATTATATTTGTCTACCGGTTTCGAAGCTAACCGCTTTTTTATCAAGATTGATTAATAAACTATAACTAAATAAATTATAATCAGTCTTGATAAAGAAGCGGTTAGCTTCGAAACTGGTAGACATTATAATTAAGTTATAATCAAATATTTATAGTGATTTTTAAAACAAAGTTACATTTTAATTATATTATTTGACCAGTTATCGGGTATTTTCGGAAAACGTATTATAATATCTCGATCGGCCTATTCTGAATCCTTCTTGCCTTAGTTTTTTAAGGCAATTTTTGCGCAAATAACTCTTTCGTGCCGGTGATAGACCGACTCGCTTTAGTTGTGTTTTTAAAGTTGTGCAAAAATGTCCCCTCGCCTTCCTGGGAGCCGGGAGCCGGGCGCCGGGCCAGGGTAGCAGGAGGTGGCAGGAGGTTGCAAGGAGTGGAAGTAACCGGGAAAGTACTCCGCCGTTATATATTATTCAAACTTGATTTTCTTGGGTTAAATTTGTTAGGAAAGAGGCAAATCCCCGATGTGGAGTCGCCTTGTTTAGCCCGCGCTGGGGGGATGGGAAGGTTTCACTCGTGTTTTTATAAGGATGCAATCAAAACGATATTGCCTCTCATCTCGAGGAATATTTAAAGGTTGTACAATAACCGACTGCCTTTCGCGTATTACGTAATGTATATTGTGCGCTCTTGTCGAAATAGGTCTCTCGCAAATCATGTATATCCGAAGCGGTGAAGTGGATGCCGTATTGTCTACTATTGTCGAAAACCTTTATTCATTTTAAATTACCTTTCAACTTTATTAGATTTTTAATTTTTCGCTTTCTCCGTAGCTTTGGCCGCAATTTAATCTCATCATTCCAGTGTACTCGGGATAATGAAAATTCCAGTATATGAAATAACTCCATAATTTTACATATAATTAATAGGTTCAATTCTGCATTTAGAATACATTCGTAGATGAAATAACCGCAATTTTACCAATAATGAATAAGTTCAGTTATAAAAGAATATATATTCATAAAAAAATAGCCGCTTATTTTACAGATAATTAATACAATATGTTAAATTCTAAATTTAAAATTAATTTGTTTTATGAAATAGCCGCTTAATTTACTAAAAGTTAATCAGTTCAATTCCAATTCAAAATTTAAAAAAAAGATTAGGGCCTATTTCATATACATTTGCATATGAAATAGGCCCTAATCTTACGTATAGTTAATAAGTTCAATTCTAAATTTAATTTGTGTTCGTAAATGTAATAACCGCTAATTTTAATTATAATATATATTAAATTCAAAATTTCAAATACATGTTTATATTAAATAATCGCTTATATTACGTATAATATCAATTATTCCAACTGTCAACCATAAGTAAAAAAGAATCAGTTAGTCAAATGATGTATTCTTGAAATATTGTAATATGTAAAATATTGAATATTTATTTTATTATTTGTTTTATAAAACCACATCTGGATCAGCTTTCTTGTTTTCGTCTCAAAGAAATAGAAATTAAATCTGAAATATCATTTTCCACGGTTAATAGGAATCTACCTTTCTGATATTACAGTTCTCTAAGGGTAAATATACGTTAGCATATTTCGATATATGTGAATATATAATATTTATATTACATCTTCACGAATTCACATTATAGCTGATATGTAATTTCGTCAACATTATCTCATTACCTCTTCGCTTTGATGGAAATTTCACCGAATGTATTTGAAATACCTTTGAATAAGTAATCTTGGGTGTAACCTTACTTGTTTCTTTGCGGAAATAAATTATCTAAAGACCCCGGTAATATTATATTTCCGTAGAATAATATAGAATCTCCCACATCGAATGTACTCGGGGAATATTATGGATTGAATGGCGCCCGAGTCCCTGTCTGATCAAAAACGAATAAAGAGATTATTTCTTCAAAAGGGGCACACACACCACCTTATCAGAGAACAGGGCTCAGATTTTCAATTCAGGTTTGTGTTTTCATAACGAAACCGAGAAAAAGTGTTATAAGTAAAAAAAATACAGCAATGGTTTTAAAATAATGATATATTGAAGAAAATAATGCAGGCAGGTATTTAATTCATTTGTTCGATAGAGAAATCTTGAAAATAATATATTTATACATTTTTATTAAATATGTATTAAGAACATTTAATAATCATTCGTGAAGTACCCTGTTGAATTCCCGACAGCATTAATAAAAAATAAAAAAAATTTAAAAATAAATTATAAACTTGTAGAGCATTTTAAACAATTTCATCGCACGTATCCATTTAGTTTATGATTCTCATACCCCTTATGACACTTCAACTGCTTAAAATTAGCTCAGATATACATACACAATCATTTCGATGAAGTTGCAGAAAAAAAAAATTTAGGATGTCAATTTTTCTATTATAATCTTTCACTAGTAATAATTGCTCAATTCGGTCATTTGGATTAAAAATTCTCAATGAATTATACTTTATTATGCACAGTATTTGAAAGATGTAAATTCCAATTTTTATTTAACCTTTCATTAACTTTAGAACCGCTCATCAAAATATGTACCTAACAATAAATAAATTGTAGTATAAATAAATTGCCCATTACATATAAATCTTGAAAAAAAATATAAAAAAGACTATTATACCATTAATTATATAAAACAATAAACCTTGAGTTTGAGTCCCTCTCCAAGCACAAGAGCTCAGTCTCTTTTTTGGAGAGGCACAGCGAATCTAAAACTATAAGTTTGCCATATGTGTAAATGTTTAGAAATTGTATTGTGTTTTCCTCAAAAAATTAACTATACTAAATAAATAAAAAAATAAGTTTTAAAAAAATATTTTTTTTGTTGTCATCCAGTCATTATCAAATACTAACTGAAAATTGGATATGATTAGTATTGCATGAACTTTTTTCTTTAATGTTACTGTTTGGCTAAACATGGTGAAAAAACTGTGACCCATACCTTCGGTAGGTTTACCCATTCCTGATTTTGAACAACAGAATTTTCGTAAGCTCTAATCCTTTCCATTCACATTCACCCCCGCGGGAAGGGTCCGCCATGTTGAGTCTGGAAAATTGGGAAAAGCTATGAATATTATCTCACCTTATTTTATGGACGTCACTAGGAACCCCTCCTCCTTCCGCCAGCTCCCCCCCCCCCTCAAGCCAAATAAGCCGAGGAAAACGCTTGATTATATGAGTGAACACGAGTCTAGAGTATTAGCGAAATTCAGACTTAAAAAGCAGAGATCACAAATTCCTTTCAGACTGACGAGGATTATAAATATGAAATTTAATTTTCTCTTTTCAATTTGTATTAAATATCAATTTATAAATATAACGAAATTTAATTTTCTATTTTAAAACGGTATTAAATATTAATGATAATTTAAAATAGTACGTAAGTGAAATATCACAACCTTTTTTTAGTTTTTGTTACATAAAAAATATATTTCTTAGCCATAAATAAATTTCGATACGTATTTTTTATTTAACAAATTCATTAAACATTATTGGCTGGAAAATTATGTAACAAAACAGTCAGCAAATAACATACGTGGTCAGTAATTAAATTACACGATTTTCAGATTCTAAAAAACGGTCGGAATTTAAATAAATGTCATCTTAATATATTCAAACTAAAAATGTATGTAGCTTTTTTTCATCTTGTTAGCTTATTTAAAAAATAGTTTCTTAACTACTTCTCTTTACTAGTTTAAGATAACATAAGAAAAAGTATCTCTATTCATTTTTGTACTCGAAATGGGAGATGAATTTTCCTTTTGTACCAGCTGAATCATTTATATATTTACTTGACTTGTATTTCACTCGATGTTTTCTCTCTTTTTTTAACTAACCATCGTCAGATAACAATTTATTTTGCTAGTAGTCGCAGCACTCGAATATAGCGACGAAATACGTCGTCTTCTTTTTCCAGTACAGCGAGCAATGCAATTATTGTTTTCATAATTACTTTTAGCAACAAAATGACCGCCTCTGTTTTGAACTCTCATCCCTTTGCCGTGGTCTTGGCTATCATATTACATTTTGTTGGAAGTTCACCCCGCCCGAGAGCACATATTAGGGGAGCGGAAATCAGAGCGTTCAATATTATTTTCAAGTCAGAACATGGTATCCATTAGAATCATTAAAAAACGGGAAACAAGAAGCGCGGTTTCAAAGATTGAATCATATTTTTATATTATCGTATATGAACCTTATTCCGGGGGTGTATTTCATATGTGATAAAAAGGCTTTGATAAAGAACTCTGCAACTACATACGAGTATTTTCCCTTTAAAACATATTTTGAAATGTACATTAAATTTTCAAAGGGGCAAAAATTCCAATGTGTATTTACGAAATAATATACACAAATTTGACTTTGGTAATACTAACCTTTTTTAATCATATGTATTTTGTGAATACCTTCATAGTATTGAATATGTTTCGTATATGTGTATAGGCGTCGTTCTCAACTCGTTTGCCTTAAAGTAAATGACGACTGAGAAAAATGTAGAAGTAAGTACTCGCCGTTTAAAGAAAAACAACAACATACAAAGTAGATTCGAAGGTACGAGCGAAGTTCGGAGCGTGTCCTGTTTTTTGATGGACCGAGTATAGTCTCACCTTTCTTTACTTTACTTCTTATATCTTGTTATCGCCTCGAAAGGCTTTCCTGCCATACCTTCAAACGAGGGATTAAGGCAAACAGTGTCGGTAGGTACCTCGCTTTTACAAACTTTTTGCCTTCCCTGAATCAGACTGTGTTAATAAAAACCACGGCTATTATTGCAAACATTCGCGAAGTTTCCAAGCTTCGTAAACAAATTTTCACTATAACTTCTTTCCTTCACTCGCCTCCCGTAGATTCGGGGGGAATCTGTATCGCGCCCACATTTCTTCATATATAGACCCGAAGAAATTACTTACTCCGGATCCTTTGAAAACATTTTCTTATTTTATTGGACAACTCCGAACCTCCCCTTCCCGCAAATTTATAACGCACCTACCTTCTTTATTGTCCGCTTCCCTTACCTACCCTTTCTCTCGAGACAAATCGGATTGTGCTCCTTTTTATTATTTAAAGTAATTTACAAAATACCGTGAACAACCTCAGAAACTGGAACCCCCTGGCAAACCCTACCTTCATTTGTTACATCCACTAACGAAATCCACCTCGAACTTATATCATCTCAGATCTAGATCTAAATCCTAGCTTAAATAGTAATCTGTCGGTTTCGAAGAGGAATTGGTAACGTCATCATGCTGTTCTATTCCGATTACACAGGCTTTGTATTTTACTACCCGACTATCATCATTATATTATTATTTTCGTTACGTTAATTTATGGTTTGTCATCACGCAACGCAGATGGTAGTTTCCACATCATCAAATTTAATTCTCAAGTTTTCCCGAAGTTTGGGTAATTATAACTCGGAGCTGATAAAACTTTTCTGATTACTCCGCAATAATTTTAAAAGCCTTCATCGAATTATCATACCTATATCGAAGTCTTGTTACATCTAAGTGATATACTCGTACTAACATGACGTCAAACTTTTTCCAACTAACAAACCAATTCAGAAAGTGCCTAAGGCCTAGGGGATATATCGACTTGAAAGCAAGACTCGAAGCTTGAAGCAATACGTAACTTTAAATTGTGAAGCCATTTATTTGGTTTTAATTGGATATTATTTTTTCTACGCTCAACTCATTCGTACAATTCTGATAACTTTGGCGCTACAGTGAAAAATGGACTAAAACGATATTTAATACCTTTTCACACTCGATCCCTATTAGTAATTGCTCATAAAAATTGACATAAGTTTCTTATTTTTTTAGAATCCGAGTAAATACGGAGAATTTTTATTGTTGTAAAAACGGAATCTTTAGGTGATGAATCACGATAAAGTAAATGGCTAATAAATGTCGCTTCAAGCCTTTTTGCTATTCAAATTATACCTCATATTAGAACCTACGAAGGTATTAGTTGTAAAACTGGTATTCTCCATAAAATAAGTCTTAAATAATCACCCAAAAACTTTTAAAAATAACGCATTTAAATTTCCGAACATTATCTATTATTTTAACATTATTTTGGTATTTTGAAGCCATTTTCGATTTTCGTGTTTTTTAGAATTTTCATTGCATATAATTATATACATATATTCAAACATACGTTCATGTACATATATTAATATAAATATTTTTTGCCTAAGACAACTAATGTGTCTTGTCGATAGAGTTCATGTTTATCTATGTTACTTTTAGTATGGAATATTACAGATTTTATATCATTTTCATATTTGTTTTCGTAGAATGGCCCCGTGATTTTATTCCACTCCATAATTTTAAATTTGAATAAACATCCCCGTAACTCATAAATATGGATTTAGCTATCGATAAAACTACGGTTGTTGTGTTTACCATTGAAGTGGATAAATAATATATCCCATTGTTCTATTTCCAATCTCAGAAGACCCGATTGTTCTACGGAGCTTTGAGCTTTTTAAAGGAGCCGGGAATCGCTTTATAATTATGTTCATGCCCGAATGATTAGCTTACAGAGATGATGTATGTCTCGCCATGCGGAAGAAAGTGTGTTAACCCCTAGTATTGTATTCTTCGGGTTCAACTTCCGCACATATTGTGTGACAACATAATTAACGTAAAGCCATGGGCGTGGAGAAGTGACATCTCTCCGTCAGCGTTATTATATTGTTTTGAGATTCAATTAAAAGTGTATTTCATATCTCCTCGAGCGAGTAATTTCGTATTAAGAAAACGCCGTTTTGACGATATGTTTGGGGAGCTGTATTTTAAACAATTTGTTAAATTTTGCATTGTAATTAGTCTCTCGTGGTTTGTGTTGGGTAAATAATGTCGTTTTGAGCTTTTACATACATATTTTCACATGATAAAGTTATCCTGTAGTTAGACGCAAATTAACCACGAAATAATTTGTTATTCTATTACTTTGAAGCTTAAGTACAATATAGTTAATTATATTTTGCAATTTATTTCACCCTTTTTAAGTAATATTTTAAAATAAAATAGATCATGGAACATGAAGAGAGGATTAGGCCGGTTTCAGAAAAGATGGACCGATGACATTATGCCCATCGTGGGTAGAAAGTGGATTTAAAAAACGAGACAAGTCTGAAAAAATAGAAGAGGCCTACAGTAGAGAGACAGCTGACAAAGAATAAAGAAGTTCTAAAATATCACAAAAACTTTAGAGAGCTTTAACATTTAAAATCAAAATGAATAATTATGTATTATATATTAGTAATTATATATAAGTACATGTACAATAATAATGTGTGTGTGTCTGTGTGGGAATGTGACTGCCATAGATCTGTTTACTCTTTCCGTTTTTCTGTATTCTTATATTGCAAAGAGAACTCTTGCATTTTGACACTGCATTATGTAGATTCCGGTAGGTTTGTGGAATACCTATTTGTTAATAAGAATACTTTGCTTCGCTGATCGCGGCAATTTTGTTTCCTGTCCTTTCCTTGAAGACTTAAGAAGAAATAAGGAAAATAATGTAAATTCAAAAGTGATATCCCTTGGCAAATTATACGGATGTGTAATGATCGTTTCTTGGGCGCCTCAGGGCTCATATGAGATGGCAAGTCATGCGTGAAATTACACTTCCATAAGCGATGCGTGCGCACGCGCTGATCCTGTCATTTATATTAGGCATCGCTAATGGGAATTCGTTGAAATGTAATGTGAAAAAAGCTTGAGTCCATAAAAAACTAATTTGAAATCGTAATTTAACATAAATTACCGCTCTATTCTAATTTATACTTAAATAAATGCTTCTCTGTCTTCGCCCCTAAAATTCTTACACCCTTTTACGTCTTTTCATCAAATTTGCGTAGTTATTCTTATGTAATACAAATTCGTTTCATCAAAACTCAAAAGGTGTTTTTTTATTTGAATCTTTGGAAGGTCCCATTAACGACAAGCAATGTTTCTCGATCTTGTCGTTCTCCAGTTTAATACTTTGGCTTAATGTGAACTAACTAACCATCACGACGATTCCACGTAGGGATAGGCAGTAAGAATAGAACGCCGCACTACTCAAAATGCAAATATCTTCACCAGTTCCATATTTTTATATGAGTTATACCGACTCCTGACCTGACCACTTTAAAGTATTTAAAGTTTTTCTCGAGCTTTCTCTGGCTTTATTTCCAAGTTCATTCTCCTCATATATTTGTTTTACCCATCTCTTATTACTTGTTCAAACCATCTCTACGCACCCTAATATATCAATAAAATATATAAAAAAAATAAAAAGGAATAACTCCTACCCCCTCTTCATCCTTCAACGTACCAAGGACACAACTATAAAATTTAGACTTAGCTTCACATGCGGTGTTGATGAAAATGCATCGAAACACATCGCTCACTCCTTTCAACAACGTCATTTATCAAAAATCGTCAATTTTCAGTTGTGCATGTTTTCGGAATGCCCAGAAAATCTACTTTATCCCAGCAAAAGCGGCATATTTCTTACTTAACATTTACCCGCTACAGAGCAGAAAGTGTTGTTTTTGCATTTTGAAGAAAAGGTATTGTTTTATTTTTTTTAAATATACTTAATATTTTTCAAATTGAGAAAAAACTTTCAGGTTTTACCTAAAAAGATCTCTTGCACAGTAAAAAGTTCAATAAGTGGCTTGATATTTATTTTTAATACATTTTATAATGTTCTTTAACTTTAAAAACGATCTCCTGAAAAGTCAAGTTTTTTGATATTTGATGTTTGACTCGAAAGGAGTGAGCGACATGTCAAACAGATTTTATGAAATAATGGTATTTACCAAGTAAAACTGAATATTATCAATAATGCTCTTCTCAGCCATGCATTATTTCCTTACGCCAGCATTCGAGCATCTATTGTAGGTATTATATATCGTTTTGGCGTACCTCTCGAGCTTCAATTTCGACTGCGCTAATTATACTTTCATCCTTATTTTACCAACTCTGTAAGTACTGTTTTAATTTTTAAAGATAATGTTTTTATATAAAGTTTTTTTGTATACTTACTTAATATATTTACGTACACAGTTATTCAGAGATCGAAGCTGATTTTAATAATTCTTCTTTGACAAATAACATTTTTTCGGTACATTTAAGTCTCGAAGTTGTGTTGTTCAGTTCATTTCTTTCTGTCTCCGCTCTAAGTATTATGATAATGTTCATTTTATTTCTCCGACTTCTCGCACATAATTTCCATGCTGAATGTCACGTTCAATGATCCTATATTTAAGTGTCAAATTTTATTTGAAAATTATTCATTATGATCGTATTAAAAATTATACCAACAAAGTATCCTTGTTATGTCTGCTTATTGTATAACTGATAATGAATAAAAACGAGCGAAAAATACGGAAACATAACATAACATAAAATGAAATTTTATTGTCAATTTCAAAACTTCTTTTCACTCTTTTCTGCGCCGAATGGTGCATAGGGCACTGCATCGCATCGACGCAGTGTAACATTGATCGTTAATTACAGGAAGCAGAATGATCAGTTCTGAGCTTCTTAAAGTATTCTCTCATTTTGGATCCCCGACTGGGTTTTATTTTACATATGTCAAACAGCTGATTAATTTGATTATGGAAATATATTGCAAGGACCTCACTCCAAAGGTAGTTATGTTATCAACTCCATATATTTTTTATTATGTCCTCTTGTATTGTGATGACGAATTTCTCTGTTAAAAATCGGTTTTGTGTTGCTGTGAGTCGTTTTAAACGTTGTATTTATAATCTCATATGTTGGAAGAATGTCGAAACAAATATATGTCTTTTACATGAGTGGTGAACGGCAGATGAAATATATTTCTTTTAGCTCTATTCCGTATTAAGTATTTGTATTAAATTTGGCATTCCCATTACAGTATATTAATCGAGTATATTTATCTATGTTATTGCACTTAATATCATCTGCTTCACGACTTAACTACGTTTCATATTCCTTGTCCCATTACTCCATCGAAGCGCGTCAATTTTTCCCTATGTGTCCCCATTCCCCATGCAGTATAATATTTTGTCACCCTCTCGCCGCCATCACAGTATACTCGATGCATCAAACCGTGTATGAAAATAATGAACTTCCATATATTGACAGCACTTTAGTGGGATATAATATATCTACGGCTCGGTAGTACACGATACAGCATTATCGTAGCGGTATGCAGTCGATACACGCCGCTAATTCAATGTTAGCCGGAGTATCTGAATGAAACTGCACAATCAGAAAATGTCGAGTCACTCGACTGGGGTTCATACCCTCGAGCATCTATTATGTAATAGGGGAACTAAAAGATTAACACTCAAGAGATCCGATTATTTTCGGCATTCCTTGTAGACGTATTCTATTGCCTCAATTTATATCTCCTAAATGACATTCGAGAATTTTCTGGGAATACCACAAAATAATGCTGCCCAAAATCTCATATATTTTTATTTTTTAGCAAAATACTACAGTTTTCAAGAAATTGAAGAATCTTCAGCATAAGTCAGTAATTATTTGATTACACAACATTTTTTTGCGTATATCCCTACATTTCAGTAAATAAATAAAATCCGAAAATCACCGGATCGAATGCGGCTGCGTCGCTAGCTCTCCAGAAAAAATGAGAATATCGTATCATATTTTTCCAAATATTTTTGCAATATTTCCAACTACATCCGCCTCTTAAATTTATTTAACCGTTCTTTCCTCACTCATTCGTTCCTCATGTCCAAACCATATCGACACACCTTTTTTAATTTTATCGATAATGTTTATCACAGCATTACTTTCTTTCCTTATTTCATCACTTGAACATCTATCATATACATCGTTTTACTGTACCTAAGAGAACGCATTAAAACACCTTTCTTGATTTTATCGATGATATTTATCTCAGCCTTGCTTTCTTTCCTTATTTCACTACTCGAACGTCTATGATACATCGTTTAGGCGCACATTCACAAGAAATCGCATTTCGAGTGTAATCAGTTATATTCTCTACTTTCATATTTTTGCCAACTCCACGATTAAACTTTATTATTTATAAAATTGTATATTTTTGTTACATTATGGTAACGCTCGATTCTCTGCGAATACGTTGTCAATTAATTAAATTTTCCACCGCTATCCATCAAACAGTCCGTACTTATTAGTGATAATGCATATTAAATTTAATGAATGTCGCCAGTTTGGATAATTAATTATAACGAATCCATCCCTTTTCGGGTGTAAAACCGATCCATTCACAGCATCCCTTATCTGCTGCGCCGCGATTATTGTCACTTTCAATACTCGATCGAATTGCTGATTGTGACGGAATGTCCGCCGGTTTTTGCCGACCGAGGGCCATACATCAAGCGGCGACGTGCGACATATCAGCCGGTGGCTGTTGTCGCGTTACACAGATTGGCGATGCGACTGCGGGCGCTGGGGGTGGCATAGCGATAACAATGACGCGTAATGATGCCCTGCCGCGATTCGCCAGGCGGGGTCAGGTGAGCGAATATAACCAGATGCGAACATTTTCTCCCGGACATCCCATATCCTATTTATAACGTATGTTATACATACGAACTTTAAAAGATAAGACACGGTTTTCAAATTATTTTTATGCTTGGCTTGTTCAGTTAATATAACACTTTCCTTATCATTCATCGTTAACTTTGTATAATACCACTTTTATAAACACTTATTCACGACTACTGGTTTTGAAATAAGCATTGCATAATCAGGTCATTAAAATAAAATTATCACGGTCAAATATGACCGGTACGATTTGGTATGATTTGAAAGATAGAGAGAAGGAACCGGTAGTCACGAATTAGTGTTTTTTAAGAGTGGTATTACACAAAGTGAACGATGAATGATAAGTAGAGTGTTTTATTACCATACCACAAAGTTAACAATGCTTTTATGCAATACAAAAAAAGTATTTTATTTTGAAGTTACATGTGTGGATCCTCTTCAAAGAAGTCACCCCCTCTATGCACACACTTATCGCAACGGTGTTTCTACTTTTGGAAACAGTCCTGGAAAGCCTCTTTTACGATGTCCTTTAGCTCCTTCGTAGCATTTGCCTTAATCTCAGGAATCGTCTCAAATCATCTTCCTTTTAAAAATCTTTTGAGGTTGGGGAACAAGAATATGTCCCAAGGAGCGAGATCAGGTGAGTAGGGTGGGTGAGAAGAACAGTAATCGAGTGTTTGGCCAGAACCAATCACTGGAGTTATATATCGAGGATATACTGGCAAAAAACGTTAACTCTTAAATCCCTCTTTTAAAAATCCCTATTATTTAAAGCTTTTAGCTTGAATAAAATACCCGCTATATTAAACTTAAAGTTAAATTTACTTTTAGAACCACATATTTATGACATTTTATACTACTGAGCGTATTTTCACAGTTTATAGAACGTTGAAAACTTCATAATATGCATCATTAAGTCAAAATTGCTTATTTTCGAGTTAATGTTTTTTGCAAGTACATCCACGATATACAGCTGATCCTTGCGGCTATATTTTTGACAAAACGAAAGACTTTTGTTTCTGGTTAGAAGAGACTATTAGTATCAATTCTTGGTTTCATTGATTAGTTTGCCTGTTGTCGATGTTTCACGTGCGCGTAGCTAGAGTTCGTTTGATTAAAGCGACATTGGTTTTGTACAGATGGCCCACTCCATAAGTGAGAGAGGATTGAACTCGATATACGCGCATGAAATAACCCAATTTGCAATAAATGACAGCATTTCAAGCTCCATGAATAAACCACTCCCTTATTTTTTAATGGGTCTCTCGTAAATTGTTTTTTCGGGTCATAAATTCCGCAATTAATTCCTGTTTCACCACGAAAATAAATACAACTCGACAAACGCCCGGTGAATTTAAAATGCAACAAGGGATGGCGGGCGAAAGTTCACGTTGTTTAATAGTCGTGTCGACGCCAAATATAAACATTCCGACTCTCCGATTACTATCGATTTGTTCCCGGTGTGCGATTAGAATGTTATTTAATGGCTGAGCTTTATGGCTCGATTGTACGAGGCGAAAATTACGCTGCAAAACAATCAGAGCGTACATTTTCGCATCGGAAATGTATTTTCCTCCGATATTCAGTTTTCCCTCGTGTTTGCTCGTGTAATCAACAATTGGGGGTCGTTTCTTAACAATCGGCGGATTACAGCAATAACCGGCGAATATTTCATCCCTTGCTTCTCTTTTGCTACTTTTTGAAAGACAGAGGCGAGTTTCTCATTTTTTGTTATTGATTATTTATTTATTTATTTATTTATTGAACGGCTGAAGCCTTTAAAGTAATACATATAATACATTTATACAGTATCTAATACAAAAAAAAAATTAAAAATACACTAATGAATACACTAATAGAGAAACAAAAAATCTTGTAACAAATAGTCTTATAACATAAAATCATAATTAAAAAATAAAATAACAAGTAGTAAGCACTAGTAAATAAACGTCTCCTACAAACACTATCGGCGAGCAGTAAGAGAGAGTGAAACACAACGTTTAAATTTATCCATTATAACATGGAGAAGAAATGCTGAAAAAGTACAGATTTTAAGGAGGATAACAATATATTGAATAAATCTATACTTTCAAAAGCATTGGCTAACATGTGAAGCCGCGGAATCGGAGAGAACATGGCATAGTTTGCATTATGTACAAATACTGCGAATACAGATTTTTGCCTAGTACCTCTTTGGCGCACGCTAAGCTTTATTTGGTTTAGGAGATCAGGGCTGTCCAAAAAATTGTTAATAATTTTATATAACAGAACCAAATCAGTGATTTCCCTTCTATCACTTAGATTTATCAATTTAAGCCGCTTCATTATGCAATTATAATCTAACTCAACAATGGGTATATTTAGTTTAAAATTAATATATCTAAGGAACTTGTGTTGCACTCTCTCTATGCTGTCAGCGTGTATAGCATAATGAGGAGACCAGACTGTGGAGCCGTATTCCAACTGACTTCTGATTAGGGCAACATACAAGGACTTCACTTAAAGGTTATAAGTACCTATCAAATTTTACATTATTAACCTTTTTTATATATTATTGTAAACTTATGCTCTAAAGAGCTTTTGAAAATAAAACAAAATCTAAAAGTATTACTTTTTATCTATTTATTTATTTTAATTAAATTCCAAATTGATTTCGAAAATTTTAATTCACATTTCGTCCGTAATTACGAGATTTTTTCATACGTCCTTTTACAATAATATTTCCTTGTTGGGTTTTCCCATGCCGATAGCATGTTAAAAAAATAAGGGAAAAAATACATTTTAAATCACTATTATTTTTCGATATAGTGTGATTTCCATAATTATAATGGTAGTGAGATGAAATGTGTTACATAGGGCCAAAAACCACTAATATCCAATATTTATATTTTTTGACAATATTTTGAGTATGCAAACTTGTGTGTGTTTTTTTCCCAAAGTAATTAATTTTCAGTTAAATTCTTTCTAGATTATTGACGGATTCTTACATTCATATTGAATGTTTCAACTATCCCGTTGAGGAATTTTATTATTGCCAGATTTTATCTGCTCGAAACAGCTCTGGAACATGACTATACTCGGAATATTCGCATGCAAACGTCAATCGTAATGGCGGCAAACGTCCTTTTCAGGTCATTAAACGACATGTGAATCAAATATCAGCCGAGCGACGTTCGTCCGTTTTATTTGGCGCATATTGTAGGTGAGGGAAGAAAGGAGGAGATAAATGTAGGAAGATTATTGATTTATCATTTATCTGATAAAAGTTAATGGGGTCGCGGTCGTAAATCTTGTAAATCGAGTCGCAGCCAATATGCGAACACTGACGTTCAACAATGCAGTGAAGATGGCACAGATTATACTCTGTTGGAGGGGAAATTGATCAATCCGGACCGGTGCTAACAATGGAATTTTTATATTTTCTATCATCTATTTATTTATTTATTTTATCACACACATAATAACGTATTACGAATTACAATAATGTACCGTTATTGAATTTTTAGGGAATAAATTAAGAAAAAAGTGCCGAGTCATACTTAAATTTGGTTAAAATGAAAAATAAAACACCCCACTGCATTTCATTGTCATTTTTTTTTTCATAACGTGTTCAAAATAAATAACTTTAACGTTTGTATAATACTTTGTATTTATTTATTTTTATTTCATCATACACATAATTACAAATTACTATAGTGTGTGGGCACACTAAGTTTTCCCACCACAAGTGCACATTTTCCAATATTATAATGATTGAAAATTGTTTCTTGTACAGAAAGCTTACTCTATAATATTGATATGTCATCCGTAGGGTAAATAATTCAGTGTCTGAAAGAATAAATAATGATAATAATAAATCAAATCATTACAAACTCGTATACAAAGACGGACAAAATAAAAAAATTGGATTTCTTTGTTATCCGACCTATTATATACTAAAGTAAACAAAATACGTAGTTAGTGTTTCAATTACGTTGTCGTTTTTCAGTCAACACAATGTGTGGGTAAATACAAAACCCGATTTCATTAAAAACATGTGACCTTCCTGTACGTTGTTCTATTCGACGATCTTCGAAAATAATGACACGGATGGATCATTACGGAAATATGCTACCCATGCGTCTAAAGTCCAACCAATTATTTGCCATTAACGTCGAATGTAGAAACGTAATGTTCGTCGAACGGCCTGGGAACGGCGAAGTGCACCTACGTAGACGTAATGAGGACCCCAGTTCAGGTGCAATCAGGAGTAATTACGGTGACAGGGCACTAAAAACCCTGGGGCCTTGGCAGTTGTACCATCTTGTCCCTTATTACGGCCTATATCCTGTCACGCTCCACCTAGCGCGAGCTCGAAGGACCCGCACTATTGAGTTACACGCACCCCTGTATCCGAATAATTTGTGGCATTTTTACAATCTTGAATGAGATCAATCAATTCTACTGTCACAACATTTTGAGTTTGTTCAAATACTTGTTCAGAAATCAGAGTTCTCCACTTTTAGTTATTTTTATGATACATATGGTATATGTACGAGTTCCAAACATTTATGTACTGTGGTTGCCAATCATTGGTAGAATGGTGCATTTTACTGTAAATATCTAATTGTAAGAATGTAAAACTGTCCATACGTAAATTGTAAAGCCGCCTTAAGTGTTTTTTCACGAAAATAATACTAATTCATTCAATTTAAATTGATTTTCTCAGATTTTTTGTGCATCATAGAATTTCGCCTTGCCTCCCACCAGTCTAATGAGGTCGGTCACAATGAAACCTGGTCATTGGACAAATAAAATAAAAGTGGAAAAAAACTATATACATCTATAGTTGTTGTTTTATTATAGATATGCTTTACTTCCGTGATCTTAAGAAAATAGCATTCCGTATCGATGCGACACGCGCAAAATGTAAAACGATTCGGGACCCGCGCCTAATGGCACCCCACGGTGCGTGGACCATAAAGCAAACATTACGCGCGAAGCTATGTCTAGGAGGCACTGGCTAACCTCAGCGCACGTACACCTTTGTGATCCCAAAATGGCGGCGTTAGCGTTATCTCGCCCGGTCATACCCGTCGACCTTCCTTCCACTCGGGATGTTAATTTTTCGTATTCTCATTGTCCGCGCGCTCGCAATAACCGGCGGAGGAAGCCGCGGCGAGGGTATCGACTCATTATTCCGCCCAATAAACGCCGTGTTTGATAACAAAGGGATACTCGGCCGTACAAATTTGTTTAATCCGAAAACATTACCTTCTCCGCATCGAATGACTCGATCTTTTCGACCATTGTTTGCTCTGCGCCCCGCCGAAGACACGTTCCGTTCATTGGGCATTTTGTTGTTTGCGCTGTAATGAGTGCTCCAACAGCGCCTAAACCGCTTCCGGGCGAGCCCTTATAAGCTACTCCCACTCGGCCTCTAATTCATAATTAAAATTTCGCTTTTATCACAAAACCAATTTGAAGTAAATTAGAAATGACATATTGTAACAGTTTCGAACAATTAAATTCTATTAAACGCCCGTGTTCACTTCCCTATAATGGAACATCGTCATTATTGTCGTCATTTGAATGGGAAATTTATTCATGAAGTCTAAACGCGCGTATGAATATGTAACTTTACAGATAGAGCTGTCATTACGGTATTAACACGAACAGATTAATGTCAAAACAACGGCTAGGGAACAAGGAGTACCGCCCTCGCCCGCATGGCTGGTCGAATGGTGAATACGTGATGACACCAGCTAGAAGGCTCTCTTAGAAGGAAGACTTTCCTTGCGCCTTTATCGGGCGCACCCTTTGCAAATCTCGGCTCCAGCCAGCTAGCTCATTACTATTGTATCACCCCACGCATCGACTCCCCCGCCCCCACGAGAAGATCTAATAAAAAAAGTTTCGGTTACTCCCGCTTTCTTCATATACATTTTTTCGCATTCTACTTCGCAAAACTTCCTCCTTCGGAGGTATCATCGTCTCATAACCGTGGCCCGCTTCCCGTTCGTTGTGTTCTAACTTAGTTTCCTCCTCCTATTATGTTTTCACGTCATGTTGTGTACGGAGTAGAAGTTTTAACGCGGACATTTGTATTTGATGTACATACGCGCCCTTTATTGGGGTTTGTGTAATTCTTAAAAGAAAATTAAGAAAAGTTTCCTATTCTATTTACAAATACGTTATCCTAGGTAGGTACATCTTCGCCCCGATTTATTTATTCAATAGGTTAAGAAGAGATAAGCAAAGTTAATGGTTTCCTTGAATGTTTTTCAATTAAACAACTTTGTTATAACCACTTTTATTATTAGTACACTTTAACCTACCGGTTTCGACAAGAACCTTGTTATCATTAGGGTTTATTTAATTCTAAAACATTAAAAACATTAAAATACTCATAGTTAATTATATTCCCTTACCAAAAACTTCCACACACTCCGTATACCGTATGAAAATATGGTATAATATATATTTTTCATATCATATTTTCATATGGTATACGGAGTGTGTGGAAGTTTTTGGTAAGAGAATGTAATTAACTATGAGTATTTTAATATTTAAATTCTTTTAGAATTTAATAAACCCTGATGATAACAAGGTTCTTGTTGAAAGCGGTAGGTTAAAGTGTACTAATATTAAAAAAATGGTTAAACAAAGTTGTTTTATTTTATAAAGCTCATAGTTTTCCGTTTCGGAAGAGTTTGCATACACTTGGCTGTAGCAAACAAGTAAAAATAAAAAATCAGCGTTACGTTGACGATTGAAAAATGAAGATACAAGCGACGTTTGATTGCGCTATCCGCGACAAGGAGAGAAGTGTGCGGAGTACTCGAGGCGCAGGAAGCATAACAGTAAATTAAGAGTCAGAAGTCGGAGATGTATGAATCGCTGGTTGGCGCCTCGCGAAACGAATAAATATATTATAACTAAGGCAAAGTTTTGCACTCTCGGATGAACTACGGATGTAAGGAAGCCAGCGGGATGGGAAGCTATACTTGTTTTCCTCGTAAATCAAATTTATCACCCCCTCTTGAGGGCGAACTGCCGTTAATTGCACAAAGTGGAAAAACTTATCGATTTATTTATTTAAGAACGAAGATATGTAAGTAATTGTGATGTTTGTTCTAGAAACACTTAAACTATTACCTTGACTTTCATATTAATAATGTGCATATATGTGCAATAATGTACATATTTAACACACATCGCTCACTCCTTTCAACAACGTCATATATTTAAAAAACTTTATTTTTCAAGAGCTCGTTTTTAAAGTTTCAAAATATAAAAATATGCATTCAAAATACATATCAAGCCACTTATTGATCTTTTTACTGTGCAACAGATCTTTTTAGGTAAAACCTGAAGGTTTTTTCTCCATTTGAAAAATATTTAGTATTTTTTTAAAAATTATTAAACAAAACCTCTTCTTTAAAATGCAAAAACAACATTTTCTGACCTGTAGCGGGTAAATATTAAGTTAAAATATGCCGCTTTTGCTGGGATATACAATAGTATTCTGGGCATTCCAAAAACATGCACAACTGAAAATTGACGATTTATGACCTTCTTGAAAGGAGTGAGGGATATGTAAAACAAAACATTAAAAGATATACATTTAACAAGCCAATAATTATAGTTAACCACAGAAACATAAAGATAAGTACAAAATATTTAGTATAGATCTAGCAAATAAACACGTATTTATGAGAGAAAATGTGTGCAAGAGGGTGTGTGTGTGTGTGTGTGTGTGGCATGTTGTTTATACAGTACATCATTTTACGCTTGTGTAACGTTCATCATTGTGTCCATTATTGATCATCCATATTGCATTAATTTGGAAAATTCTATATAACATGTATGCACTATTGTTGAATTCCTTTCGTAGGTATATTAATTGTATTTTTTTATTGATGGTGAATTTCGGATGACAGATATATCATCAATAGGGCAAATAATTCAATGTCTGATAGAATAAACAATAATAAATGTTAAAATGACACATATAACACTAAAAAACTGTCAAAAATCCCATTGACAAAAAAACACCGTTCATAGAAATATGTTAATGTGTCATTTTTTCTCTTTTATAACACATAAATCTTACCTTTATCGATAAAAATGTCTGAGAAGATACACTTAAACATGAAACATGTCCAAGTGATAACAACACTCACACACTATAAATATTCAAGTTGAAACTGAGATTTTCTACGACTGGTTATGATAACCTACATCGACGATTTAAAATACAGTAAAACCTCGATATGACGGACCTCTATTTATTTATTATAACTGCAGACAGTTGGTAGAATTCCATATTGAATTGTAGGGTAATATATCCAAAATAAAACAAGGTTTGTTGGATTCAATTCTACATTTATATATATATATATATATATATATATATATATATATATATATATATATATATATATATATATATATATATATATATATATATATATATATATGTTAATACGTGACGCGTTTCGTCTTCTTAGGACATCATAAAACACATGTGTTTTATACATAAATAAATCTAGAATTGAATCCAGCAAACCTCGTTTATTTTGGATATATTACCCAGCAGGTCCTCTATTTAACGAACTTCGGATATAACTGACAAAAAATTTGGTAAATAAAAAAAATCCAAAACGTATTACTTACATAAGTCATATATCGCTCACTCCTTTCAAGAACGTCATAAATCAAAAATCGTCAATTTTGAGTTGTGCATGTTTTCGTAATGCCCAGAAAATGTACTATATCTCAGCAAAAGCGGAATATTTTTAACTTAATATTTACCCGCTACAGGGGAGAAAGTGTTATTTTTGCATTTTGAAGAAAAGGTATTGTTTAATTTTTTTTTAAAACATAGTAAATATTTTTCAAATGGAGAAAAAATATTCAGGTTTTACCTAATAAGATCTATTGCACAGTAAAAAGTTCAACAAGTGGCTTGATATTTATTTTTAATACATTGTATTTTATGTTTGAACTTTAAAAACGTTCTCCTGAAAAATCAAGTTTTTTGATTTATGACGTTCTTGAAAGGAGTGAGCGATATATATAATATTTCCGACGAGTAATTCCTATTTCTCATTTTGGGTTATAAATATATTGTTAATATCATACATACGGGCTTAAATTTAAGTGTCGCCGCATATGAACAATTTATAGTGGCCATGATAATTACAAATTATGTTTCAAAACTTCAAGAGTGCAAACAATTTTTTTTTAAGCAGGCTAACCGATAGCAATCGCTTCGATATCGAACAGCAATATCACTTCACGACGAGTGTCCAAAGACAATAAATAGAATTTTGTTTGTGTTTTATATTGTTTATTTATATCTAAATACAGTTTTCATATTTAAAAAAAAATATTTTTTTTTTAAACATATTTTTATACAACGGACTTTCGGCTTTAACGAGCAACACGCCTCAATTAGTCCGTTATTTCGAGGTTTTACTGTATTAAAATATCTCACGCTCTTCGGAGTGCATTTATCTTATCCGTGTCATTTGAGATTTATGATTTTGTTGCTGGATTCAATCCGTTTAACCTTTTGATCAAGCGAGATCATGGGGCATTTCTTCCACCGGCAGTCGCGCACTCGAGAGGTTCACTTAGTCAATTGGCGTCGTTGCGTCACGTTCGGCAAATTCAATTAAAGAGATCAATCCTGCCGCAAAAGGACGAGTGTCCAACCGTCCCCGGTATCTATCCAGCTCACAATTCTGCCCCGGCTTGTCCATTGTCCGTTGGATCCGCCTCAATTACTTTCAATAACGACACAATGAAAGTTTAATCAAATAAATTGTTGGGTTAGCTTGAGCTCTGTCGTCCCGTCGGCGATACAATTTTTGACGCTGCACCGTTGCCTTAGACTGTTCTACGAGTAGGTACAGATTTTGTTTCTCTTTTTCGAATTCAATTTGCTTTAATATTTTCTTTGATTTTCGCAACTTACTTCATTAAAACAAAAACAAAAAATGCTTAGCAAGAGAAGGTCTGCCACGAAGCCTAGACGCTTCTGCATCAGATCTGGGAATGCGGTGGGGCAGGGCAACTTTCAATGGTTTACGAAGCACACTGTTAATTTTTAGTAAGTATTAAAGCAAACGCATAAACTACATAATAATAAAACTACCAGGATTTTTTTTTCATGAATGTTTTTCGCAGATACTTTGTGGCACATTTTATAAACTTTATAAAATAAAATAACTTTGTTTTAACCACTATTTATTGGTACACTTTTTATTGGTATCGTAAGGGAAAGGTAATTAACCATAAACTAACTACGAGTATTTCAATGTTTTAGAATTTAGTACATAAACCCTGATGATGACAAGATTCTAATATTTATCCAAAACTTCAATATTGAAAATAAATATCTTTAACTATAGGTAGGTACTTTTAATTGCTAAAAAAAATATTTTGACATCCTAACATTACAAATCGACAGCTAGTTTAAAATGTCAGTTTCATTAGATGTAAAAATCCAAAAGTAAAAGTTATGTTATCAACACTAGCATAAGGTATTTAATCAGTAAAAAAATACTTGTCTATAATATTTTAGAGTTCTCTTGATTTTTAAAGATATATTTTTATTTTTAGTGTAATGCATTCACATGTTTTTCGCTACTGTAAGATCACATACAAGGTTACAATCTAAATAACATCAAAACTTCAAATACGGAAGTATATCATCTACAACCCTGTGATATAATATTTCGCATCCCTCCCGTCGCAGTATGGGGTGGACTGTGAGGGGGAGGGGGTGTGTGACTCTCATTTCCATAATAACATCCCAAGTTTTATACAATGGTCGCTGATTGGTTGGCGCTGTCAACATAATACTGCTCATCAGTGCTCTCCGTTACAGCCATCGACGTTCCGACACACACACACACACACACTCACACACATACCTTCACTTCCAATCTGTAATATATGTATCCGCTTAATTTGTTGCTGGCGACGAACTGGCGACGGAAGTTTTCGCGCAAATATGAATATCTTAATCATCAATATTCACTTTAAAATACTAACAAATTCACATACATATCGCTCACTCCTTTCAACAACGTCAAAAATCAAAAATCGTCAATTTTCAGTTGTGCATGTTTTCGGAATGCACAGAAAATGTACTACATTCCAGCAAAAACGGCATATTTTTAACTTAATATTTACCCGCTACAGGACAGAAAGTGTCGTTTTTGCATTTTGAAAAAAAGGTATTGTTTAATTATTTTTTTCGAATATTCTAAATATTTTTCAAATGGAGAAAAAACATTCAAGTTTTACCTAAAAAGATCTATTGCACAGTAAAAAGTTCAAAAAGTGGCTTGATATTTATTTTTAATACATTTTATTATATCTCCTGAAAAATTAAGTTTTTTATATATATAACGTTGTTGAAAGGAGTGAGCGATATGTACATATGTTATATTCCAAAATACTCACTTAAATTTTGATTAAATTCGAAAAACTTTTCAATTCTGATATGGACACATTGTAAATCAAACTTTTGAGCATATTGTTTTTAACTTATTGATATCCCTATTCAATATGCCAAACAATTTTAAAATCAAAGCAAAGCAATTTTATAACGACAAACAAAAATGTAAACATTGGCTCAGAATCTTAAAATTCCTAAAGTTACACACCGATTACTTAACATAACGTTGCATTCAAATACGCGCGTATTTTTATAAACAAATATGAAATTGTTAGTTTGTTAGAAATCTTTAATTTCCTAAACTTGTTCACCGATTACTTTAAATTTTTGACACAACGTTGTGTTCGAATACCTTCGACAGGTGTTTTTTACCAGTTACAGATAAAAACATTTTTACCGCAATGGCAGCTCCATCTGTTGACCATGACAGCCACATACGCAATACTTAAAAACATTGTTCATGGTGAAGAGCGTGTTTCTTGAAAGTTGCTTTGATATCGTAAACTCACAAGGATTGTGAAATTAAACATTTAAGAAGTGTGTGCGTTCCCTTTTCATTATTTTCCAATTAACCTTACTGAGCCACAGCAACGCGTGGCTATGTATAGCTAGTTATTAATGAACAAACATGTGGGAGAGACTTGCTCACATTTATAATGAGTCTTCTATTATATATATACATAGTTGTAAAACGTCTTACACGTAACCTTTAAAGGATAAAAAATCGTACGAGTATATAACGTAAAATATACGTATGTTATATTGTACATTAAAGATTTATAAATATGTCAAGGACTGGCGTTCTGTTGATATGCCTTCAATATATACTAGTTCCCGCATTCGTGGAAGCCTGGGTGTACATGACATCAATTGTGAGGTAGAAGAAAGTCAATTGAGATGGTATGGGCTCATAGGACGCAGAGAACCTGAACGTATCGTGAACCAGGCAATCGCCGTGGATCTTCCTAGAATAACATATAAAGGAAGACCAAAGACTTCATGGATGCTGCAGAAAGGAAACATAATAGGCCTATCATGGCCTAGGTGACGTTGTCTAAGACAGAAGGACCTACAGCCTGAGGATGAGGAGAGCCGACCCCAACAGACTACATAGACAATTAGTTAGGATGGAAAAAGGAAGAAGATATACTAGATTAGGGATAAATCGTATTAGACTGTTTTTTTCTACAGTTTTGATTGTTCATTGCATGAAGGTAAATGCATGACAAGTCCTGCGCTTCTTGGAATCGTCCATGGTCTTATGAAATAAACATGAGAGTGAAAATCATTAATATCTATTATGTCCACCTGGAAATCGAACATGGGACTTACAGTTTCTAAAAACCCTTACCACTACACTATGGAGGTGAACAAAATAATTATGCAATGCGAACCTTTAAAAATCCATGTTGATTTTTGATGTTGTTATTTTCATCACTGTATGACTATGCTCTCTTGTTTGTTTTAATATATAAGACCACAGGTTTAGAATACAGCGTAATAAAAAGCGGAGAAAAAATCGTCGTAGCTAAATTAATTTCCTGTATTTAAAAGCTCGGCCTTTCTAATTTTTTG
The DNA here is from genome assembly GCF_059751285.1 of Brachycentrus maculatus. NCBI lineage: Eukaryota > Metazoa > Arthropoda > Insecta > Trichoptera > Brachycentridae > Brachycentrus > Brachycentrus maculatus. Next base: position 390,644 of record NW_028281085.1, read on the forward strand.
CAAAGTCATATTGGAAAATGTCGGGCGCCGCGAGCCCGGTACTCGGCGATTCCCGCCCAAATTGAATCATTCTCCCCAAGTTTCCCTGCGCCGCTCAACTTTAAATGACAAAAGCCCGGGGCCTATTTATGCGAACACTGCATAGGATAACCCATTCAGACAATAATCCCGGCCAGATTGAGCTCCGTACCTACGGAATACATCACTCTTGTTCTAACCGACAATTCACGTGTCGGTTGCAGAGGTCGGCATGTCGACGTGCATTTCATATCTGCATTGCAACTAATTTGTACCGTTTCACTGTGTACAATACCTTCATTTCCCTACGTAACTTCGCTAAACAAGTCGTTTACAGAACAAGGGAAAACAACGACTGTTATTTTCCCATATTTATTACTACATATTATTATTTTTACATATTTATCACTGTAAAAATAATTTTAATTTACTTCACAAAATTTTCATTTTTTTTGTAATATCAACATATCCATTTTCAATATAAGTTTTACTGGGTATTAACCCACTATTTCTAAAAAAATATTATCACACGTGTTTCGATGCATTCTGCGGCATTTTCAAACACCACGTGTTAAGCTAAGTCTAATTTTAGAGTTGTGTCCTACAGACATCGTTAAAATTATTAATAAGAAAAGTCGGAAATTGCCCTAGAATCTTTAAAGTATAAACTAAAAGATCTCTAAAGTGATCAAAAGTAATAAATACCGTGTAACATTCACCATCCCCATTTACCACGAATTATATTTTTTGGAATATGTACATACAATATATATTCTATAATTTTCACATTCTTTAATATGTAAGTTCTCGGCAGTATCTATGGTTGAATTAAGTTAGCTTTTTATTTATCACTGACCCTTATAAACTGTATGTATGATTATTTTTAAATCATTTTGCATACTAGGAGACAGGTGTCGACTTTATGAACATTATGTCGAAATAAACTTTATTTTTATTCGGAAATATTGAATTCTTCCATCCTTTGACATCGACAATAAATGAAAATCGACAGGCGTTAGAACATAATAAGTGAGAATTTTGAGTTACTTAGAAGCAAGAAAACATGAATTGATCAATGTACTCGTAGTTATATTCTGGCGAATTAGACGAAATTTTCGCCTAGCCCTTCAAATATCAGCACCCTTCATAAAACCAAGGTACTGTAACTATTACAAAAAAGTCTTTTGATTGTGTTTATCCGAATAGAATCGAGTAAATATGAGGATGTCACAACCAGAGCATAGCCTAACATCCAATGTCACAAATTGACAAACTAGCCCGACGAAAGGGGGCTGCGATACAAATATTACCAGGGGTGTATGACGAATGAGCCGGCTAATAATGCAGTGTGCGATTTAAAATTCCATGTACTTGCAAGATCACCCCGGGGGTTCCCTGATCCATGCCCGGTCGTCAGCTCTTCCTGCCTAGGGTGCGAGTGAAACGGGTAAACCTCCGCCCGGGGCGTTTAGGCGGATTAAAAAACAAATCATGAAGCTTTTTGTATAAATCTATATGATGTTGAAAATATGAACGTATTTATCAACCCTTCGGCTACCGAAATTCAATATATTGACTTTCTATACTCTTGTCAAAAATACCGGATCCGTCGGATCTGACGTCATGATTTATAAAAGTATCAGATACATTTTGGCAGTTTATTAGGGATTCCTTAAAATTTTCGATTCATATTGTATATTTTTTTCTTCAATTAGTTATAATCGATATTCAGAATAAAATGATCATTTTTATCTTCCAATTAAATATATAAATTACAAAAATTTCGGTTACAAAAATACTTAAGAAAAAATAATAAGAAACGAAAAAAACAAAGTACAATAAACAAATTTTATTAATTGATTCGGCAGTCACTTTGTGGTAAAATCTATCCATTTTTAATTAATGTTTTACTTAGTAAATACCACTATTTCTTAAGATCTACTGTGACACGTGTTTCGATGCATTCCGCGTCATTTTCAACGGTGTTTGAAAATGATGCGGAATGCATCGAAACACGTGTCACAGTAGATCTTAAGAAATAGTGGTATTTACTAAGTAAAACATTAATTAAAAACAAATTTTGTTTCCACGAAAAGTAAGTTGTGTAAAGCTGTGATATTCTTGAAAAAGATACGATCTCACGTCTCAGGGTTAATCAATAATATACAATAAATTTATACAAATAATTATAAATATTAAGTGCATAACTATTTTTTTCATTAATTACTCACACCCCTGCTCTGTTCCTTTCAATACCGGATGTCATCAATTAAGTAGGTAGGTCGTCTGATTTCCAGTATTAAGAGTGAGTATTTCCAGTATTAAAAAGTAGGTGGACATTAAGCGAGCATCATTTACTTGTTAGTCGATCTTGTATAAGGTTGCATACATGTAGTTGACTTAACTCCGAAAGATATTTTCGTCGCACCGAAGATGAATTTAAATCAGATATATTTCAACAATGGTACAGAGTGTCTATAAAGTATCGAATACATTTTGTTTATCAATTATTAATGTTGAAATCGCGGTATGTCTAGCAAAGTTACCCTTTATGTCCTGGTAGCCAAAGGGTTGAAAAACGGTACGCTGATCGCGTCGGGCGGCGGCCGAACGGTGGGTAATGCATACAGAGGAAATAAATACAACAAAAAAAATCCTTTTCAACAGTGTTTGATGGCTTCATTGTTGTTCGCAATCGCAATCAACGATTGAATATCAATAGAGCCTTTCAACACTGGAATCAAAATTCATGCGAAGAGTTTTTGTGGTCAGTTATGAATAAATCCCGAAATCAATTATTGTAAAATACGTATTGAAAAATTATAAATACATTTTTGACATCTCAACATAGATAAAAAATAACATGGAAGTCTAGATATTTACAGGGTTAATGGTTAATGGTTAAGGACTGGTCAAGTGATCACTTTCCACACGTACGAGATTCACCATTTTAACCATGATTGACAATCACACCACAATTTTTTTGTAACTCCTACATATATTATTATACACTGAGTTCACTGGATCCATCAATGGTTGGATTGGGAAAGCTTTCATTAGCTATTAACAAGCCCCGCATTTAACTTGGTATAATCTAATCAAGAGTATTTAAAAGTGGTCAGGTCAAGTCGGAATAATCGGCGGGTATATATGAGGAAATGCATATATGTGGAACAGGCTAATACTGTTTGCAACAACAGATTGGTGTGGCATTCTATTCTCTCTGCCTACCCCTGTGATAGTTATTTTTTAGATGTGAATTGCATTTATGGAGTAGCTTTAAGATCTGTGCATTCCAAACAAATTGGTTGATAGACGTTTCAAGCTTAGATCGGCTACAAAAATAGCTATGGGTAAAGTGATCTTACCAGCTCGCAACCAGCGAATTTAATTTGGCGGGCGTGCCTTTGCTGTTGCGGGCCAGATGGCATGAAATGCTTATAAATATCAGTAGTTATAAATAGTGAAAGGAGATGTTCTTATGTAAAAAACTTTAAAAAAAAGAATAAAACGCATTTGTTTGCTAAATCATATACTTTACCTCCTTTTCAATTTTTTGAAAATGGCACTAAATAAATTATCCAAATTTATTATTATTATTGATCTTGCTTATTATGTACAATGTTAATGGAACATTTAACGGATTTATTTTAATCTGTATTGGTTATGAAAAACAGGTGTTATTTTAATATATGTCGGTTATAATGGTTAGTTAGTAAAAAAATAAAAATAAATACGGTGTTTGAAAATGATGCGGAATGCATCGAAACACGTGTCACAGTAGATTTTAAGAAATAGTGGTATTTACTGAGTAAAACATTAATTTAAAATGGATAGATTTTACCATAAAGTGACTGCCGAATCAAGTAATGAAATTCAAAATAAATATATTTATATGATTTGTTTGCTCTTGCGCAGGTTGACGCCATCGCAGCTGCAGGGCGGCATGGGCACGATGGGTGGCATGGGCGGCATGGGCGGCATGGGCACAATGAGCTCGGGCGGCGGCGGCACGATGGGCGCCATGGGCACGATGAGCTCGTCGGGCGGCGCGCTGGGCATGCCCGGCTTCCCGCTGCGCGGGCGCGGCGCCACCCCGGCGCACTGCGCGCCCTACTCGCCCTCGCGCTTCCACATCGACAAGCGCTGCCAGCACCGGTGCTCGTGGAAGTGCTTCTCCATCGCCATGATCCTGGTCGCGGTGGTGCTGGCGTCCATGCTTGCCTACTTTGCAGGTAACATTTACTCTAACCACTCTGTAGGCCAGACATCTGGCCTGTATGATTCTAGCAGGCAGTTCCGTGGGCCACAATGTCTGGCCCGGCGCAGGTATAACTTTAATCACTGATTTCTCTTTCACCCAAAAAATATTTCGGATAAATACAGTTAATCTTAATTAACATGGTCATACGAATTGCCAGACAGAGTGTCCAAATATTAGGGAACCAAAAAAATTATTTTAATGGTAGAAAAACGTCGCATTTTTTTATCAGAGTAGCTAATCATTTATGAAAAAAAATGGTTAGAGTGGAAAGGTTTAGTAAATTTAACATTTTTTCTTACCCGAATCTTAAAATTACCACCCGAAACCATTTTTATTTACGGCCTTACTGACAATAAAAGAATTAATTAAACATAAAACAAAACGCGATTTACGATTCCTTGAATTGATTTTTTATTTATGAAAGCTTTTTAGCGTTATTTTTTTTCTTTTTTTGACATCTCAACATAGATGGAGAAGAATATGGAAGTCTAAGCATTTACGGGGCTTACGACCGTCATAGGCTAGTTTAAAATAACTCCTATAATTGGAGGTAATCCAGATTTGTGAACAAGTATTAAATATACGAAATATAGTTTTAATATTACTTGCACTAGTAAATGCGTTAAACTTACTATTGTTTTTGCATAATAGTGTGTACACGATGATACTCATATGTTCCCACCGGATATATTACACTGTTAAGTATTTGTATCCTTAATAAATCATTCTATCACTTCATAAGACGGTCCTAGCCCACCACATCTCATATGTAGTTATATACACATCGTATTAAGAAAACGAGGTCATAGCTGTTAACCCACTTATTCCCGAACAGATGACCATTTTGGCTATGATAATTTCAGATTAAAAACTAACTCTATTTTCGAGAAAACTTGATAATAAAGATTTTGGCTAAATGAAGTCGTTAATGTGTTCAATTCATCCACGAACCAATTTTGAAATAATAATTGCAATCTCTAACAGAAATAATATTGAATTTCCAATATATTGAGTCTGTCCAAATTATTGGTTACAAATTCTATGTTTTGAAGGAGTTACATCTAGATTTTTTATGTATGTGTGTGTGTATTAAAAACGTCGAATTATTTGTACTCATTTTTTTATATTCTTGTCTAAATTTCGTTTTGTTTTACTAATGCAATATGCAAATATTCGATAAACGATGCCATCACTCTCCGAATTTACAGAAATAAGACGTCTAAATCGAAAGCCCCGTGTACATTAATCAAAAATCATTCAAATATCCCGTTCTTTCCCAGCGAAGAATCATTGAACAGCATAAAAAAATCAATCATTCAGACCAGTACAAAAAGTTGTAAGGGGTATTCATAAAAATATCGCGAAATGGAAAAATATACAAACTCACTCGTATAACAGTCTTATCGTTGCTAAAGGCCTCGAGGTTTCATAGTTTTCCATCAATATTTCACGTCAAAATTCTTTATTGTGACCTGTTAACTTAAGTTGTTAATGAAGAAATCGCCTAGCAAACATTTCGTGCAACAGTGATTTAAGCTTGATTCTGTTTTCCTTACTTAATTAATAAATCATGAAGGGTAGTATTGTTTGCATGCTGTGGTACTGATTGTCCTGACGAAGAGACGGGTACGTCTCGAAACTGGTAGACATAAAAATCTCGGTGACTGGTTTTATACTAATATCATTAACATTAAAAAAAAAATAAGCAAAAATGACTAACTATGTAAATGCTTTGAATATTAATAATATTGAGAATAGAATATATCATTCTATGTTTTCGAATAAGAAAAGTAATTTTTTGCTTCATTTTAAAAAGTATATTAAGTGGAGATTCAATTTGTAGGGTGTATTCAAGAATACCTGCCTATTCGCGCGGCGTGTGTTGGTTCAGCGAAAGAAAAATAAAACATTTATATTCCGCATTCTCCTGGCGGGAATACGTTGCGAGCTTTTCCGTTTAGAATTGTTTTATTTATAGAGGATTTGGTGAACAACCCCTCATAAAGCAGTCCCTCGTTCGAAGCGCCATTCGGATCGCTTATAAGCGACCTTCTCCACACACGAAACGCGCGGAGCATGCCGGGTAAACACGTGAATCGCGCCGGATGAAGCGTTCAAACAGCGGATACACATAACACGCGTGTTTGCTGCGTCTGTTATTAATTCAGAGCAATAGTCCTTAATGTATAATCGATCGCCCCTCCCGCTGGAGGTTGTGTATGTACACGCCTCGCGAGAGTGTTGGTGGCGCCAGTACTGGTGACCCCCGCTCGTGTGCGTCTTCGGGGAGGAGGGATTCAAAAGTAATCCTCGTATTTAGAAACTTTTACGATAAATATTATGCAAGTGTTTTAAGACACGTTCGCTTCAGTTTATACGGATCGCTTATTTCTTTTTAATAATGCTCGAGTAAAGTAACCTTTTCGAAATACATTATTGTAACTTTTTTCAATATTCTTATTACTAGGGACGATTGAAAGGTAGAAAAAAGTTGGGCATATATAAACCCGATATTATTTGCTGGTTATATTTTTTTTCGTTTTGCCTGTTTTTAATTAATATTTGATTGTCATTGAAGATATTCCGGATTCAAATTCTGACTAAAAAACACAATACTTTTAGTTTATTATAAACTAAAAATATTTTTTTAAATATTGTAAATTCATTTAGCATTAATTGCATTTAATATTTCTTATACAAGTACATTACGAAATAAATCTGTGATATATTTCAAATCATACTATTTCAACACACGCATAAAATAAAACGTCTGCGTTCTGGTTGCGAGCTGATAAGATCACCTTACCTATGACAGTTGTTGTAACCGAACGAAGCGTGAGCAACCAATTCGTCTAGAATACACCACTCTTTTAGATACCCTGGACATAACCCATTTTATTCCTGACATAAACATATAAATGTCATTAACCCCATGAGACCGCAAGTGTGTTGCAGATTGAGATGAATTTTTAGCATGAAATAATGTAATATTTTTTTGTAACGACTTCGATACACACGATTCAACTTAATATTTGAGTTTTTTTTATGTTATACCTATTTCTAAGCGAATGGGGGTGATATTTTCAGTGGAGCGTACCACAAAAAGTGCTCTCGATAGCGTTTATTTCGATAATTCCCAGTGAACTACTTTCAACACCCTTCAAACCGTTGCGCGGTGGTGTGTACCATATATCAGTACAAAGGAGATTTCCCTATAAAACGTGCCATAACTCAGAATTTGTTTCGTTCCCACGAGAGTATTGTAGAGAGTAATATAAAAATGCCTCCGAATCTCTCCTGCCATGGAGTTCTCCCGCTGAACTCTCCGTTCTATGTTCACCGCTCTCCTCTCGACACTTCTCTCACTTGTTTCAGTAGCCCCCTTTAAAGCTGAAGCATTTTCACATTTTCAATTCACCTCCTTTCCGCGCCGCTTTTTTTATTTCTCTCATTTACCTAACCGCGAAATGTAAACGTAAAATATTCAACGGGAATGTGCGGTTCTAATGAGAATCCTCATTTTTTGTGTTGAAAAAGGAAGGAAGACGAGGTGTGATTGGGTTGAGCATAATAAGAGCCGACTTCCATTCGTGTTTATTCGCTCGCTTGTTTTTGAACCCGGAACGCGGTCGTGAAATTTTAATATCAATTTTTGCCCCTGCTTATTTTCATTACCCGAATTCGGCTGATTTCGGTTTTCACCCTTCATAAAGAGGATGAAAGATATTATTGGAGGTCATACTCCGTAAAAATATTCTCATTTATCGAAGAATTTTTATATTCCGAAATAAAATATCCTTCCCTTTTTGTGAGTATTTATTTATCGGCCCTCGCACCCCCAGTCCATATTTTTCTTTTATTTAAATGGTTCTAAATTGATGATATCGTCTTTATGGATTTTAAATATTATATTTTTGTTTCAGCCTTATCGTCTATGAAGTCCAACGTAGATTCAACAAATAACTGCATCCTAGTTCAAGATGTGAAGGCTGTGACCCACGACCAAATGACACAAGACTCTCAGTCTACGCAAACTCCCACAGAAGGTATTATTATTATGTATTTATTTCCTACATTCTAACCACTGATTTATTCATAATGATTGTTATAATAACCGTTACCATTTTTTGCAGAATCTGCGGCGACATTAGCGTCAGAAAGATCGGCAACCACTTTAGCCGCGCCGCATCTCCCTCAACAGCAGACGCAAGCCCAACACTGGCCTCCTACGCTGGAGCTGAGAGACTTTGACGTGGTCCACTCTTACACCATTCCACCCTTCCAGTTCTGGAACTCGGAGTTTCGCAACAAGCAACCCGCTTACGTACGCCTCAACTTCACTCTACCCTGGGGTGCCAACTTCGCGGTTTACGGGAGAAGAAACGTAGTCCCTAGCGTGACGCAGTACGATTTCGTAGAATTCGTCAGGGGAGGACGTGTCGATCACAGGCTGAGAAGAAAGCGAAGAAGCGCCGAAGATCAAAAATCTGCAGAGACACACAGCGTCAACAGAGCTTCTACCCATTCAAACAAATCGACCAAATCCGATATTTTAAGGAGTATTCTGGAAAGCTACGATGGAACGGATAGAATATTGTCTGATGGGGATCGCAAAGGACCATTTTACTCCAGATCCGACGATTTGTCCAATTTCACCCCTAAAGATGATGATTCGAACTTTGCCATTATCGGAGCGTCCGAACCGAGGCCTACGATCGATTTACAGTTCTCTATTGATCAGCACATGATAGCGAAGAGATCCGCTATGCCGGAGAGCATGATGATGAATGTTAGTCTCTTGCAGTATCTGGACACGGGTAGATGGTTTCTTTCGGTCTACAATGACGAGTTGCAACCCCATTACGTAGAATTGATTGTTTCGGAAGCGGAAGGAACTAGCAACTCCTGTCCTAATGATTGTTCAGGCCGCGGATCCTGTTACCTCGGAAAATGTGACTGCATCGATGGATTTCAAGGAAAGGATTGCTCTAAAAGTAAGTACATCCTTAAATACAAAAATATTTTTTCTACAGCTCAGTTATAATATCTCCTTTTCTGGATAGGGTGATATCGATTAAATAACATCACCTTCATTTTGTAGTGTCAATTATTTTGTGATTGTACTAAATTTGTTTGTTTTTGTGTCCGCTTGCCTTGCGAGGGGAATTTTCAAACTGTGTTTGAAAATTTAAAATAGTAAAACATTAGCAAAGTAGGCATTTTTATAGGCAAAGAGGTTTTTAAAGATGGTGCGTTCAGAACACACGACATACCTACTTACTCGGAGAAAAAAGGTTTATTTTATACTCGAAAAGTTAATGGCACGGATTTTTAAAAAATTTCAAATTCAATATGTTTTATATCTAAATTTCATTTTAAATGATTTTAAAACAAATGCTTATTTTATTAGTAAGGTTACTAAAATCAGTCATTCAAACTTTTGGGGTGATTTATATTTGAAATATGTAATTATTATGACAGTATTCATCATTCTTTGTCCTAAGGAATAGTTTTTTTTCGTTTTTCCAACAGTTCATTTGTATCCTCCCTAGAAATATATATAAGAAAACCGGTATAGTCAAAAATTCAAATATTTTTTATTAAATTGATGGTAGTGTTATTTTTTTTATGAGAAAATTGGAGTGACTCTGTTTGTACACATTATATTATATATCAGTGAATATATAAAACAACCAGGACCCAATTCGATTCATATACTACTCGCACCCTCTCTGGTCATTGATCGGTTTAGTGTTGCCAGATACGCGCTGTAAATTTCAATTTACCTAATTAACCCCACACGGACGCCCTTCGGCCCATCGTAAAAAAAATAACCTTCGGGGATGTCGCCTGGTGAAAATTGAATCCACCGAGAATATATACGATACTAATAATTTTTCAGAACCGAACGTATTTCGTTATTTGCGCGATGAAATTAAATTTACTGTGATAAATCTGTAGAATTTTTCCGCTCTAGAGCTAAGTCAGAAATACTTTTTAATTGAACGTAATTTACTGTTCGATAGTCCTTTTTTTTGATATTCGTACTACAGCGGGCAATTGTCTTAAAACCCTTTTAAACCTTTATAAAACTTATTATTACTACTACTACTACTTCTACTACCATCCCCCCATATCCCCGCAAGGGTAGGCAGAGAGGATGGAACGCCACACTCTTCGGTCCTGACATAACACTCCTCGCTTCCTTCACATCCATACATCTAGTCATACATACATCTTCCGATTACGCAAACTTTCGACATCACCAAATTTTAGGTTCTGATTGATCTGATCGTGCCAAGTCTTTTTCGGCCGTCCTCGTTCTGTTCTCCTGCTCACATTCGCCATGTATATTTTCTTAGTTATTCCCTCGCTATCCATTCGATCCACATGTCCATACCACCTTAAAGAACTCTTCTTAATCTTTTCAATTAACCCTTGTTCTCATATCTTCGTTTAAAATTCTGTCATACAATGATTTTTCCACACATTCGTCCGAGAGACCGCATTCCAACAGCGTTAACTCTACTTTCATCCTTATTATTTTATTATATTTCAAACTCATTATTCAATGGTTTTAATAGTTCTGGAATTATCGGTAGAAGGAATGAATATTTTATTCGACCTGTTAAATATAATTTACTTCCACACGTCACACCCCATGACGTATCATTTTTTCCTTAATATTTTACGACAGTTGATTATTTACGCCATGTTGAATGGAAACCGTGGTCGTTAGGGATGCCTGACGATGTGATGTTAACACAAATTGTTATTGCTTATAACAATGTTGTTTATTAAGTCAACACAAAAGCAACAATGCATCTCTTACACATGTCAGCTTATTGAATGCCTACAATCTGGTTCAAGATGTTATCATTTCAGCTTAAATTTACAAGTTCATTGTAGCTCTACAAACACAATCTCGTTCACTAGTTTAAATTCAATCTTTGGAGTAGGATATGACAGTGAATATAACCATTCATTGTCATTCATTGTTTTAGGGGTTAAATGTTTTTTAGAAACGTTTTGTACAATACAATATTCTGGGGTTTTTTTCTGTCAATTATTCTGACAACTTGATTATTGGCTGTTCTTACTGAGAGTATAATATCTCTATTTCTTTTTCAATTTTATTTGACGAATTTAAATACCAATATCGCTACCAAAATGATGTATTGGTAGTAATATACGTATTAAAATTTACAAGTTCATTGTAGCTCTACGCTTTATATGACAATGAATGTTTATTTTGAATGCTTTAGGGGTTAAATGATTTTTAGAACCTTTTTGTACAATACAATACATATTCTGAGTTTTTTTCTTTCTGATAACTTTATTTACTGAGAACGTGACATCTTTATTTCCTTCCCAAATTAATTTGCCGCATTATAAATATTAATATAACTACCAAAACAACATATGTAGTCAGGGTAATATATTGCTTTTTTCATTAATTGATTCGTCACTTTGTTTAGTCAATATATTGCTATTCCAATTTGAATTTTTGCTATTGCTATTGGCCATATTTGTTTTTAAACAATGAATATTCGTGTTTAGACAGGGAATTCGTTGTATATTTTATTTCCAACTAAATTTAGGTATAATAATTTGTAGAATTATACTTAGTCCTATGGTGATGTGAGTTTTATTTTTTATTTATCGTGCTTATTGTGTACAAGGTTTAAATCATCGAGTGAATTCTTGTTTATTCTAACTCTTTAAAAAATATTTTATTTCAATCTGTGTTGGGAACAGGAGGGATAATCTAGTGTGTAGTAATCAGGAACTTTTCAGCATTCGCTCATTGCTGGGAGAAAACCACGACAAACTCCTCAGGAGAAGCTGGACTGATGACTTCCGTTCCACTAGAAGAAGTTGGGAACAGGGGGGTATAATCTAGTGTGGGCCAATCAGTAACTTTTCAGCATTTGCTCATTGCTGGGAGGAAACCACAGACTCCTCAGGAAAAGCTGGACTGTTGAGCGTCGTCAGCAGACCTTCCGTTCCGTTTGTGTCCTAGCTCGGTTTATTGACCAATGGTGCTATTTTGATCCTATGTTACACTAAAGTAATAACAAAAGAGCCAGTGTAAGAATGTGTCCGTCCTTCCTCAGGCGTGTGCCCCGTGCTGTGCTCCGGGCACGGGCAGTACGGCGGCGGCGTGTGCCACTGCTCCGAGGGCTGGAAGGGGCCCGAGTGCGACGTGCCGCAGGCCGACTGCCTGCCGGCCGACTGCGGCGGCCGCGGCCGCTGCGTCGCCGGCGCCTGCGTCTGCGCGCGCGGCTGGAAGGGAGACGCCTGCGACCAACGTAAGTCGACAACAATTTATTCTTCTTCTTCTTCTTCTTCTTCTTCTTTATCATCTTCTTCCTCTCCTTCTCCTTCTTCTTCTTCTTTATCATCTTCTTCCTCTCCTTCTCCTTCTTCTTCATCATCTTCTTCTTCTTATCCTTCTTCTTCTTCTCCTTCTTCATCTTCCTTTCTTTCTCCTTCTTCTTCATCATCTTCTTCTTCTTATCCTTCTTCTTCTTCATCTTCTTCGTATTCTTCTTCTTCTTCTTATTCTTCTTATTCTTCTTCTTATGCTTCTTCTTCTTCTTCATCATCATCATCTTCTTAGTATTCTTCATCTTCTTCTTCTTCGTATGCCCACACCCTGGAGGGTTGATCACCTTTCCTGCATGTGTAAACAATCAAGATGAAACTGCGTTTATATGACACAGTGTCCTATGCACCATTGGGGTGCGGATAAGGGTTTTTGAAGAAACCTTATTTCAGTGCACCATTCACTCCTAGCATTCACTTTCCTCTCTTTATCTTTCAATCTCTAGAAAACACACTTCCCAAATAGACGAAATCATATATCTGTTTAAAGATTTCCTATTCACTACTATTTTCATCCAGATCTATCATATATTCATCTCTTTCAAAAACCATGACTTTGGATTTGTCTTCATTCATCAGCAAATCACTTTCCTTGCCCACATTACATACACCATGCTCATCATTGTACTTTATTCCTATATGTGACTTTTTTATGTTAAAATAATAATATCGCTCACTCCTTTCAAGAACGTCATAAATCAAAAAACTTGATTTTTCAGGAGAACGTTTTTAACGTTTAAAAAATATAATACAATGTATTAAAAATAAATATCAAGCCATTTATTGAACTTTTTACTGTGTTACAGATCTTTTTAGGTAAAACCTGAAGGTTTTTTCTCCATTTGAAAAATATTTAGTATGTTTAAAAAAATAATTAAACAATAACTTTTCTTCAAAATGCAAAAACAAAACTTTCTGCCCTGTAGCGGGTAAATATTAAATTAAAAATATGCCTCTTTTGCTGGGATATAGTACATTTTCTGGGCATTCCGAAAACATGCACAACTGAAAATTGACGATTTTCGATTTATGACGTTCTTGAAAGGAGTGAGCGATATGTTTACCATCATAATGAAATAATTCACGCAGATTATATTAGCAACTTTTCCACGCAGTAATTTTCACGCTTATAAAAGTATCAATATGAAGCTCATCCGTGTGATGTACTTGTAATAAATTTGAGCACGCTATTTTACTTCATTTATTAAATTTAATTTATGTCAGTTTCAAAATATTCCATCACGAAACATATTTACACAGTATTATGACTATTGTATGGCTAAATCAAGTCTGTTCAAACATTGTAATGTACCTATTGTGTATTGTACAATATACCATTTATGATACACATTATATTATGAACGACATATTAAAATTATTATCCATGTCTTTCAGTTATAATATCTTCCGAATACTTTTTTTTAAGGCCAGTTGACCAGACTTGCGAAATAATGTTTTTAAAAAAACACGCGACACGCTTTTCAATACTTTTATTTACATACTTAATTGATAAATTGCGTATTTTTTTTCGAAAAATAAAAACAGTTGAAATAATAATACATGAATAACTTTTTTAAGATAAAACGTAATTAAACAGTGAAAATCGTTCGTATTTATTATAAATTCAATCAGTTATTTTCTTTTCATGTTGTATTTTACAAAATTACATGAAGGCTTATTAAGATTTTTGTGAATTACATATTTACCATATTTCCCAGCTTTTTTATTACGAAAGGTTTTTCGTGTGTTATAAATCTAGTACCATGTAAAGAAAATCAATAAAAATTATGATGTCGTTTGGTTAGATCACTTATCGATGGAGGTACAATTAAATATTATATATATATATATATATATATATATATATATATATATATATATATATATATATATATATATATATATATATATATATATATATATATATATATATATATATATATATATATATATATATATATATATATATATATATATATATATATATATATATATATATATATATATATGTTAAATGTGTTTTAAATTATGTATGTACCTTAAGAATCTTAGAAACGTGCACACATAACCTCAAGATTTGGAATAAAGATAAAATAATGTTCACAGGAAAAAGAAATATCGTTTTAATTATTTGCTTCGATAATTTTCCTTACTATATCTACTAAAAATCTGTAATCCAGCGTGCACCCTCTTTCGTCCGAGATAATTCTTAAATTCTGGACAAAATAGCGCCACTTTAGCAATATTAATTAAACCCTCCACCAAAACACATCAATCAAACGCAAAATCAATCGCCGAGTTTGAAAGTACCTAATGGAAAAACTACCAATCATCCCAAAGTTTTATTTTCCTCCCTCGTATTATTTCGTCTTGTTGACAGAGGAAGCTCTTAGGCAGGGGGAGCCGGAAAAGTATTACATACAGAACTGTTAACCAATTGCTGTTCGCCTGGTACATATTTTTTCTTCACTGCGTCTTCGGTCACGTGAAAAAGTAATTAGAACCGTTCACCCCAAAGCTCTTGATAGCAATATCCGTTCCACCGCTAATGTTTTCTATTCCGTTCTCTTTGTTTTTTGCCTAGCAGCAACACCTGATTTATTCGAACCTGCTCTCCTCCAATTTGTAATTAGAATTTAGGGTGCATACCAGTCGATTACCGCCGCAAAATGGCTAGAAAATAATCGAAAACATGCGCACCAGAGCATTATCTCATTAGAAAGATAATTATTCTATTTGGAATTAGCTGCTTTCCGGCGCTAACAGAACGAAACCCATTTATTCGGAAGGTTTGTGCCAATCAAATGGTTGATTACCCCGTATTTTCAGGCCTACTATAAGAGTTTATCGACATAACGCAAAACCACACAAGTTTTCACAATGCAATAACATGCTATTCACGAATACTCATGGCAACAATTTATATGCATGATTTTATACAACGTAGGTACTAAGTAATTTAGTGAAAAAATTATCCCAAATAACGATTTTGAAAAGCATTTTGTTCCTTTTTGATATTATTGATTGATATAAAATCTCTAAATAAAATATGCAAGAGTTGGGTTGTTGAAAATAGACACCTCAGCATAGTTGGGTAGAAGTTCGACTGCGAAACTGGCGTCGCGGTTTCGATTCCCGTCAATTGCAAAACAGCATCAACGCTCAACTCTGCATCCATCTTGTTTCTACCTAAATATTGAGTTCATTAAGGATAATTTAAAGCATATATAATAATAATAAAATATGAAATTTGGATAATTTCGCCATTTTCGTAAAATACTACGCTTGAATATCAGGAAAACATATTTTCAACAATGTGTGAGGCCTCGTAATATTAACTCGCATTTCTGAAGAAGTAAAAAGGTGCACGTCCATAATGGATTGGACATCCAATATATGCAGTATGTAGACCAGGCACTAAAGGTGTGTGTCCACTGCCCGCAGCCGACTGCCCGGAGCCGCAGTGCAGCGGGCACGGCGCGTGCGTGGCGGGCAAGTGCTACTGCAAGGCGGGCTGGCGCGGCGAGGCGTGCGGCGAGGTGGACCGCCAGGTGTACCAGTGCCTGCCCGGCTGCTCGCAGCACGGCACCTACGACCTGGACAGCGGCAAGTGCGTCTGCGACAAGCACTGGACCGGCAGCGACTGCTCTCAAGGTATGCCATACTTTACTTTGATGTAATGAAGTGATCAACAGATGTGATCTTCTTTTATGGATTGTTAAACTCATACATTCATTCCGGAATTACTGGAACGTATAAGTTTTGAGGTGGAGACTGACCGGAGCATTTCGTCGTAACATAACGTCGTAACATCGCTCGCGGCGAGCATCAGCGAGCATCCGAAACTATGGATGCAGCGCTCGGCTCGCTGTACTGACTGCCTGAATGCTCGCGTCGTAACGTAACACGTTACGAAATGCTCCGGTCAGTCTCCACCTTTAGAATTCCCGGTCGGAACACTGAACTGACACCCTAGCGCTTCCTGCAGATACGATCCTATTTTGTAAATTGCTCAACTTCAGATCAACTTGCCGGAATTGCTGGGATAAATATGTTTTAGAGTTTCCAGTCGAATCACCAAAGCAACTGGCATCTTAGCGCTTCCAGCGAGTGGAACAAACTCTAAACAAGGTTCCTATATTAATTGTTCATCAAAATTGGTCAAAGATGAATTTGGGAATTTTGATACGTTCAACTCGACATTGTCAGCGCTATTCGGCTGTCCAAACACAGTAGGGGACATTTTTTTGGTAGTACTTTTTTTTGCATTTTTGGACTTAATAGATTCTACTTTGTCCATAAATCCAAAAAAAACGTACTACAAAAAAATGTACCTTACTGTGTTTTAAGTTTGGACAGCCGTATTACTCCCGTGTAATACTCCTCTTTCTTGAGAATAGTAGTTCCTTTAGTAGGAGGATCCAGTTAAGGGATTTTTGTACGTATTTTTCGTTTCAAGGTCAAATTTTAGCCGGACTTGCGAATACGAATTTTTTTCTTTTTTTCAATTATTATTTCGTTTTGTATAGTAACTAATGAGCCATTTCTTTGGTAGCGGCGTGTGGGCTGGACTGCGGCTTGCACGGCGCGTGCACGACGGGCCGGTGCCGCTGCGAGGCGGGCTGGGCGGGCACGCGGTGCGAGCAGCGTGCGTGCGACGCGCGCTGCGCCGCGCACGGCCAATGCAAGAACGGGACCTGCGTCTGCTCGCAAGGATGGAACGGGAAACACTGCACTCTGCGTAAGTTTGTTACATTTTTAACTCCCTTACGAGCGTACGTGATACGCGCGTTAAACTGCACCATTCCGCGCTAACCGGTATCACGTACGCGCACGAGAAAAACATATGTTTTCCAAAAAATCTTAGTACATTAAGGAATAGGTTAAATAAACAAGCAATAATTATTCCACATCAAGATTACTGCTTTAAAATATAAACAATGTAAGTATTTGGATTTAAAAAAAACACAAACAAAATTCTATTTATTGTCTGATACCGACCGGCTTGCTTTCGGTAATGCGGCTTTAAAACAGGAATCAAGTTTAGTTTGCACTTTTGAAGTTTTCTGTTTTTTTTTTATTATCTACTTTATAAAATTTCTATAATTACGAAGATGCATATATTACGAGTATAGTTCGTAATCTGACGAATAGTCAATAACTCGACCGGAGTTTTGTCCGCTATATCCGATAGTCCGCCTCCGTAGTGTAATGGTCAGCACGCTCGGCTACCGCACTGGAGGTCCCGGGTTCGATCGACCAGGGGGGGTAAAATATATATAAGTAATTTTTTTTTACCCTAACATTTATTTAATAACATCCTGGACTGGTACCTGAAGCTGAGGGCTGATCAACTTTCCTTAATGTGTTAATGATCAAGATAACTCTGCGTTTATATGATGCAGTGCCCTATGCACCATCTGGTGCGAATAAGGGCTTGAAGATGAAGAATATCCTATAGAGTTCAGCTATATCTAGAACATTTTGAGTGTTTCCAAATAGATGTTACACCAATAGATGTCTCTAGTGAAGTTCTAGTGATTCAAGAATATGTCTCAATATTGGTTCATATATATATAAAATTTCCAAGAATTTGAATAGTGTGATTGTCAATAATTGGTAGAATTGGTGAATGTTATATGTGTGTAAAGTGATCACTTAAACCAGCCTATGACGGTCGTCAGCCTCGTAAATGCCCAGACTTCCATATTCATCTTCATATTATCTAGGTTTTACTGTATTTTGATTTTGATGGCGCCTAAAGAATTCGTTGATTTTATTGTACATCGATATTGCATCATTGCGATATTCCAACTTCGTGGTGTTTATACAATTTTAATTATAACAAAGGGCAGATGTAAAAAAAAACCAAGAGTAAAGCCAAGCCAAAGTATGATGAAGTTCGAAGGGAAAAACAGCATTTGTGGCGAAATTAGAATATTTAATCGCAAAAGTTTTTCGTATTCCGAGTCAGAAGCGATACGCCGCTATCTCACCAATCGATCTCCCCGTAATAAGTTGGATGTTCCTCCCTTTGAAGTTTCAGGAACACGGAATTGAAAATAATCCCTCCCTCAAATATATATTTTTGATTATTTTCCTTTTGGATAGACTCTCGCCATTACTCGACAGCGATCGCGTTGAAATTAAAGCTAAGAAAAAGAAAAACACAAAGCTTAAAAAATATTTTTTAAATATATGAAAATGTCAATTGGGTTTTTTTGCCACTTTGTTAAGACTACGATACATTAATTTCTATGTTTTATTACTACGTATTTCGCTCACTCCTTTTAACAACGTCATATATCAAAAATCATCAATTTTCAGTTGTGCGTGTTTTCGGAAAGCTCAGAAAATGTACTATATCCCAGTAAAAGTTGCATATTTTTAACTTAATATTTACCCGCTACAGGATAGAAAGTGTTGCTTTTGCATTTTGAACAAAACGTTTTGTTTAATTATTTTTTTAAACTTATTAAATATATTTTAAATGGAGAAAAAACATTCAGGTTTTACCTTAAAAGATCTGTTGCACTGTAAAAAGTTCAACAAGTCTTCAAATAATATTTTTTTTATTATATTCTTTAACTTTAAAAACGAAATCCTGAAAAATCTAGTTTTTTAAATACCATATGACGTTGTCAAAAGGAGTGAGCGATTTGCAAAAAAAAATTTAAATAAATCAAAATCTAAATAATTACTGATTTTAGCGTCTGAATGACGTTGTAAAATCTACTTTGCAAATTTTCTTACTTATTTTGTTATTTATATTATACAGATATATATACTCGTATGGCATAGACTTTGTAAAGCGCACTCCCTCAATAAACATACAGTTCTCTCAATTTGTGAGGTAAACGTACGTATTTGTTTAAAAAAATCGTTTAAAATTTACTTTTTGGATATTACGAATATTAGTTTTATTACATGATATTGGATCCCAATAAAAAATGTGCAAATGATGCATGTACATATATACAGTATTCTTTTATGACGTCAATATACAATATCAGAAAACGACAAGTTCAGGAGTCGTAATAATCGGCGGGTATTTATGAGGATACATGAATGTGGAAATGGGGAAGATTGTTCGCAAATACAGATTGGTGTGGCGTTATATTCTCTTTGCCTATTGCTGAGGGAAAATAACGTAGTATTCAGTTAGAAATATAGTTATAGTTATAGGTACGTAAACTTCAAGAGCATTCAAAACCGCGAGACATTTTAAAGAGCATGGTATTATATTTTTCATATGTTGCGAGTTTTACTGTATAATGAGAGCAAGTACTCTTTTGAATAATGTTTCCTTTATAATCAGAATCCTTCCCTCATATTCCTAGTAGCGAAGGCTGTACCGAACGTTGCGGTTTACAGGCTTTGGCATTAAGAGACGGAGAGGAAGAAAAGGGGGTGGAAAGAGGGAATCCCACCCTCGGTATTAATAACCCCCCCCCCCACCGCAATTTCTCCACCGGGCGGGTGTATAATTAAATACCTATCAATAAGGCACACCAGTGCAGCCGTGATGCTCTTTTGACCACGTTCAAAGACCTTTGAAGAGTAAATAAGTGCGCTGGTCTTTGAAGCAAACGGAAAAAGATCAAGATTTTATGAGCTACCGGTAGAAAAATATCTGCCGGTGACGGGAACAAATTAGCTTTCAAAACCTCCGACAGAAAGACGATTGCTGACACGCCTGATTTTTATGTAGATGAAAATTAAAATATCTATCGAGATTCTGATCATTGCTATCCGTCAAAAAATTTAATGTTTCTACGTCCGTGCATACTTAATCTGTAATATTATTATTCCACAAAGGTCATACCATCCCAGGAAGACCGAGGAAAACTTGGCACGGCCAAGAATTTCAATACTTTAAAAAGGTCCGATTTTGATGAGAAATAATATACATACACGTATTCACGTGTTTAATATCGGCAATGTTTATTTACTTTTTTTTTGTGATTATAATCAAAGTAAATTAAGAGTGGTAAAATAAAAATAAAATATGCGAATACTAAAAAAAATGGTAAAATAAGCGTGTATTCAAATGCAACGTTGTGTCAAAATTTGAAAGGGATCGATCTATTACTTTAGGAGATTTATGATTTTAAACAAACAAACATTAATATATTTTTTTATTTATTGATAAGGTAGTCACTTTGTGGTCATATATATCCATTTTTAATTTAAGTTTTGCTTGGTAAATACCACTATTTCTTTAAATCTATTATGATACGTGTTTAGATGCATTTCTGTTTTTGAAAATGATGTGGAAGGCATCGAAACACGTGTCACAATAGATTTTAATAAAAAGTGGTATTCACCAATCAAAACATAAATCAAAAATTATTATTATAAAATATTACGAAGAATTTTACATTCATTGTGTATTTTGACGATTTTTCTTTATTTGATTGTGTAATTCAAAAAATATTTTGTTTTTATTAATTTTTATTTCTTATTTATTGAAAAGTTGTTTTTTTAAATATCCCTATACAATTTGATTTAAACTTCAAGAATTTTTATCCAATAATGACTTCCTTATATAAGCAGGTTCAAGAAACATACTAAAATGAATGCAGGACAGAAATCATATTACATTTCCTTTTTAGCTTGGAAATTCTCGTGGATAGTTTTCCCCATGTATAATATTACGTTAACAACTTTAAACGAAAGCCTTTCATGTTTAATGACGTCTACTCTACGTACATTTCGACGAAACTTTGAAGGGTTGGCAACCTTACAATCTTAACCGTACATTTTACATTGTTACAAATATGCAACATCTTTAAAAAAATTCACCGGAGTGTTAAAAGGTCATTAAAAATATTCGTTTTGTGAGAAAAAATCGACAAATGGGTTAAATTTTAAGATATGATACTTAAATTAATTTTTCACTTGTTAAATACCACTATTTCAATTCACAATTTTTTAACTAATAGTCATATTTACCAAGTAAAACTTAAATTAAAAATGGATAAATACATATTACCACAAAGTGACTGCTGAAGCACAGATATTTTATTTATTGTTTCGGTATTAACTTTCTGGTAAGACATGTTACAATGATTAAGGAAACACATGTTTTTATATCACTTGAGTTTTACTAAAGATTATTCAGACCTGGCGATGGAAGTTTAGCTTCCGAAACTAGTAGTCTTTAATAAAACTCAAGTGGTATATAAAACAAGTATTTCCTTAATCACTGCTGAAGCAATTAATGAAAATGATACATTAAGACTAGTTTTTGTTCAGGAAACCACGATCATAAATTAATAATCTTTAATTTATGTTTTACTTAGTACGTGTCACAATAGATTTTAAGAAGTAGTGTTATTTACTAATTAAAACATAAATTAAAAATGGATAGATTTTACCACAAAGTGACTGCCGAATCAATTAATGAAATTTAATTTATAATATTTGACCTCAATCAAGATTTTTCACATAAAATGTTTCACGTTTTGGGTGGTCAATTCCAAGATATTTAATATTTAATTTTTGCAATCGATTTGCACATCCCCTCGCTAGTCGCTGGGAAGTGGGAACACCATGGTTTTGTAATGAAGACGGAACACGGATATTGTTCCCAGAGTGCTTAAAGCCCATCACCAAAGAGTTACTTCAAAGTTTTCAACTTTCCAGCGATAAAACAAAGATAGCGGTATCTTGCATGTTGGATTACGTTGAATGTGGTATCTCATTTATTTTGCATTAAGTTACCCGAGCTTTGGATTGAAAATCCGTGTCTCAAATTGCTTTTCCGAATTCGTTAGTTGGAACTACGATTACTTATTCACAGTGTTCTACATTCATAATTGATTCGTTGTATTAATCAACTCACCCCGAATCCAATTCAGTTTTTAAAAACACCTCTAATCGTAAAAATAAAATAACTTACATATTTACTCATGACCGGAGATAATTAATAAATATTGAAATTATTTTAACAATAATAAAATTATTTATTATCATAAATAAAATAAATATAACAAATCAATATCGTCTGAAAGACGCATAACATTTTTCTTATGCGCTATATAAGAACATATAACGTAGTTTAAATTACTGTTTTAAATTAGTAATCAATAATTTTTCAGAAAGAAAAATAGTTACGCATGTATGCGGTTGGAAATGCACATTTTTTCATTCAAACTAACAGTTTCTATAATATTGCTTTTAGCTTAATCTCAAAAAAATGTACATATTGAGTCGTTTGTGAACAATGGTCAATTCAGATACATTGATTGAGTGACCTGATCAATTCTGAGGAATCTTCTTCACGAACGCTGACGCGTTCAGATATAACTGAGTCGTTGATCCTTCATTAGTCACTGATCTTTTATAAATTTACCGGCTCACTGATTCACTGGTTCTCTAATTCACTGGTTCGCTGATTCATTGGCTCACTGACTCATGGATTCAGTTTTGGAGGAAAATGTAAGGGTTTTTCGTTTGTAGACCTTTTCTTAGTCGTTATTGTTGATGCTTTTTGCAATAATTATGCCCGTCTGCTGATGGTAAACATAATTTTTTATTATTTAACAGAATCAATAAAATCGCGATGAAACTGATCTGGCATGAACGAGTCAGTAAACGAATGACAGAATAACCGAAAAGATCCGTTTTTAATAACTAGCTCACTTCGGTGATACAGAAAACTTGATGCGGATCTTGTTAATGACCGGATCTCACCCAATTCTTCGTGAAATTACGACATGATTTTTAATTCGTTCTATAATTTCGACTCCAGACCTTTTTACGAGTATGAGTAGTTTTTCTCCTCAATTCCTTAACAACTCCTAATTTACTTCCTTATCAAGTACTTCACTTACAACTTCAAATGAATATTACGGCGTCTTATTTAGGATAACTATATCTGGTCTCCTCTGTAGTTAAGTGGATAGAAAATTGTTTTATTTCTATTCAAATTTAAATGTTGAAACATACATTCAAATATTTATAAATTATTTTAATGCACCAAGAAAAGCATACAAAAATAATAATAAAACTTACCAAATAAAGATTGATGACAAAACAAAATATACATCATGTTATATAATCCGAGAGGAATTGGCTAAATCTAGTAGTGCTGAGATGAAACAGATCCACCTCTCTTAGTAATTTAGCTGGTTTAAGTGATCACTTTACACACGTGTAACATTCACCAATTCTACCCATTATTGACAACCACACTACTCAAATTCTTGGAAGTTCTATATATATGAACCAATTTAGAAACCTTGTTCTTGAATCACTTAAACCAGCCGATGACGGTCGTCAGCCCCGTAAATGCCCAGACTTCCATATTCTTCTTCATCTTTGATGAGATGTTAAAAAAATAATATGAAAATAACTCCTGTAATTGGAGATAATCCAGATTTTGTGAACAAGTATTTGGACACACTCAAAATGTTGTAGTAATTTAGCGTTGAATAGAGATTTAATGCATTATCTAGGACAGCAGCTACTGATAGAACAACACCGATTATTTTGTCGTGTAATTAACATTAAATAAATAATCTGATAAATAATCTGCACACGATTGGATACGAAATACGAAATAAGGGTTAGTATAAGCTGAGATGGAAAATAAAATCTGAAATACTTTGTTCTCTTAACTCTATCATGTACCTATAGTACAACACCGATCACCGTATCATGTAATAAACGTTAAATACATGTGTTTTGAATATTGAAAGCATTAACTTTGTGGATCATCTTGATATATTATTTCGAAAAATAAAAATACTTTGCGTTCTGATCCACTCACATTTTTATTTAACCAACTAGTTTCGGCAACAACCTGTTGACCTCTTCAGGGTTACATTTATTACTTATATTATTAGTAATAAATTAAACCCTGAAGAGGGCAACAGGTTGTTGCCGAAACTAGTTGGTTAAATAAAAATGTGAGTGGATCAGAACACAAAGTATTTTTATTTTTCGAAATAATATGTTAAATACATACCTCACAACTTTGTTCTCTAAACTCTATCATGTAAATACCTTTAGTAAAACACCAATCAACACATCATGTAATTAACGTTAAATACCTGATAATTTTCTGCGTACCATTAGATACGGAATACGAAATAAGGGTTAGAAAAAACGTAGATGAAAAATAAAATCTGAAATACGTTCTCCAAACTCTATCCTGTAAACATTCTTCTTGCACTTGTTTACATACTTGATTTCGTTTGACTGATTTTCCTTTGTTGTTATTTTACAGCTGGGTGTGAGAACAGTTGTTCCCGCCACGGGCAGTGCAGCCTGGAGGCCGGGGAGTACGCGTGTGTGTGCTCCAAGGGATGGGCCGGAACTGACTGTTCCATCCCCCTGGAAATGGAGTGTGCTGACAATGTCGACAATGATCATGGTAAGATTTAACCATGAACACATAAAATCAAAATAGTCAACTAAATTTATTATTTCCTTTAAGATTCACAATACGGAGAGAAACGATTGTGGAGGTCCTCACCAAAGCGTTACATTTCCATTATAAATGATTTTAAGTAAACAGAAATTCTAGCTTGTAAAATTGTTACGTTTTGGTGCGATTTAATAATTTAATATTGCTTTAACACAGGATTGGACACGTTTTGTCGCAGCTTTGATTAATATTTCGATAGAATACAATAAACAGAACAGATTTGCATTTAATGGATTGTTGTGCAATATTTGAAATGTAACTTTTTGGTGAGGACCTCCGAAATTTGATCAATAAATTTAACCCTCGAACGCTAGACTAACGTATTGATTAGTATCTCTAAGAGTTTTTACTTATGTTTTATTTATTAAGATACATAATAAAAAATTCAAAACATCAATTATAACGTCCCGATAAACTGCAGAAAAAACCATCATCAAAATATACTGTTTAAAGAATTGATTATTCACAAAATAATATTCAAAAAGAAAAAATAGCTGGTTTTTGTTGTTGTTTGTTAAATATATGAATGTTTTGTTTAAAATAACATCAGTTTCTTTGAAAAATTAGGCAATAATAAATCACAAAAAATTACCATTTACCATCATATTATCATGTATAGACCGTTTATTTCTAAATATTTTTTTCTTTTATGATTCTTTCAATACAATTTTTTGCTTAAAAAAATGTGTAAGTTCAATCATGAAATTAATAGTACCTTCTTATTTTAAGCCTTTTATCATATTATTTAAAAAAATATATACTTCGTTACTAAAATCAATACTCCTTCCACGTGACTTTTCGTCCAGGTATGAAAAACCTGTGTGGATTAACCGTTTAGATGCAGAGATTTTTTCAAACGGTTTATTAGTCAGTTTGTCATCTCCGAAGCTAATAAAACATGGTTTAAGACATGGTTGTCTTAACCCATGTGAGATGGCAATACCAGATACCGCGAGATGTAAGTTTGATGTCTAGCATTCTAGGGTTACATACGATCATCAGTAGATTAGCAGGTGTAGCCTTTAATCTCGTAGATGCTTTAATAAAGTCATTACGGCAACAGACGGTACTGCGGACTGCTCGGACGCCGAGTGTTGCTCGCGGGATTCTTGCAAGGAAAACATAATGTGTCTGGCATCCAACGATCCGGCCGACGTGCTCCTGAGGAAGCAGCCTCCTTCCGTCACGGCCTCCTTCTACCAGAGAGTCAAGTTCCTCATCGAGGAGAACTCCGTCCAGTCCTACGCTCACATGGATGAGTACTCCGAAAGGTAGGTGATCCGCAATAACCAACTAGATAACATTATCAAATAGTGCTTTCGTTACGTTATCTGACTTTTGATTGGTTTGTAGAGTTTCTATACCTGTAACTGGGTTCA
This sequence comes from Brachycentrus maculatus, assembly GCF_059751285.1. Taxonomy (NCBI): domain Eukaryota; kingdom Metazoa; phylum Arthropoda; class Insecta; order Trichoptera; family Brachycentridae; genus Brachycentrus; species Brachycentrus maculatus. Next base: position 417,129 of record NW_028281085.1, read on the forward strand.
TCGTTGTATCAACTAACAGGTTAATTTTACCTAACATACTAAAACTACTAATTATTATTACCGAGATATGTTCATATGTTTTATGTTTTTTTTTTTACACCATAATTTGAGTTAATTCCAATCATCTTTACGACATAAGAATCGGTGATCCCGTGTTTTGTTTTATGATCTGGAACAAATATTTCAACCAATCTAGTTGGAGAAAGGCAGTGTTTCTCTTAGTCGAGTGTTTAATTTTAAGTGGAATATAGGAAGGACTAGATCTCTGTGCGGTTCTGGCCCGATAAGCCGCGACTGGTCCTCGATACCCTCTCTCTTCCTTTGTCCTCACCCCTCCGCTCTCGGGTCTGTTGCGAGCCTCGGTAATGTTGGATTCCCGTGTTTAGTACGGTATGGAATCACCGGTGCAATGACGCTTTCCATGAGGACTGTGGGGGTTCCTAGAGCTCCCCGTCGCATGGACAGTGTCCTAGAAGCCGTCGCATCAGATCGGCTCGTCCCAGACCCGGGATGTTTGTGTATTGTCTAATGTTATCCCTTGTGTGCGTCTAACCATTTTGTCTGTCTCACCTCTCTGTTTCACACACCACATTTTAAATGAAAAAGCATACACGCGTCTATCCCTCTCTCTCACACCGGATGGAGAATGACGGGAAGATTCGAGTTGTCCTTAATGGAGAAAGAAATTACGCTTGCACGCACTTTCCGCTGTCAAAAGTTATTTTTTGTTACATTTGTTTCCCTGAGTTCGTATTTTGTTTGTACCGTTTTATTATATAACCTAGTAAGAGAGTTTCCGTTGAATTTAATCACGATAAGAGTTGGTCAGCTTGAATAGGTTGGGCAAATTGGTTTGACACGGGCCATGGCGGACACAAGCCAGTGGCGGACTTCCCCCCGAGTACCGCGCTACTCGCCGCTACTAGCTACCGGCTACTGGCGACCGGCTGCTCGCCACTGCGTCGCGGGACGTGCCGAGTAGATTGCGAGTTTTGTCATTCGTTCGTGTGATTATCTGTATTTGTGCCGTCCATAGTAATTTGCTACTTGTGTCTGTCATGAGCTTGTACAGTAAATATATATTTCACCAATAATCCAGTAACAACCTCCATCCCTTATATACTTTATTCACTTGTGTTTGTTTATTTGTTTGAACATTGACTACATATGTACTAACGTGTGTTTTTTCATTCCGGCTGTGTGTGCGTGAGTGTGAGTGCGAGTGGAGGTGAGTGCAGTGGTGTGAGGTGGAGCAGGCTGTAGCTATATGTGTAGTAATCTGTCCTGTCTTTCTGTGCCCCCGTGCCGCCGTGTCCCCGTGCTACTCCTAGCGAGTTCTGGAATTCCTTTACACCGTGGTAAGTCGCCGCCAACCCCCGACATCTATCTGTTTGTACCGTCTACTATGTATGTGTTCTGTTGCTATACCTCATCGCCCATCATCTGCCTATCCGCCCATCGCCCATCGCCGGCCGCCGGCCGCCGGCCCAGCTTGGGAGCTTTTCATTCCCTCATCCCCTCGTTCGATGTATCTTTATTTCTCTTATTTTGGTATGTGTATGTAACAGTATGTGTATGTCTCGCATTAGTTTACTCGTAATTCTTTACTACTCGTCTCCTCACCTCCGAACGCATAGAGCCCCCCCCCCCGTCCCGCCCCTCCCCGCACCCGCACCGGCTGCTCTGTGTATCGCACTCCCGTATCGTCCCTCATTATCTGTATCGCTCCATATCGTGTCTCGTCCACTGCGCTTCGACTTACTCCGAGATACGCGTCTCTACTACCCCGACACGCACACACACACACCACACCGCACACCGCACACACACTCGCAGCGCGCAGCGGGAGCGAGGCGGAAATATAATCACCGACAGCGGGGCTCAAAAAGCGCTCTCTCCAGAGCGGACCTATTTTGCAGCTTTCGCAGAAAAAACGAAGAAAATATCGCTAACTATGACGATGCACACAAACTGCATCCGAGAGCCCTCTTATACGGAAACAACCTAAAGATCACGCTAGTGTACCAAACCATCAGTAACAGTAGTATTTGGCCGCAAAATCATAGCAATCTTGTGCTAATGAAACGAATTTCAAATTAATCGAATTTAATATCAAATTGAAAGACGATATTTGTAGCGAATAAGCAACGGAAAGCGAGATGACAACATCTCCCACGAATGTATAACAATTAATTGGAAGATATACGGTGATGAGAGTAGGGTGTATAATACTCGTTACTCCCTTGTTACCCCTTGTCTGCGTCTCATTGTTTATCTGTTACCCACCCTTTCCTCCCCCGCCCCGCCATTTTGTGTTTACCCCTCCCCAGGACCGCCTACTCCTCCAGCCGACTAATTTCTTCTAAACTGTTTGCTGCATTGATCCTGTAGAACCGAAAAAATCTGAAAACCGACGTCATTGTTTGCACTTTCAACGATATCAAAATACTTAGTCTTAAGTCTTCTTGGTGTTATTTCATGATCAGGTGTTTGATACATTATGCTTTGAACGTTTTTCAGAATGGTGCTGAAATTTTGGTTTCGAACTCAATACCTACTATGAGACTTTTCTTGTTTTCGTTATTGTCAATTCAAACGTGTTTTTTGAAATTTGTGAAATCTCGAATCGATTCCGGATATAAATCATTCGTTTTACTTCGATCGAGCAAGGATCATTTTAATATTGATACGGTATAACGATGTGATCACGAATTTATCGACATTTATCCATTCCTCCGTTTCAAACATCTCATATTCAATAATAATATATCTAAAATACTAAGTATTTAGGCTTACCACAAAACATTTTCTACATTGCTAAAGTTCAGTAAACAACAAAAATCGTAAAAATCGTTTTTTAATACTAGCCTTGTATTTTTACATTATAAAACGTGTTAAAAATCATATGTACTCGTATATGCTATCTAAAATTATATTTTTCTGTCACATGCATATGAGGACACACCTTTTAAAAAACAATACTCCAATATCGTGTTAATTTGAAAAAAGCATTGGAATTATCATATTCTGTGCATTCATTTATTAATTAACTCTTATTGATGTTATTACTTCATTGTGTGCAAAGAAACAAAAGCATATATACATTTCTACGGTTTAATCACTGATTTGCGTTGGGAACAAAATTGTGTAGTTAAAAAGAAAAATCAATTAGAAAAATCAATAGTAATACACGGTAAAACCTATAAATTATGTTTGTAACTAACTATGAGAGTGTATATCTACGTCCATGAAACAAAATAATACGCTTCAATTTGTTTGAAAGCATTAATGTCTGACAAAAATTGTCCTCATAGTAGGTGAATATATTCTGTAAATATTTTCTATGATATATTTCAACACATGTTGTATTACTTACTATTACTTTTAACTAATGTTATAGAAACCTTTCATTACCATGACTGATATAGATTGTTACAGCAGTGTAAATATCCTTTTTATTTGTTCAAAGCATGCGAGGAGTATACATAGCCTCTGTCCCATTTTTGCATGTTTCATCTTAATTTCATTCTTTCCACGATAAAGGTCCTTTGCCTCAACGAAGAAATGATACAGAAGCGATATGATAAGAAGAATTGTTTAAAATATCTACTGAACGTTAGGTTAACTGTCGAGAATAGCCGATAGCAAATTTTACAAGTGGAACCTAAAACATGGACTTTCTACTTTATTTCTGAAAATATGTGCTACACTTTTACCTATTTAAGAAAAATTATAATGAATTGAATTAATCCCTGCTATCGTTAGCAGTTTTTCATTGAATTTTTTAAAAATCTGCTTACAATTTATTATACTGTGAATTGAAAACTTTTGCCAGTAGAAAATGTGTTATATTTTTCACATCTCATATTAGTAAACCATCGACATAGTCGTAAGTTTTAAATTAAGAAAATAATTATATTTACATTAGTACTTGTTAGATATCTGTGGTTTTCAATGAATATGACGAATCCATGACAATAGCGTGCCTAAGAAGGATATTTTATTGACATTTTTCACTGAAATTCGATACATTTTTTTATCGAATATATTATTTTCTTCGTGATATATACTCTTATAAAAATACAAGTCTTACAAATAAGATACGCAATCATGAAGCCTTTTTCAAAAATTAACAAATTAGGAATATAGAATTGTGATTCCAATGAAATATTATAACTACTTTTTAACATAAACGATAATTCCCGATATTTTCAGTTTTTTATCATTATTACTTGATTTTTTGTGTGTTTTTATTCCTTTAAAACCTTCCAGGAACAATATGCTTAAAATGAAATGTTTTTACCGTTTTTTTAATTGGTAATACTTAATGAATAATGAGATAAAAATTATTTCCTAGAAAATATCTTCAAATGTGTATTTGTTGAATTTGAAAATAAAACATCCTTTTGTATTTATAATATTCACTTTATGGTATAAACATATTGTTTGTATAGTAAATATTATAAAATTTGCAGAAAATTTCATAACTTTTTTAAAGAAACTGTTTGCTAGCCGATATAGCTAAGATATTTATTATACTGTAGTATATATGGCAAAGGTTATAATTTGGGGACCATTTTTCAAAAGTAGTTACTCGGTTTCCATACAATAGACCTTATTCCAGAAAAATATTGTTATTTATGATATGACTAGTACATATTTGTCTTATAAATTATAAAATTTAATTTTTAATTTTTTTGTAACCAGATTTCTTTTAAAAGTACTTTTAAAACTTTTAACAGTACTTTTAAAAGCATTTGAATTGTGAATTTGAATTATTTAGTAAACAAAACGGTATAATACAATTAACAAATCATCAACAATGGGACCGTTTAATAAAAATAATTTTGAATAATTTATAGAACATTTTCGTTCAATACTTACCTCAAAAGTTGCTCATATAATTTAACCGTAAAATATTAATCTGTGGAAACGCTTCCTTAATTTCTTAAAAATCGTATCTCAACACCAAATGCAAGCTCGCCTAGTGTAACTATTGTATATAGCTTGACAACTGGTTAGATCAGTTTTTGTAACTGATCGAATCATGAGACGTCTATCACGTAATTTTCTGGGATGGGCAGCTTTTTTAAACACTAAAGTCGCTTTATGCACCCTCTTACGCCTCTGACCGGAAAAATTAATGAATCAAGGGTTGAGTACTGAGTAATTTTAAAATTCGTAGCTCAATAAAGAATTAACACATAAAACACATTTTCTGGAGGCAGATGTATATTATTTCATTTTAGTTTGTTTGAAAATAAAACACTTAAATATTCATGTACCAATTGCGAATGAATTTTCAATTATTGAAGAATCCACTTACTTGAAAATACCAATCTCTCATTACCAGTTCGAAATTTAAGAAAGTTTTTTTTAAAATTTTATTAAATCTGACTTTTTGATTACTTCCACTTCCGAAAACTGTGACTTAAAAGAGCTTAAAAAATTATCATTCTTATAATCTTTTCACCATCGCATTTATATTAACTGGCATTTAAGGGACCTAGATAATCTTATATAAGAGCAAAGACTTGAGAATTATTTTGTTATACAACAATATTAATAAAATCCCATTTTGATGATCTGAATTTAAAAAAATTATTTGATTTTTAAAACTGTATGGTTTAAAAAAGGGTTAATACTGAAATTAAACGCAATCAGTACTTATGTATTTAATCAAAGAATAAACGCATGGTTTATCGAGAAATAATAATTAAAAACACTGTAATATATACGTAATAATCGTTACGTATATATAAACAGGTAATGATCGCTTCCGTAATGTAATTTTTAGCGCATTAAGCTACAATCTAAGAGGCATCGGGTTCGATTCCCGGAGAATGGGTCAATATAAAAAATTATCAAATTTTCACTCTGATATTAATTTAATATTAACCTTAGACTACCTAAAAAACAGGATTGATCACCTTACCTTCATGTAAGTAACGATCAAGATAACTCTGCGTCAATACGATACAGTGCCTTATACACCATTGGGTGTAGATAAAGATTAGAAGTGTAATACACAGGTGTGATACATATTTTTTATTTAAATTTCACGTGGTAAATACCACATTTTCTTAAAATCTATTGTGACACGTGTTTCGATGCCTTCCGCATCATTTTCAAACACCGTCAAACATGTCACAATAGTTTATTTTTAAAAGTGGTATTTACCAACTAAAATTTTAACTAAAAATTTATTGATATTACCACACAGTGATTGCTGAATCAATTAATGAAATGATATATACTTATACAATAATAGCGATTTTCGTTGGACTTATTCGCACTTTTTGTCTGCGATTCATATTACATCGCCTATCAACGTCACTAAATATTACGAAAAATACTTCTTCTTCAAACCCTTATTCGCAATCCAATGGTGCATAGGGCACTGCATCAATAAACGCAGTGTTATCTTGATCGTTAACACATGAAGGAAATGTGAAATAATACGCGTCGCGATAACGTAAAAACAGTATCTGCCCAGGTATTTTAATTTACAAGCCTACGATGATAAAAGCGTGAAAGATTGAAATTTTTATCGGGTTTCTTTTGAAAGCATTGTGTTTTGTTTCCGTCAATCCCGGAAACCATCGATCTCGACGTGGTTCCGCTTTGATTAAAATATCAAATAACAATCTCGGCGGGAAATACAAATCCACGGCTACACCCCACTTGACTAACCGGGGAGCTTTTCGCTTTCGGCAAACAGCTTTAGGCCTGCGAAGGTTGCGCGGCCGAAAGCCGCCGCTCATTATCGTGTCAAATGTCAGGGGATGAAATTCAATTTCTTGCTGACAGCGTGTCCGCTGTGTACTTATACACACTATGACGGCTCTCACGCACACAGCCAAGGTCACTCGGAATTCAAAGTGTTAACTGATCTTTAAACACAAGTCTAGATTTAACCCTCTCGTCGAAATAAATTATCATTGATAATAATGCTAATCAGTGGCGTGCAGAGATTTTTTTTTTGGAATTTAACAGAATAGTTACGTCAAGTCATTCACATATCGCTCACTCCTTTCAAGAACGTCATAAATATAAAAAAACTTGATTTTTCAGGAGAACGTTTTTAAAGTTTAAAGATATAATAACATGTATTAAAAATAAATATCAAGCCAATTACTGAACTTTTTACTGTGCAACAGATTTTTTTAGGTAAAACCTGAAGGTTTTTTTCTCCATTTGAAAAATATTTAGTATATTTTAAAAAAATAATTAAACAATACAAAAAAACAGCACTTTCTGCCCTGTAGCGGGTAAATATTAAGTTAAAAATATGCCTCTTGCTGGGATGTTGTACATTTTATGGGCATTCCGAAAACATGCACAACTGAAAATTGTCGATTTTTGATTTATGACGTTCTTGAAAGGAGTGAGAGATATACGAATATTACAAAACTGAATACACGGTTTTTTTCTATTTGTTGGTTGTTTGATTTCATCTTTTTGCATGAAAAAATTCTAAATGTTCGTTTGTAGAAAATCTCAAATTTTCTCAAGTTTTTCACCGATTGCTCTGAGGTTTTGACAAGACGTTGCATCAAAATGCGTGCGTATTTTAATGAATATATATTCGTAACTAAAACTTTCCGTTTTTCTTTTCCATTTAACTGGACATAGCCACAGCCATGCGTGGTTGGGTAAAGCTATTTAAATAAGAATAAAATCTATATCTGATTATAAAATATATATTTAAAAAAATGTAAACGTTACTTAATTCAAAACTTAAAATCTCAAGTTATTCAACGATTGCTCTGAAATTTTGACATAACGCTGCATTTTAAAATAGGGGTGTTTTTATTTCTCTATATAAATAAAAATCTAATTGGCAGTTCTTTAAAATCTTCTTAAGCTAAAACATTTATAATATAATATAAAGTTAAAACATTCTCTTTTTCATATTATTTATTGATTCGGCATTAACTTTGTGGAATGACATGATTATTTTATTAAAATTAAACACTTGAATATACCACTTCAATGAGTTTTATTTATATATACGAGTAGTTTCGAAAACTTACAGATGTTTTCATCTTCGGGTACAAATTAAAACTGATTTAATTTGTTTTAATTTGTACCAGAAGATGAAAACATTTGTAAGTTTTCGAAACTAGTCGTATATATAAATAAAACTCATTTAAGTGGCATATTCAAGTGTTTAATTTTAATAAAATTATCTTTTTCATTCACAACATTTTGAGGGTATCCAAATCCTTGTTTGCAAATTAGGATTTCTCCACTTAAAGAGTTATTATCTTTGTCTTTTCCATTTATCCAGACTAAGCCACAGCAATGCTCAGCTGGATACAGCTAGTTAAACAATAATAAAATCTATATCGCTTGTATGAAAACCCTCTACGATATTATTTTTCATCAGGTGTTGTAAATTAAGGGTTAGATATTATTTTTGGTACCGTTTATGGTTTTATAAATGGAAAATTCCGCGGGGGTGAACGCTACCCTGTACGGGTCGGGGACGGTTTAACCAAGAGGCGGATTGGCCGTCATTTGCAGAAATTAGGTAAATCAGTTTAGCAAATGACTGCTCGAGCCCACTCCAAGTGCGTCGCATTATTTAATATTTTAACCTCCCCGTTTTAAGATCACTAGCCAAATTAAAATCTGACGTTTTTACATTTGAATATTGTTATTTCTGAGGGCTGTCAAACCTGATATTTTCCGAGACTTGGATATTTTTTGTGAAATAATTAAACTTTGAAATACATCATTTATTATTTCTACAGTCGCGTTGCGGTAATATCTTACCATTTTTTATTAAGTTTACTGTATAAATACCAATATTTTTCAAAAATTATTTTGATATGTGTTTTGATACATTCAGCATCGTTATAAAAATTATGTCATTTCGAGTTTAGAATATTTTTTTGTGAAGTAACCTAATTTTATAAATACCTCATTAATTTACTCTACAGCCACATTGTGGCCTTTTTAATGTAAATTTCTAATCTATGCCTTTTTAATGTATATTTTACTTAGTAATCACTACCATTTCTTAAACTCTGTTGTGAGACGTGTTTCGATGCATTTAGCGTCACATTTGCTAAATACATTCAAACACGTGTCACAATAAATTGAAAAAAAATCATCCATATTTTTCTTCACTGTTGTTTTATTATGTCTGTACTCGTTTGAGAATCATTTTGATCCTTATGTGATTTTTTCTATATTAGAGTTGGTGTTAGTTGCAAAATTCTCCGTTTAAGAAATTTCGGATACTCGATTTGTGAATCTCTGTTCAATCACGATTTTCATTTGAAATTCTTACCATATTAATAAATAACTATTTTAATTACAAAAATGGTGCATGATTAAAATAAATTGTAATTAGGACAGTGACAAACAAGAAGAAGAAGAAGACTAGGGTTACCATATTATACCCCTTTGTTAGCATTACATATTAATTACACATTTTCAGAATCACATTAAAATGAGTTAGCTTCGCCGAAATTCTGCGCTGGATATTCGATCTTTTCGGGCGGCAAAAACATAATTCAAGTAAGGGTCGCCATATTCACGTTATTATTTATTTGGGGCTCGCGCAAAAAGTTTTCCACATCAACGTCAGCTCCGGCAGTGTTGGCTGTTGCCTCCGACGTCACGGAATTAGGGCGGAATTCAGAAAGCCCCTCCGCCCGTCGGGCCCGCTTTGACAAACAAACATGGGCGGCACTTTCTGGGAATCCCGTTGTGAGCTCCCCCCCGGTCTGCGGAGATCAAAGGAGTCTGTAATTTGCCCTCCGCGGCGTGGCGACCTGGTTTAAACAGCGCGTCGATTATCGCTTGTTACGCCCATCGACGCCTCGGTTCGACAACATTCTATCTGGAATTTCACCAAACAACGCTTCGATAGAAAAATATTGTCAAAGAAATATCCATCCATCGTTGTTTGAATGTTTGGTGTACGATGTAGGAATTAAATATCAACAATTGCATTTGTAGTAAAGGGTCAGAATATAATTGTAACTACAAGTATTTTGTATTGGAACATTGCGAAATTGTAATCAAATTGTTTACTAATTCGGCACATACAGCTTTGCCTAAAGAGATGTGATGTTACCTAAAGAGGTGCACATACCTTGTAATACGTTATGCAAAAACATAAAAATATTCTTATATTATCAATGTTTAAAATCAAAATAAATATTGCAATTAATCAAAATATGGGAGATAGTGAAACAAATTTTGATTGTTTTTTTTATAGAAATAAATATTTTACATTTTCTTTCAAAGATAATATACGCCGCACCTCAGAAAAAATCACAGTTAAGTATCACGTATAATTATAAATAAATCAACAAATCTGTACCTACTTGAATAATGTGTTAGTTAATTTTATTTATACCTACGTAAGAAAATAACATTTTAAAGAGAAATACGGTTACAAATGTTGAATTTTGTAAAAAAAATATCATTAATTAGTCATAAAATACATATGAACAGATTTCATTAAAATTATGTTCAATTTTTCTTTTAAATATTGTATCATAAAACTGAGAAATATTGATTCCTACGAGTCTCGGATTTTCAGATAGAACTTTGTTGAACCGAGTCAAGCAAAACCATATCTGAAGATTTAAAATCAATAACGTCGGCCATTAGGTGTCACGTGTAACATGTAACGAACGAGACATAATCCACAAAGGATTGACAATTTCACTTAAACTTTTCACAATCCCAATTTTCTTCAAAATTATTTTCCGATAAGTCCAATATCTTTGACTATTTTCTCATTCTTCTTTCTCTTATCCGCGCATAGTACTCCATAAGACGCTACATGAGAGTTATGCCTTTTTTCATATCGTAAATTATGGAGTACAAAAATATCAATACGGTTTTACAACTTCAATTCTTCTTTTTTTTTAATTTATTCAATTTTTATACATAATACCTTATTACAAAAAGAAGTTTTGTGATCTTAGATGAAAATAATATCTTCTTATGAACGTCATTTAATGCTGCTAAAAATAATTTAACTGAAAAAATCAATTTCGTTTCACACATCCATAATTGTTTATAAAAATAAAAAAACATCTTTGAGGAAAAAGTTACTTTTGAGATGTACATATGTTGTTTTGTTATGTAATACACGTATTTCAAAATCTTGGATTTAAATATTATTTTTAAAGTAAATAACATATTTAAGAAGATAATATTTGTAATTTGTAAACGTAAAATTTCAATTTGTAGTTTTTTTACTAGAAACCAGAATATTTCGTACTAAAATATAATCATTTTAGTAGTCTATAATAAAATAAAAATATCTCATAAAAAATCCTGAAAATTATTCTAATAATAAAAAAGCCTCTTAAACCTAATGGTTAAAAATTGTTGGAACTCAACATTCAAAATCATTTTTAGCACTAGAAAAACTGTTTTTAAAAAAATGTATATATTTTTGAAAACTAGCAATAAAAGAGTAAAAACTAGCAATAAAAGAGTAAAAACTAGCAATAAAAGAGTGAAAAGTAGCAATATTTTGAATAAAAACTTCAGAAGACTTATTCTTAATATTACTATTAAACGTGTCTCAACTTAAAATGAAACATTTATATTTTTATTTAAACGAAAATGAAAGTCTGAGCATCTCAGGGCTATTGACCTGGCATTTGGCTGGCTTAAGTAATCACTGTATAAAGTATATAAAGCGATATAGATGTTACATCCCAAATTGAGACGCCTATAATATTGATATATTATCCGTAGGGTGAATAATCCAATGTCTTATAGAATAAATAATAGTTAAATTATCTTAATATCACCACCAAAAAGTGGCTAATGACTATCAGTGGGCCGATAAGTTAACGTTTATCCTTATTACTCTCCAGTTGTTGTTCTTTTTCAATGATGGGACTTACATGTATGAATATATTCTTTCACCACTATTTGACAAGTAATATTGATTTCTTTTATCTATTTTTAATTTAAATCTCAGTTGTTAAATACCACCATGCGTTATACCGTATTAAATTAGAATTGAAAATGGATAAAATTTCCACAAAGTGACTGCCGAATAAATTTGTGAAGGGATGTGTTATATCTGTCAATTCTTTGCAGTTCTCTATGCATAACTGAGTATGGTCGTTATACGAGTATAAATACAAAACTTATACGAACACTTAACCTTATTCATCACTCCTTTTTACCTTCTCCTACGTAAGCGCCCGTTTTATAAGGTTAAGTAGGATTACGAAATAAAAGTACCTACCCGTATGTGAAAGAATAAAGGTTTATCTTAATATATAGCTACCGTCCTAAATAAATCCTTTATTCGAGTCTTAATACATAATCCTCTTCTCTAATACAAAGAATACATATTTGATTTTAAAATATTGTACTACCTACTTCATACATTACATAATGCTTAGAAGGTGAAAAATTGTATGAAAATGTGAACTACAATTTTACATAATTTGAAAAAATCATACTTTACCTTTAGACTATGATAACTAAAAAAATAACTCTCAAAACGACAAAATCAACAAATTTAAAACTTTTCGAACTTTTTAAAAAGAATTTACCTACTTCTGCTTACTCGAAGGGCTAACCTATTTTGGCCCAACGACTTACCTTTTACTTTTTACAAAGAACAGAAAATTAACGTATGTAAAACCGTCGAGAAATTCAGAATAAATTTGCTATTAGACTGTTTCCATCAAATATAACAACACATCAAATCACGGGCGTAGCCGGGTATAAACACAGTATTTCACAATAATACCGAATTGAACCTAACCGTATTTTTGCAAACTTATCGTACATCCACTTTAAGACACTTGAAAAAGAAAATAATAATAAAGTTTTTAAAAGATCTCAAAAACATAACATTAAGTTTTTAACATAGAATCATTGTTTATTTGTAGTATATTGTAAAGTAGAAATTAAACTTTGAAATATGTATTTTTGTATCGCATGATTTTATAGAACTAACGTATCATATATTGAGCATGAGTTAAAGTTTTAAAAAATCGTAAATCGACATCCTCGTGAATAAAGCATTTATTGTCACTTTTTGGGAGAGCAGATTGCATTTCAATTTTCATTCTTATTTGATGTAAGTTACTTGTTACTGCTTTATTCTCAAAGGATTGTCGATATTACTTATATTCTATCGCATGAATCCCACGAAAAATTGACAAACGTTTTTAAAATTTTATACAATAAACATTCTTGAAAAACTGACAATGGTAGATTTTTCTAGCGCTAATTTAGGAAATTGGTGTATTAATTGAACAAAAAATTGTGATATTTTTAATCATTTCCAATTCGAAAAATGCGAAACTCAAATTAAATCGTTTGATATATTTTTCACTTATTTTTTTTAAAACCCATTTTGCGGGCATAATTTTGCGTGCATAATTTCTAAAATGATAAAGCTAAACGCATTTAAACTATGAAATTTTGAATTAATTGTTATTATTTTTTTCTATTATTTTTTGTTTGTAAATAAAAATAATACTTGACACTGGCAGAAACATCCTTTTACTGGGTGACTGCTAAATGAATAATTTAAAAAAAAAAACATTTTCTTAAGAAATAACCCACAAAGCTCCTATTCTAAGAGACTTGACGTATTGACTATTAACGTAATTGAATTTATTTCTTAAAACGCCGTTTTTGTATTGATTTTTTTTTTTATTGAAATAAATATATGGTTTTGAAAAGAGTAGTCGATGAGATGCAGTGCCCTATGCGTTAGTGGTGGTGGCTGAAAGTTAGAAAAACTGTCGTGTTTCTTCATCTTTTGTGCGTGTCATGTCAGGTCCCCTTGACTTCAATTAAAACTTGAGAGTCCTTGTCTTCGGAAACTCTAAATAGTGCATGTCACGTTTAAAAATGTTTGATTAATTATCTAAACATATATATTTAATGTTTAAACACATATAGGCATTTATACTATAATCGGCTGCGAAAATAAAGAAACATAATTGCTTTCTTAGTTTTTAAAGTAATTATTCGTAATATATTCATATTTTATTCAAATGAAATAAATAATCCAAGCAAAATCGCTTTAGGGTAATTTTGAAAAAATATTAGTATAATCCTTATGCAAGTAACATATTTAAAATAATGGATGTTGAAAAAATATGTACCGATTTCAAGGTTACATAAAATCTCAGTATTTTTGTTTTTATCAAGTAAAAATAGACTCATAGCTTTTTGATAGTTTGCATTGTAATATAATATGAAATGCAAAATGGCTGCCATTATAGATGATCATTTCAAATTGTATATGAAATTCAATTTAGATTTGAAATGGTATGTGACTATTATAATAAATGTTATGTGTTTTGATATTTTGACATACAAATCATACTGTGTAAGTATAATTACTATGTTAATTTATTATGTGGGCTTATTCATATTACTTATCTTTGAAAATAATTGTATATACTTATGTTAATGATAACAAGTTCGTTTTATAATATTAATTTTAAGAAATGTTTTAGTGATGTTATAATTATGTACAGTTTTTGGCCGTTGAAAGTGCAAGCAAGTTATTTTCTATAATTTAAAATTAAAAAAAGCAGCAAAAATTCTCGTTTCTACCTTTTTTCTATTAAGGGTTATCCCCGTTTCAATTCAGACAGATTCGTACTAAATGATTCTCGAAATTACAGTGCAGACTTATAGTTCTAAACGTAGCTAGTTTTACGTTCTAAATCCGGTTAATATTAATACTAACCGGTTAATACGATTAATAATACTATAATAAATACATTAACCGGTAATTTTAAACACTAACATTATTGTTATAAATAATTATTATAAATTAGTAAAATAGAGAAGCAAAAATATTCTACTGCAATAAATGCAGTTTTCCTTGTTATTTTATTTCATCAAATAAACTAAACCCCTTAAGGAATTAATAAAATTACCAGTACATATAATTATTATAGTATTATTAATAACATTAACCGGTTATTGTAACTAATAACCACATTTATTAAACTTTGTCTAGAATAGCCACAGTCATAACAATAGGGTATTATCAGTTTTATTATTAATATATAATAAAATTAACCAAAAAAAAGTAGATTTATATGATTTTTCCTAACTTATTAATTTATTATGAATATTTGAATTCATAAATGACATCCTACCGATATTTAAGGCTGCATACTGTATTGCAGTAAAGCTACAAGATCTCACTTTGTCCTCTGAATATGGAAATTGGATAAAATATGCCAATTACTACCTGATATATATATGTTTTTAAATTATGTTTTTATGTAAGAAAATTTTAATTTTAATTTCTACAAAAAATGTGTGTATTAAAATGCGATTTTATGTAGACTAGAATAGATATTTCATCAAGGTGATAATACCCTATGAAAATTATAAGATCAGGCTTTTAAAAAAATCCTTATATTTTGATGTAAACGGGTTGCCTATAATCTTTATCTGACCTCCAGTTTTTAATACTTAGGAATATTTTATCACTAACCGAACTACCCATAAACCGGTCTGTTATTTATTACATTAATTATTAACCAATTATACTTCTATCTGCCATGAACTAATTATTTATTCATACAATTTGCTTCAACATTTCCTACATTACTCCAGATTTGGAAAGTTATGCATGACATCTTCTTTTATAATTTTGATACTTGTACGCTATTATGTAAAGGATTGTTCATATAATAAATAGTACTGTATCAATACTCAGGGTAAGAATGTTTTGTGTTTAGAAATTAATGTTTTTTTATTTGGTTTCATTTATAATACAACAAACTAACTGCCTATAACTTACACATTAATTTGTATGGAAATTCTAACATTTATCCAACAAAAATATTAAATGTGAAAATTAAATTAAATCTTTTTAAAGTTAAATAATGTATGGTATGATAAATATGTGTCATTTTGGAAATATGCTGATATAGAATATACTAGAATGTGAAAATTTATATTTATGAAATTATTCAGTCTTTTTTGTCTTTTTTAAAGCACATTTTTAAAAAAAGCATGTCACAAATTATTGTTTTCATTCAGCTAATTTTACCATACATACATTGATAAATAAATAACATTTTTATATATTTTTGAAAGTAGATTGTTTTACAATACAAATTATAGATATTTGTATACCTTTAGAAGAATTTGTGTTTTTTAATGCAATTATCACATTTTAGCCGAGTTTCCGTGATGAGGGGACAAGTATTGACATCTCTGGGACTGGGAATAATTGGCATCCGCGTATCCGTGGATAGAGACGCAAGATTTGGATTTACTCTCACAAGACAAGGAGGATGGTGGGTTTCTAATTTTTTTTTTAAATATATTTTCCTTAACTCCAAAAAGTTTCAAGTGAAAACAGATGACAGCGTAATCTATCAATAAAAGATTCAAGCATAAAAGTTCATTTTTAAAACAAGAAAAACATATTTTTAAACCATAAATAAATATGATTTTCAACTTTTCATACATATTCATCAAATCCATAGATAAAAAAGATAAAATGCTGGTTTTCAAAATACACTAACTGCTCCTGGACTCTAACTCCGATACTAGAAATGGATAAAAGAAATCTAGATATGGTCTATTCTCTTGATCGCAATATACATTAATACCTACCATTATGGTATCAATATACATGAGTACCTACCACCATGGTATCAATATACATAAATACCTATCATCATGGTATCAATATACATTAATACCTACCATCATGGTATCAATAGACTTGAATATCTACCATGATAACGATCTTCAAAGTCAAAGGGATACTGTTTTTTCATGATTTTACACCTGCATTTTTACGAGTACTTACATTAAACACATTTTTTACACAGTTTTGTAATAACACTGTGTTACATCATTGCGTGTACTTACTACTCGCACTAAGTAGACTTGATGCCGGATAAGCGGTCCAATAACATGGTATTCAATTCTTGAAGGCCTGCAAATGGCTCATAAACTTACAAATCAATTTAAATGAAACAATCGCAACTCTACAATTTCAACCATATACCACAAAGTGAATACCGAAACGATAAATAACATTATTTGTGACATTTTTTACATGTTATTTTTGCACAGGTTCGACGTTCTTGTGAATGGTGGGGGAGCTGTTACACTCCAGTTCCAAAGGTCGCCATTCCACCCGCTGACCAGGACAGTCTTTGTGCCGTGGAACCAGATAGTCGTGTTGCCTCCGGTGTACATGCATCTGAGTAACGAGGAAGGATCGGAACCAGGGTACTTATTCAATCAAACACACATTTCTATAACTATTAAGCTTTATTCATTGATTGAAATCACACATTCCAAAACCTACTCAACGCCCATTTTTAAATGTCAATATTTTTCACAACAACAGCAAGAGAATGACTAAGAAAATATATGTGGCAAATGTGAGCGGGAAAACAGAATGAGGACGGCCGAAAAAGACTTGGCACGATTAGATCAATCAGAACCTAAAATCTGATGCTGTCAAATGTCTGCGTAATCGGAGAGCATGTATAAATCTGAAGGAAGCGAGGAGTGTATGTTAGGACAGAAGAGTGTGGCGTTCCATCCTCTCTGCCTACCCACGTGAAGAAACGGTGTGATGGCAGTGGTAGTAGTAGTAAATACTTGGATACAAATTGGATTTGCTCCAGCATCGGAAATGAAACATAGCATTTCAAATGTTTTGAATTGCAGCATCATTTCAAATTTTTATTATTCACAAACATTGAAAAATTGATAAATGTGTTTTCTATTTTCTTTATTTTCCATCTGATCAAACTGAGCCACAGCAACGCGTGGCCTGATACAGCTAGTATAAAAATAAAGACCACTTTTGAGTTTGTTAATATTTATAATCTTATACATATGTTTTATTTTTATATTTAAATCATCATATTATTCCACAAAGTTAATGTCTATGTATCCACTTTTTTAATCCATTTATTCAATAATTATTGCAGAATCCCACCCAATCGCCAAATATCTGGAGGTTTCCCGGGATTATCCTCTTCCATCTTTACACGAGGAACCGAGCCATGCATGGCACACGACCATGAACTACTCTCTCCTAGATTGGCGGGTACATGGGCTCCTCACACAGTTGGTGGCCAGCCAGGAAGGAGTCTCATATTTGCAGAAACACAGGTATAAAATACAGGATAGTTAAGTTAAAAAGGCTGCCTATTAGTCATTATCACCTTAAAAAATTGTAACCGTTGTCCAGTTGTACTGATAATAAAATTATTTGATTTCCAGATTGTTCAGGAATCGATTCCGATACCTGGTTCAGATCTCCACTTGATGTACCAATCCTCTCAGGCGTCTGGGTATTTGAGTACAGTGCACATGAAGCTAACGCATGATGTCATCCCACCCACTCTTACCCATGTGCACGTAAAAGTAGAAATCGAAGGATCGCTACATGTTAAAACTTACGAGGCTGATCCTAATCTGACCCACACATTTGCGTGGAATAAGAGAAATGTGTACAAACAGAAAGTTTACGGAGTGGCTCAAGCCAAAATATCCATAGGGTACCAGCACAGCAGCTGCCGTGAACCCGTTTGGGAGACGCAGACTGCAACGTTGCAAGGCTGCGATGTGGACATATCCGATATTGGCGGTTGGGGATTAGACATTCATCACCATTACAATTTCCACGAAGGCATTCTTCAAAAAGGAGACGGGTCCACTCTGCATTTGAAGCAGTACCCCCGCACTGTCCAAGTCCTAATGGGAACCGGATTCCAGAGGCCGCTCTTATGTCCCGATCATTGCAACGGCAAAGCTAAAGATGCTAGACTTCTGACTCCGGTTTCCCTCGCATCTGGACCGGATGGAAGTTTATACGTCGGAGACTTCAACTTGATCAGACGAATTAAACCTGACGGAACTGTTCATACAGTACTTCAAATGAGGTAAAATTTATAATATAATCAAATTATACATACATAAGGATTACTGTAAATGTTTCCAGTACTTATTTTAATTATTTTATTCTAGCGCCACACAAGTATCGTACCAATACTATCTCTGTGTATCACCGGCTGATGGCCATCTGTATGTGTCCGATCCGGAAAAACATCAGATCCTAAAGGTACTTTCTTTGGAAGTTGTACGAGATCCTACAATCAATGTGGAACCTGTGGTTGGCAACGGCGAGCGCTGTATTCCAGGAGATGAAACTAACTGCGGTGACGAATCTCCGGCAATCAGAGCAAAACTGGCTCATCCCAAAGGCAAGTAGAATAGAAATTTAAACATGATAAAATTAACTAACAATTTTGAATTGGAGATATGTAAATTATTAAAATAGGAATTACTTAACCTTTTTGTGTAATATTACAGGTCTAGCTATTGCTGCTGATAAAACGATGTACATCGCGGATGGAACCAACATAAGAGCTGTAGATCCGAAAGGAATCATTCATACCTTGGTAGGACACCACGGCCACCACAATCACTGGACACCTGCCCCGTGTACCGGAGCAGTTCCCGCACACCAAGCGCAACTCCAGTGGCCAACGGGACTCACCCTCTCCCCTCTGGATGGATCTCTACACTTCATAGATGACAGACTTGTCATGAAGCTAACACCGGACATGAAGGTCAAAGTGGTAGCCGGCACACCATTGCACTGTCACAGAAACCCAAATAACAATGAAATAGAAGCAAGTGATAAAACTGACAGCGTAAACGCTTCGATAGTTAACAAAATAAAACCAGAAAATGTATTAGGAACCGTCCTCTCTCTGGCATTCTCTCCAACCGGAGAACTGTACATCGCAGATGCCGATTCAAGAAAAGTGAACACCATCAAATGTGTCGATACTTCTGGAAAAATCACATTGTTCGCCGGCAAACAGCAGTCGAAAATGAAGGATACAGGTTGCGAATGTAATTCCAGTTTGTCAACTACCATTAATCCGCAAGCTCGGGGAACTCCCGACCAAGTGAATCCAAATTGCCCATGTAGTCCTAACTACTATGGTGAAGAAACAACCAGCAATGCTGAGACTCTTTTATCTTCCAATGCCAAATTCCAATCAATATCAGCACTTTCAGTTTCACCAGATGGAGTGTTAAATGTTGCGGATCAAGGTTTGTGCCAATCATAGTTCAATCACATAACTCTCAAATATATAATTTTATGCAGTATTGTTGATTCCTTTTTGCCAAAAATTGTAATTTATAACTTACTTGTTTATTTTTAGGATCGCTACATATTTTGGCATTGAAACATTACCTGCCAAATCACGATGAAAGCGGAGAATTTCACATTCCTTACCCGCCAACATCCGAAATATATGTCTTCAACAGATATGGACAGCATGTTGCTACCAAAGATTTAGCATCTGCCAAAACCAGATATTCTTTCCTTTATTCTAAAAACACGAGCTTTGGTAAACTCTCTACCGTAACAGATGCTTCTGGAAACAAAATTCAATTCCTCAGAGATTACAGTAATTTAGTGAGCTCTATCGAAAATACACAGGACCATAAATCTGAGTTGAAAATGTCTGGTGTAGGTTTCCTAACAAAGTTGACTGAAAAGGGGAGATCTGAAATTGAATTGGATTATGACAGTAACACCGGATTATTGAACAGTAAATCTGGGGTAAGTGTATTCTTAAAGTTACCACGGATGTTTTAAAAAATTACAAAAAGTTTGTAATAACTTCAAAATACTAATTTCTTGCTTTTTTCAGGGTGGTGAAACGTTCATGTATCAATATGATGATTTGGGCCGTGTCACATCCCTCATAGTTCCAACAGGAGAGATTATCAATATTGCTTCAGGATTAAGCAAAACACGGGGTTTGGTCGTAGATGTCTCAAATCCCGTCAAAGCAATTACGGTCAATGAAAAACAACACAATAGCGAACTTTTGATGCAAGGTCAGAATTCCAAAACACTCATTATCAAAAATGAAGAGGAAAACACGGAAGCTTACATTTATGCGAATGAGACTCTCTCCGTTACCACCCCTTGGGGCGGGAAGTTGGAGAGTGCCGCTATTGCTAAACATCCCCTCCTCGAAGCGGCTCTTCCCGTAGAAGCGGAAATGTTGCGAATGTGGTCTCATCAAACTACGACATTTGGCGATAACTTGGTTAATAGTATGACCTCGGGCTACAGCTTGGTTGGCGATGTGAGAAACCCGCAACAAACTCTCAATCGTGAAATTTGGGTGAATGGATCAAAAGTCCTCGGGATAGAATTTGACCAATTCACCAGTAAAGAAACGTTTTATGACCGAGACCACCAACCGATACTGATTATCACATTCGACCCGGCGGGATTACCTCAATCGTTTGTACCGTACAATGATGCAGCTCCGCTGAATATCTCCTACGACAGGTTCAACAGAATGGATGGATGGAATTGGGGAAGTTCCGAAGAAAAGTATACTTATGATCGTCACGGATTGCTCTCCGAAATAACGAGTGCGCAAGACGGTACCAAAACAATTTCATATAATGACTGGAATCTTATCTCTAAAATCACCCTTGCGAGTCAAAGACGATTTTCGTTACTCTATGATGAGGAAGGTGGCCTCAGACATGTCACTCTACCTAGCGGTACAAAACATTCCTTCAGCATTCAACCATCTCTGGGCTTCTTGCGAGTAACCTACACCCCTCCGGGCTCGTCTCGCTCGTACTTGCAGCACTATTCCCACGCTGGTGCTCTCTTGCAGACTGTTTACCCGGGAGACGGGGCCCGTATTGTGTACCGCTACCACGGATCAGGACGGTTAGCTGAAATTGTTCACGGAGATGGTAGAACCGAGATCTCTTACTCTAAATCTTCCGGAATGCCTAGTGAAGTACTTCACACAGAAAAAGATATGGATTACCGATGGGACTATCAATATTTGGGAGGTTTACTCGTTGAAGAAAGAATAGACTATGGTGCAAAAACAGGTCTTAGCAATGCCAAATTCTCTTATGAATATGATACAAATTATAGATTGATCTCGGTTCAAGGCCGCATCGGAGGTCAAACACTTCCTACACATAATCTCGCCTATAGTAGCAAAACAGGTGCACCGGACTTAATAAGCCAATTCAAAATAATGAAACCTAAATTCAATGAAACTACAGTTTTCGACGGGACAGCTATATTTTCACGTACCATTGATGATAGATTTTTAGAAAAACAAATCACAGTTACAATTCACAGGATGGAAGTGTTCAGAATGGAATTTTTCCACGACTCTCACGGACGTATATCGCAAACAAGAACTTACACAAGAAATGTCGGAGTAAATACATACACGAATGTCAAGAATTATACGTGGGACTGTGATGGTCAATTATCCGGTGTCGAGGCGCAAGAACCTTGGGGTTTCAGATATGACGATAATGGCAATATGCTGTCGCTTACTTATCGAGGAAATACAATACCTATGGAATATAATGCGATGGATCGTATTGTTAAATTTGGCGAAGGACAATATCGCTACGACAACCGTGGCCTGGTGACGCAGAATGCGAGAGAAGAACGTTTCCAATATAATGCAAAAGGACTTTTAGTTAGAGCCACTAAAAAGGGCCGTTTTGACGTTCGCTATTACTATGACCATTTAGACAGGTAATAAAAAATAGTACAAACTTCCATAACTTATATAAATGTTTCCGTTAGTGCATATGACTCGTAACATTTAGCTATTTACTAATGAATCGCTGAATTAATTTTTAGATTGGCATCAAGGAAAGATAACTTTGGAAATGTAACACAATTCTTCTACACAAACCAGGATCGTCCTCACGAGGTTGGCCAAATATACTCTCCGAGGGATGGAAAATTAATGACACTCTTATATGATGATAGAGGTCATTTGATATATGCACAGGTAAATAAAAACACCTCAAAACCAACATGGTACCACCACTTTTCATGACTTAATTCTGATTTCATTTTCTTATATTTCTCTTCTGTTTTAGGTGTATCGCCATAAATATTACATAGCAACTGACCAATGCGGAACCCCAATCATGATATTCAATCAGTATGGAGAAGGAATAAGAGAAATAATGCGCTCTCCTTATGGACATATAGTTTACGATTCGAATCCTTATATTTATTTGCCAGTAGACTTTTGCGGAGGATTATTGGATCAAGTGACATCTTTAGTCCACATGCCCAATGGAAAAGTTTACGACCCATTGATAGGTCAATGGATGTCTCCCCTTTGGGAAAACATTATTCAAAGAGTCGCAAACCCCACCCATCTCAATCTCTATAGATTCAATGGTAATGATCCAATCAACCTGAAACAAGCTAGAGAAAAACCCACAGGTACATTCTTATTTCATTCAAGTATCACAATCTTAACCTATTAGTATATATATTTTTTTAAACATTAAATTTTATAAATTGAAAAGTTATCAAACGTTTTCTTTCGGATACTTTTAAGGACCATTAATAATAGAATAATAATTTATTTTTATATGGTTAACCTAAGCAACTTTGAGTGCCCTACATCGTTAACTTTGTGACAACAATAAAATAAAATAAAAACTAATTATCCAAATGAAACAATTGAATAATTTATTTGTTTTTTTTTCAGATCACTTGAGTTGGCTGGCACGGCTTGGATACAATCTGAAAAGTCTCGCTCCTCAACTATTTCCACAAGAACTGCCGGGCGGATCTGTTCTTCCGCCAATTTCAAGACCTCCAACAATCTGGGGAAATCCTAAGGAATCTTGGACTCTGCAAGTTCCGTCCCTAATGTCGAATTCTCCCGCGGTAAATGTAGAGTCAGGATTTATTTCATTCCTGTCGCTCAGAAAAATGTCCGATGCCAAATCACTATCTTCACCTCCTCGATCAGCGCTCAAAACAGATGTCATGGATTTGGCTCCCAAGAAAATAGGTGCTGCGTCCGACCCTCCATTTGGCAAAGGAATTCTCGTTTCACGAACGCCGCAGGGCCAAGCCATCGTCTCGAGCGTTCCCGCAGCCAATCCCATATACAGAGACGTGTACACTTCGGTATTCAATCGATCTCATATGCTTCCGTTCACATTTGTCGTTCACAGCGCGCAGCAGGATGCGTTTTATTTTGTTAAAGAAGAAAACTGGAGAGCAAACGAAGATAAGCAACAACTGAAACGTATGCAAGGCCAAGTAAACTCGACATTCCATGATATCCCGAAAGAGAATGGCAGTGGAAATAACTACCTGGATGTTAAAATACACGGAGCCAACGCTGTTATAAACTTGCGCTACGGAACGACAGCGGAGAAAGAAAAGCAGCGCTTGCTACACCACGCGAGACTGGCAGCAGTACGAAAAGCCTGGCACAGGGAAAAAGAAATAGTTCGCAACGGGTTCACTGGCAGCGTCGAATGGTCTGCTCAGGAAATGGAGGAAATACAAAAACAAGGATTTGCCACAAAATACGAAGGAGAATACGTTCACGACATACAAACTTACCCCGAACTAGCCGAAGATCCTTTCAATATTCGATTTATAAAGAAACAAACCGACCAATCAAAGAGGAAACGAAGGAAAAGACAAACTAGGGATAGGGAAAAAATTCAGTGCTATAAGGTATGGGGATACAGGCACCCTAACTGCTAGTCGGAAATTCTAATTTCAATGAGATGACGAATTTATTTATCATGGTTTATCAAAAGACTTGATTTAAAAATTATTTTTGAAACAAAACCACTTTTTTAATTGAATATGAAGGAAACCAAAGTATATTTGTGTATTCAAGATGCCAAAATTATGTAAGAATGAGTGAATGTGTGTGAATGATATCCTTGTGATTAATTAAAATTATATACATATATATAGTGAGTTTAATATATGTAAATTTATTATTATTCTATTGTTTTTACTTTGTAAATATGAACATTTTGTGATGGAGTTATAGTTATATATTAAATTTTTACTTTGGAATTATCAAAGTATTATATCAGTGGCTTTCTCCGTGTTAAGTTAACCTTTTGTTGTATGCATACTAATTTAAATAGATAGGAATATATGTATTATTAAAAAATCCTAAATGAATTTAAGAAAAAGTCAATTTTTCAATAAAAATTCACAGGCGGTGTGTATGTATTGTATTTTTCACTTGTAAAACAAAAAATTGGGAATATGTGTACTTAAATTATTATTCAGAGTCAAAATGCTATTGTGAATACATATATGTAACTATAAGTTGAGGATAGGGACCAATCTCGGATAAAAGAGAGGTTTTTACCCTACAACGTTTTTTAATGAGAAATATATTAAAATGTATGTTTATCGAAGTAAAAAAGATAAACTTCTGAATTATTTGGTGTCTCATAAAATAGATATTTACTTACCTGAAAAGTATGGAAAGTAAAGGATTTATTTTATTTCATTAGATTCAGAAAATATTTACAGTGCGTGTGTATAAAAATGTATATTATTTGTACTATATTTGGGGAAAGCCACTGAAATGTATAAACATATGTGTAAGAGTTGAAACTCGTGTAGATAGCATTTTCAGAAAAGAATTAATATAAATTAATAAATGGACTGATTTGTGTAAAATATAAATGATTATGCGTACGAATTTTATTTATCGATATTAACTATCTGCCAATGCTTTAACAGTGTCCATAATATGAATATAATACGAATAAAACCATATAGCAGGAAATGAGTGTGCCCAATATAATAGTAAGTACTTAGTGTAGGGACAAAGCAAGATCTGGTAACATAAACTAGCATCGGAGCATTCCTCGAGAGAGATCGCTAAACTCTTATATTCCATTACGATCCAAGATGGAGCCCAATGTATTATTTGTAGATTATTTTAATTTAAATTGTTGTCTATCGAAATATTTTCTTTAATTGTATATATATTTGTAACCAAAGCAAGCTTAATGTGAATAATTGTTATTTTTTTTATAAACACATTTAGCTTTAGGAACAATATTTATCGCATCAATTATTTGTTAGAAACAGTATTTGATGTGAATGGGAAATATACTTTGCCCACTACATTAAATAGATAAAACTGTGTTGATCATTGTTTTATGTCAAGTATCGATGTGTTGTATTTACATTAATCACTATCATATTATGTGTTGTTGAACAGATACGTTACGTATTCATAATTATCGTAAAATTGTAAAATTAAATTCCCCCCTTTCACAAATTATTACCTACCTAAACATTTTTCATTTATTGTTCAATGGAAATTGAAAAAACTTTACTGTAACTTTTTTTTTTAAATATTGTGTTTATGAAACGCTCCTGATTTTTTTATAAACCTTTCTGTACACTTTCTGTCCATCCAGTTATGATAAGTGTATTTAGGTTTGGTCTAAGCTGTCCAATTGATTGTCACCATAACTTAACTATAATAGAGAGTATTATATGTAAGTGTTTTAAATATATATATATTAACAAAATAAATTTGTTTTATATAAATAAACATTTGTTTTTATTTTGCGTTTCTCTTTCCAGCTCAACAAAACTATGAATTCAATAAAATAAAAAACGCACACGCACATATGTATATAAAAATATATATATATATACATATTTTTTAATTTCCATTCAACTGAGGTACGAAGAAGTCACTTATCATGGTTCTGTAACGCTCTCCATTGACTAACATTCTGGCATTTAAAAAAATATGGGCCAATAATTCCACCTGCCCATAAAGCACACCAAACAGTAACTTTTAATGGATGTAAGGGCGTCCGGGCAAAGGCTTCTGGGTTGTCTCCATTCCAAATAAGATCCTGAGAATGGTTAAAAATGTATAATCAGCATGTGTGTGTGGAGGAGTAGGGCGATGAGCATGGTCAAAAAAGAACTGGACCAACCAGATCCTGAAATTAAGTCATGTCAAGTGTATGCAACCAGGGAACATGTATGACCAGACATACAAAAGAAACTAATACTAAAGGGTGATTTTTTAGTGGCTATCGGAAATTAAAAAAAAAAAACAGCAAATTCAGAGAAATGCATGAAATCTTTATTTGAATCGATAATACGGTCCATATAGTTTAATGTTTGAAGATTATTTCATTCAAATTTTGACCGCGGCTGCGCCTCAAATGGTCCATCCGCTTGTGGCATGTGGCACCGTTTTGTTGAAACCACATGTCATGCAAGTCAATTCTTCCATTTTGGGCAAAAAAAAGTTGGATATCATTTCACGGTAGCGCTCACCATTCACAGTTACATTGCGATTAGCATCATCTTTGAAGAAGTACGGTCCAATGATGCCACCAGCCCACAATCCGCACCAAACAGTAACTTTTTCTGGATGCATTGGTAGTTCTATATGTCGGTATGTCCAACAATATAAATTTGGTGCAAAATTTAGTTACAATTTAGCCCGAATAGCCGCTTCAGTGGGTCGATCAAATTCCCAGAGATACCGGCAGAAAATTTGGAAAGTGTATGCCAAAATTGGACTAAGCGGATGGACCATTTGAGGCGCAGCCGCGGTCAACATTTGAATGAAATAATCTTCAAACATTACATTATATAGACCGTACTATTGATTCATATAAAGATTTCATGCATTTCTCTGAATTTTATGCGTTTTTTTTAAATTCCGATAGCTACTTCTTCTTCTTCTTCTTCTTTTTCATGGTTTTTCACTCATCTTGGGTGTTATAGCCAGTGTCGAGTTATTTTTCATTTACACTTTTTACATTTGACTTACAAGTGTTAGTATTCCTGTTAGTGGGGTTAGTTTTATTAGTAATGTTAGTTTGTTTAGTGAGTTATTTTAGTGAGTTATCATACACCTTTACAAATTTATACAATTAATTTTAAGATATTTACAAATTATTTTATAAACAAGTTTGTTAGGGGAGGTTAATAAGGTTAAGATGTGGTGGGAAATGGAACGTTTATGCTGGAGAGGTCTGAAAGGAAGCTCGGGTAGCCGTCATTCAACGGGCACCCAAAGAACATGTGATCTAGATCCTCCTCTTCAAGACGACATTCACACATGGCAGTATCCCGGACATGTATTCTAAACAAGTGAGCACTGCAACAGCAGTGGCTTAGTCGCATTCTGCATAAAGATGTTATCTCGAACTTGCTTAGAGTTATCCGGGAGAACCTGGGTTTCTCCGTTACTAAAGGAGATATATAATACAGATATTTACCCTTTATTTGGGCAGAGGTATCCCAATATTCCTGCCATGAGTGAAAAAGTCTTTTCTTTACAATAACGAGGAGGACATCGATGCTGAGTTCATTCACATATTCTGGGCCCCCGCTAAGGACGGCCTCCTTTGCCAGGAAATCCACTTTCTCATTTCCTTCTATGCCGCAGTGGCTCGGAATCCAGGCAATAGTAATTTATTCAACGAGGCCGCTCGTAGTAAGAGAAATCGAGTCTCGATGCAGCATTCATATTCGGGGTATGGGAAAGGAGGAGACTTCAACTTCTGTAGGACACTCAGAGAATCTGACAGAATTAGGAACTTGTTCTCTTGTGAATTAAACGCATATTTTACAGCCTCTCTAATAGCGATATTTTCCGCAGTAAATATCGATGCTTCCCGGTGAAGCTTAAATAATTTTTTAAATTTATTGTATTCGCAATAAAAGGCCGCTCCCGTGTGGGCTGACGAGTCCGACCGAGATCCATCAGTGAAGATGATTTTCCAACCTGTCCACTTGGAAGCCCGGATTTGGTGGAAATTTCTATTGGGTTGGAGGTGGCTCTGAACTCCGAACGAGAGTAAAACACCTGGGGAAAATATATAGGCACTGAAAGGATAGCGATAAAGGGGAATAAGGTCTTTAGTGTTTATATTATTTTTAAAGGTAGTGTAGATTTTAAAACTGTTAACTAATGATGGGGGTTTTTTGTTTCTCCAAAAAGAGGAGAGATTCACATATTGGGAGAGATTTTATATTTTTTAAAGAGGTGATTACCTTTTTTAATTGAACATTTTAAGAGAAATTTATCTGCCAAGTATTGTCTTCTCATTCCGATGGGGGGATCAGAGGCCTCCACTTGTAAGGCGTTAATTGGAGAGGACTTCATCGCTCCGACAATCAATCTCAGGCTCTGTGACTGTATCCGGTCAAGTCTCTGAAGATTTTTTTTCAAACAGGGTTCCAGAATCACTGACGCATAGTCGAGATGGCTGCGGATATACGCAGTGTAGAACAGTCTCTGAGTGAACAGATGGCTTCCCCACCACACTCTTGAGACTGCTCTCAACGTGTTCAATCCAGCTTGGCACTTGTTTACTATGTGATTTGTGTATGAGTTCCATGTAAGATGATAGTCCATTATTACACCTAAGAACTTAATTTGTGTGACAGTTGGGACTGCATCATCTCCGTGCTGAATTTTTAGGGCTGGGATTTTTCGCTGTCTGCAAAAAACTATAGCATTACTTTTGTTCGCTGATAGTTCCAGGCCGTGTTCCACTAACCAATTCCTTATGTTTCTCATACTAGTATTTAAAACAGTTTCCAAAGTCTTAACGTCTCGACCAGACATATAAAGGAAGAAGTCATCCGCGTATTGCAATAAAGCTGAGGGTCTGAGGATCATGCGTATAGATATTGAAGAGAATTGGCCTCAGGACGGACCCCTGAGGGAGGCCCCTGCTCAACTCTCTTCCTACCGTTGCCTGACCACGTACCTGAATCTCCAACCCCATAGCTACTAAAAAATCAACCTTTATATAGGTAAGAACGGCGTTCCATTCTCTCCACCTACCCCTGCAGATAATAATAAATAAATGGAAGAAAAATATCGTCAATCTCAAATTACCCACAATATTATATTAAAATAAGGTTGCTGTATTACTTAACTTATTATTAGTATAGCTAAAACAAAATTCCTTTTGCTTTCTCAAAGTCATAAATTGCGATAATTAGATAATTTCTAGCAAATTACCACAAATTCTTTGTTTTTAAATAATTTTTTATCAAGCCTCCACTCGTTTACGAGTGATTAAATTCAAAAGTTAGAAGAAGAAAAACCTGTTTTTATATTATGTCATACAAGTTTTTTTTTAAATCTTTTTATCACTCAAAAGTACCTACCTCAAATAGGTATTGTCTGTGTATTTTTAGGTAACGTTCTTTTACATAAAATTATTGTTGGACAATCAATAGACGATTATCCCAAACTTCCATTTTTAAATTGATTAATTCTATTCGTTAATTTTGTTACAAAAAAAATAAACCAGCGTAAGAAAAACAAATTTATTTTAGTTGTTTTACTTTTTTTTCAGGTGCACTCAGGATTTCGTGTTACGATTGTTTTTTTTAGTAAAGAGAGGAAATATTTTTTTTATTATTGTTTTGACTAACTAACCATCACGCCGCTTCCCCGCAGGGATAGGAGAGATAATAGAATGCCTCACCACTCTGTCTTTGCAAACATTCTTCGCCTCTTCCACGTTCATGCATCTCCTTATACATACCCGCCGATTGTTTCGACTCCTAACCTGACAGCTTTCAAGTATTTGGCTTACCTGATCGTGCCAAGTTTATTGTTTTTCAATCCATTATTGTAATACATACTTTTTAATTAGCAAAAAACATTATGCGTGCGTCATTTTGATATATAATGTAAACTTTAATGCATTTTGACATATTGTGTAAACTTTAATGGATTAGAGGTATTTTCAAGGCCGACTAGAGACAGGCCTGGGCGCACAAGGGTTTTTGAAATGTCACGTGATCAAATCGGTGTTACAAAATTTGTAGTTCGAGCCAAGCGGAGTGCGTCGGTGCGTCCAGTGAAATAGTTAGTCTGTGGTCCAGTGTTTACAAATGGCCGCGATTGTTTATGTTGATGTCTCTAGTAGGCCTTGGGTATTTTATAATGACGTAATCTTAAACCGACCAATGAAAAAGCACCATAAGAATAGAAAAAATATTTTTTTCTCTTACAATTAAGTATTAATAATTTCTGGCCAAATAACTCGGCATACTTAACTAATGGCCATTTTAAAAATGTACGTTGATTCGGTTTAAAATGCGTAAGATACATAGCGACGGTAGTTTGCTAAAAAATCTGCAAACCACTTTGCTAGGGTTTGCAGATTTTCTAGGGCAATCGTCGGTAGATTGTTTGGCGATCATTCATAGTAAATGAACACACCCAAGGAAATTCCATAGATACAACGTGTGTAGATAGAGATAAACAAACGGAAGTATGTAAAATTCAAATGTCAAAAATAAAAAGGTGTTTACTGGGGTCGATTGCAAATGGATCAGCCCAGGAGTTGTGGTAAAAAACCTTTATTTGGTTCTATCAGTTTATTTAAACCTAGAAACGAGTTTCTTAATACACCATGTAAAGAAAAAACACTAAGCAGTTCCTTCGTTATTGACTGCGAAGATGAAGAAGCAAGCAAACAAAAATTCAGTAAAGGTGTAGGTTTAAAAAATAATGTTTCCATAAATGATAAAGTAAAAAAAGACTCACTGCTCAATCCTAAAAATAATGTTGATAGTTTAACTTGTATAGATTTGAGCATTTCCGAGTTTGATGATGATCCAACACAGCAAGATCAAAAAGGCTCGCCTAAAATTAAAGTTTTTAATACTGGAGCTCCGGAACGTGTAAAAGAAGATTCAATACTCCGCTCCAATAAGACTGTTAATAAAATAATGTGTATAGATTTAAACATATCCGAATCTGATGATGACTCAACACAGCAAGATCAAAAAGACTCTTCTAAAAATAATGTTTCAAAAAACAAAAATAAAGAAAATTCGTTGCTGTTTTCCAATAAGACTGATAATAATGATGGTATATTGTGTATAGATTTAAATATTTCAGAGTCTGATGATGATGTAGATCAAAATCATATGAACTCCCTTGAATATGTGTGTGATGATAAATCTACTGATGATAGTGATGAAATTGTATTTGAAGCTTGTCCTCCATTAAACAGCAGGAAGTCTGATAACGATGATGACCAAATTATATTTGAACCTTGTCAGCCATTAAATAACAAGAAGTATAATACCGATGATGACAAAATTGTATTTGAGGCTTGTCAGCCATTAAATAACAAAGAGTGTGTTACTGATGATGACAAAATTATTTTTGAAGCTTGTCAGCCGTTAAATAACAAGAAGTGTGATATCGATGATGACAAAATTATATTTGAAGCTTTTCAGCCGTTAAATAACAAGAAGTGTGATATCGATGATGACAAAATTATATTTGAAGCTTGTCAGCCATTAAATAACAAGAAGTGTGATATCGATGATGACAAAATTATATTTGAAGCTTGTCAGCCGTTAAATAACAAGAAGTGTGATATCGATGATGACAAAATTATATTTGAAGCTTG
The DNA here is from genome assembly GCF_059751285.1 of Brachycentrus maculatus. NCBI lineage: Eukaryota > Metazoa > Arthropoda > Insecta > Trichoptera > Brachycentridae > Brachycentrus > Brachycentrus maculatus. Next base: position 449,427 of record NW_028281085.1, read on the forward strand.
TCAGCCGTTAAATAACAAGCAGTGTGATATCGATGATGACAAAATTTTATTTGAAACTTGTCAGCCGTTAAATAACAAGAAGTGTGATATCGATGATGACAAAATTATTTTTGAAGCTTGTCAGCCGTTAAATAACAAGAAGTGTGATATCGATGATGACAAAATTATATTTGAAGCTTGTCAGCCGTTAAATAACAAGAAGTGTGATATCGATGATGACAAAATTATATTTGAAGCTTGTCAGCCGTTAAATAACAAGAAGTGTGATATCGATGATGACAAAATTATATTTGAAGCTTGTCAGCCGTTAAATAACAAGAAGTGTGATATCGATGATGACAAAATTATATTTGAAGCTTGTCAGCCGTTAAATAAAAAGAAGTGTGATATCGATGATGACAAAATTATATTTGAAGCTTGTCAGCCGTTAAATAACAAGCAGTGTGATATTAACCCCGATAATAATAATGGTGATAAAATCACAATTAGACCTTGTTCATCATTGAATAGCATTAGGCGTGTCGGAATACAGAAAACAATATTGATTAATAATATGAAAGATAAAGAGATAGATTATCCCGATAGTTTCAATGCAGATAACAGTGAACCAATGGATTTACTAAAACCACTTTTTAATGTCAATGAAACTGAACATTTGGCCAAAGACAATGTCGAATGTAATTGGGGATTCACGTGCAAACATTGTGGGGAAGTATTTACGACCAAGGAAGAACTCAGACTGGAGTATTTGATGCACAGCAGGAAACGCAAACAATTGAAGACAATGAAAAAACATGCTTGCAAAATTTGCCGAAAGACGTTTACCAATAATATCAATTTCGAATGGCACACGGCGGAATGTCGGGGAGTGTTCCAGGCGCAGAGTCGTGCCGGGAGGTCATCGAGAAAACGTACAAGACATAATAGTTGATCAGATTGAAACTTTAGTGCCAAGCTAAAATATCATTGCTGGAAACTAAAGACGATGATATTTTGGTTTATATGGTGCGTCCAAATGGGTCCCCATTTTTTTTCTTATTTGTTATTATTATTATTTCATTTTCAAACATACTTCAACATTATTTATTCCATTTTGTAAAAGAATATACTTCAACTGAGAGGTGAGAAGCGAAAGGTTATGATTAGTGTACTCAGTGTGTCCAAATACTTGTTCACAAATCTGGATTAGAAAGTCGTATCATCAAACCCTTATCCACACCCTAATGGTGCATAGGGCACTGCATCATATAAACACAGTGTTATCTTGATCGTTCACACGTGAAGAAAAGATGACCAGCCCTCCGCTTCAAGTACCAGTCCAGGGTAATTTTAAAGCTGTCCTACCGCATGCCCAGATCTGATACAGAAGCATCTAGGCTTCCTGACAGATCTGCTCTTGCTAAGCAATTTTTTTTGACTAAGTTGCGAAATTGATTGTAAATTGTATCCCGATTTTACTGTGAATTTACATTTAGAAGCTTTCAATATACCTGTCACTGCCAATCTAAATAAATATAAGATTGTAAGTCCATCACCAAATTTTCTAGAAGTACCCCGGTGTAGGCAGTGAAAGGGATTAGTATTTAGTTCAATTAGTCAGATAGATCCGATTCCGACTCGACGTTGGCCAGTACACAGACGCCCACAACTCCGACCAGCACAGCAGACAGACACGGAACACGGAATATTGAATAAATCAGTCCAGGGTAATATTGAATAAATATTATAGTGAAAAAATCACTTATATTTATTTGACCCCCCCTTGGGAATTGAACTCCAGAACTGTAGCCGAGCGTGATGGATTAGAAAAACTCTCCGCTTAATAAAAGCTTTCCCATTTCATGGCTGTTGTGAACTCACTTCATCCTGTGTCACAAGTTTGATCAATATATCTAAGAGTTCCAAAAATTTGAGTAGTGTGGTTGTCCATCATGGGTAGAATCGGTGAATGTAAAACGTGTGTAAAGTGATCACTTAACTAAGCCTATGATGGTCGTATGCCCTGTAAATACCCAGACTTCCGTATTCTTCACCTATGTGTTGAGTGTCAAAAATGCTCTTAAATACTATTTTTTGACATCTCATCAAAGATGAAGAAGAATATGGAAGTCTGAGCATTTACGGGGCTTACGACCGTCATAGGCTGGTTTAAGTGATCACTTTACACACGTGTAACATTCACCAATTCTACCCATTATTGACAACCACACTACTCAAATTCTTGGAAGTTCTATATATATGAACCAATTTAGAAACCTTGTTCATGAATCACTAGAACTTCACTAGAGACATCTATTGGTGAGATGTAAAGAAGCTTTTTATTAAGCAGAAACTCTTATATTAGTATGTGAGATCCGAATCCAGGATTATAATCACACACATGAGAAACGCCAGAAAATACCATTTTCATTTTTATTATTAAGCTTATAATTTAAATACTGTTGTGATTCTAAGGTTTAGTACAAGTACAACATTCCCCAGATGTTATAAAATTTATTTAAAAAACAAGCATTCATACATTCTAAACATAACTTTACCTGTCACCTTTTCTTTATCATCAATACGCAGCATGATATTTTTTATATAAATCTGCATTCTTGTCAGTGCAATTATTGCAATTATATGCAAACCATTACAAGAACATATCTCTTCATAAAGACTGCTTTTTTCTGTGAAAAAACTTGTCCGCCTCCATGGTGTCATGGTTAGCGTATTTAGCTACCGTTCTGGAGGTCCCGGGTTCGATACCCAATGGGGGGTGTGTCAATAAATATTAGTCACTTTACATTCTTAATGTTTATTTAATATAACTCTGTACTGGTCCCAGAAGCCCAGGAATGATCATCTTGCCTTCATGTAAGTAATAATCAAGATAACACTGCGTCAATACGATGTAGTGCCCTATGCACCATTGGATGCAGATAAGGGTTAGGAGAAGAAGAAGATTTTTTTTATAAATAGCACCTTAAACCTCTAAAAACAAACTTTAATATATTGTATCATTTCATTAATTGATTCGGCAGTCACTTTGTGGTAAAATCTATCCATTTTTAATTAATGTTTTACCTAGTAAATACCACTATTTCTTAAAATCTACTGTGACATGTTTCGATGCATTCCGCATCATTTTCAAACATCATTTTGAAAATGATGCGGAATGCATCGAAACACGTGTCACAGTAGATTTTAAGAAATAGTGGTATTTACTAAGTAAAACATTAATTAAAAATATTGTATCATCTTTGACCAACTACTTCAATCTTTGTTTCAATATTTCAAATAACCAAATTTTCATGTTTGACTTACTCCATATTAATGTGTCGCTAATGAAATGTGAGAAAATATACTTTATATTATACTATTATTCCAGTCATTGGAGTATAAAACAATACTAAATTACATGTAAACATAATTTTCAATAGCTTATTACCAAAAATATAATGTAATTCCTGTTTTAACTAGTTTTTTTTTTTATTTTTTTTTTCTAAGAGAAATATTTGTGTTTTTATTATTTACAAAAATACTAGGCTCATTATTAGAAATATGTATTAAATTGAGGGAGAGTGGGTTCGAACCTAGAAACTCTGACTCAAGAGTCCGCGACACTAACCACTGGACCACAAGCCGACACAAAAAAAATCTTCCTTTTCTTGTTAATCTGGATCCTAACGCTGTGGATCGAATCGAAGTATAAATATTGTACAATCTTCATTCAACTTAACACACTAAGCATGGGAAAGGTATTTCTACCCGTTCGGTCGATTGATGCTTAAGGACAGGAAGGGTATTTTTACCTCCTGCGCCGGCCTCATTTCAAACTCAAAGTTTTTTTTTTTTTTAACTAATATGAATATTACCAGTCTCTTTGTTAAGGTCTTAACTATATGTACATAATTATCGAATCCCGTCGCCAGTCCTCTGCAGGTGTAAAAAAACACCAGTCCTTAGTGTGTTAATGTTATTGTGATATCTTTTTAGCTATTATCGAAAATGTGATTCCTTAAATTTTACTTGCTTACCAATATTGCGATTGACTTGGTTTTGCTATTTTAAAACGAGAATTTTCTTCAAGGTCCGAAATTTTATCATATTTCCATTCACTAATTATTAAACACTACTGAACTATATAAAATCTTGCAAACTTTTAAATCTGTTCACTAAACTAACCTGATCCCCAGGTAGAAATGATAACAGTACATTTATTAGTAATTCTGAGAATTTACGAACCCAAGGATTTCAACGTCTCCCATATTTTATCATTGACATAAGCGCTCATCAAGAGTTATTGAAAGTATCTTTATTGTCGCTTTAGATGCTCTATACTGGAGCACTTTGTTAATACGTAGTTAACTAGTAAATGCATGTTAATCGAAAAATAAATGTGTAACGAAATTCATACTTTAAGGTATCAACTATTCATATATAAAAAGTTTATTAGTAATATAGGAAAAATTAATTGTATTTAATTTTCTCGAAATGTACATTGTATTTTGCTATTTTATTTAATTTCTCATTGGAAAAATACTCATATTGTAATAAGAATGAAACAAACAGCAAAAAAGTTTTATTTTTTTAATCCTTTAATTTCTTTGTCACTGAAAAAAATCCTTGTTTTTCCGATTTTCTCATTGCTCAGAAACACTTGGGCGTAAGTTGCATATGATATGGAAAAATTAATAACATTATATTTGCAAGAATAAGCACTTTTGCATTAATAATCTTACATTTTTTATTCAGAAAATCAATCACAAGACAATTGGTTCCATCTTTACTGAAAGCTAATGGAAACACCGAAGTGGCTAGAGATAGTTTTCATAAAATGAAACCGACCACTACAGTGCAACTAGAATATTATAATACAAATAAATGAAGAGTCCTTAACCCATCCGCATATCAGTTTTTTTTTCAAAACATGTATATAAAGACACTAATTGAATGTATCCCCCCAAGTAAGAAAGTTGCCCCGCCCGGAGGGGAGGTGATATGGGTTGTCAAACAAGGGGGCGCTAATATTTTGCACCTGATAAAACGAGAACAAACATCTTTAATGCAGAAAAAAGAACCGCGCACTAAACATTTGATGTTTAGTGCGTGGTCCAACAGCCGACCAATGACACCGCGCGCGTGGCTGCGGCGTCAACGGCGTTCAAATTCAACCGAGTTATAAAAATAAACTATCTCGTAAAATTATAACTTTTACTGTTTCACCAATAAATATGGTACATATAACTATTATGCACGTATTTTATCGTGTGTCTATATCAGAAATGTGATAAATTAACATCAAAACTTGAAAAAATAACTCAATAAAACATTACTCCTGGGATGTAAAGTTTTGATTTCTTACTGATTTTAGTTGATATTTCAATCAAAAGGATAATTCTATCTTTACAGGGACATTTTTGGTCAAGTGTCGTCAGTAAATTTGTTTTAAAATTTTAAGAAATAATGCATTACAAATAGCGTTCTTTACTGATTTGTAGATATCACACGAAAGTATCTTTATAATATGAACTACAACGAATGGCGTGGCTTAAACGACGGCTGATTTGCAAATGTAAAAATATACCTACCACCATCGGTTGGCGGCTGATAGGCCGATGGGTTAAGGCATACACGTTTGTCCAATAATAAGCCGTTAAGATTGTTTGGGATATTTCAGTACGATGACCAACCTTGGAGACGCAGCAGAAAAGAAGAATGTGGAAGCATTAAGTTTAGAAAAATTCATATTAAAAGCAAATATGTAATTTGCGAATATGTAAAACCCCAAATATAGGGTTACTGCATTTGGGGTTTTGCATATTCACAGTTTTTCATTATGGAAAAACTATATAAAAATGCTATAGTGCAATCCAGCCGGTAGATTTATGAAAACATCCAGCATCAAACGCCTAAATTTTGTTGAGGAAAATGTATGGGTGTTGTCAACATAATAAAAACTTAAAAGACCTGTTTTCAAACAAAAAACAATTTATTTTCCGTGTCACATAATATGGGTAAAGTAAAAAACATTATTCACTTTACAAGCATAACAATTTTATTTGTTTTGATAAATTTATCTACGCCATTTCTTTCAATCTCCAGATTCCTAAACATTTCTTGTATTGTAAATTAGTTCTGGTAAATAAACGGTTGCTTGAAACTAAAACTTTACTAGAATTCTTACCAAAGGAAAGAGTTAGAGCGATATATACGTTGCTGGTTCCATGTAAAATTTCTATTATTTTCATTAAATGTAGGAATTAATCTGTTATACTAATATCGAAACATTCTAAGGGTATTATTTTCTTGTGTTTATAAATTTTATTATAGTAAAAAAGTGTTACATGCAATGTGTAGTTACACATCACCGGAAAGGAAGGGTTAATATTCTCAACTAAATGCCGCATTAAAATTTTCAAAACAGTTAAAATTGTTCTGCTCAGTGAAAAGGGTATTTTAAAAGTAAATAAGTACAATTAGCAGATACTTTGTCCATAATTATAATACTTCAATCATTTGGTAATTGAATTTAAATAAATAACTTTATTTAAAATGGTATGAGATAGGTAATAATATCACATCTAGTAAATGTTTATTTTAATAAAAGTGAAGTATAAACATAAATAAATAAATGATTACGAGTGTCAGCGTTTTTGTTTTAGGATAAAAATAAAAATTACTTTTAGACTGCATTTTGTTCTTCAATAAGATGAGTATAAACAATATATTTTTATTAGACTGTACTCAAGCGCTGGATTTAACCCAAGGGTGATTTTTAACAAGATATATATGTACGGTGTTTTAACAGAGAGGAAGTATCTTTTTTATAGCAATGCTTCGTTTCTATGGAATCACCCAAAATATTAACATATATTTTATTTTTATTCCAATAGACACATAATACTTTAATTTCAACAAATTTTAGAAATTTAACAACATACATATACATTTAGTGGAATTCCAATATGCTTGGATTAGAGTCATATTGGATATTTCCATGTTTGTTCAGTTGACAATATTTACGGAAAAATATGGATAAATACAGAATTCTAATTATTAAAACAATTATAATCTCTTAAGTGACAATTATAAAATTTATTTCTTTACTTTCAACTTCCACAAATAGAATACTACATCAATAGACATTTGGAAGGTGTCAGCAAATTCCTATGTTATTATGATGTGTGATGATTGTGCTTCTACCCTGATGTTTCAGTCACCAGTACAGAGATCATCCTCTGGATGCTCTTATGGTGGCCAAAATGACAGCAAGAAATACAACCAACACACCCCATAATAACCCAGAAATGCTTTCAGCATCTTAGCGGCATTAAAAATATGATAAATTTATTTACTTCCATATTAACTAGCAAAAAATGTAATGCATTATTTTCAAAAATATTTTTTTTTAATATTTAAGATTAGATATTTTAGAAATATATCGTGATGATTCTAGAAAATTATTATTTTTTAAAAATATATTTATTCTTAATTTCAATTGAATGATTCTCAAAATAAATAATACGTACGCATACTTATAATAATCTAACAAAATTAAAAAGGACATGAATGTCCTATAATTTGTAATTATTGTGAAAAAAAATTACATTTGCCACTAACCAAATTCACAACGTAACTTTCTTTTTTTTTAAACATAGCCGCCCTAATAGAAAAATATAATGCTAGAGTCAAATTACTTTTATTTTACCGTTCAGTGAATACGTGTGTAACATTTAGTAAAATGTTGTATGTGTAAAAACATCTGCATGTGTACAAAACAACTAGTACATACATACTATAATTTGCATTCTAAAATCATTGATAACTAAATAGATGCCCCATCATTGTGCCAAAGTTATGCTCTGTAATAAAAACAAGGTTGTACCTTTCAAAATCTAAACATTATTTATACAATGCAGACATAATTTACTTGTTGCAAAAGTTGTGACATTTTTTTGTAAGATGCTAATGTTAAATGTGTATTCTACTATGTGACACAACTGTTTTCAAATGACCATTCTTAACCAGTTAATTCTTTACCAGTTTCTCCACAATTGAATGTCATTACTTTGTATTACTAAAAATGAACATGAATATCACTTTTTAATACCTGAATGGCAAAAAAGTCAATAAAATTACTAAAATCGATAAAACATTTGAAGTACAGCGCTTTATAACTCAACCTGGCGGATGATGAAGAGGGATAGGAAAATATAAGTGTTTGAGTTGTGGTGTTAGAGAAGAATGGGAAGAATAGCTTGATAGAAAGAATAAAATACAAAGATGTTCTGAAAAAGATTTAAAAAAGAACCTTATAAGAAAAGATAGAAAATAAACAAAAAATATGATGAGACATTTTTATATCACAAAATAAAGTTTTCCCTCATTATTATGATTTATGTAGCTCTAAACCATCGCTACCATAATAGAATGAAAGAGATAAATAAGTATGTGGATCACCTAAAAGGGAAGGTCGAAATTGTGTCACACAAACTTAAAAAACACAGCTTTTGACTAAGTGGTGTCACAAACAAGAGTTTATCTAATTTTATAGCTCGTAATTTTATGAAAAATGTAAGCAACGACATACATAAATCACATTATTATAAGGGCTTTCTACTACATATTATCGGCCAGACTAAAACTGAATACAACATTATAATGAAGTATCATTTTTAACAACAAAATGGATGTTATATTCAGAGAGAAAAATTTATGAAGCATACAAAAGGTTTTTAGTTTTCATCAACCCAATACATATATATGCCAGTTACATTTGTTCTGAGATAGTTTTGTAGAACTGGAAATATTTATTTATGAAAAGCTACAATATAATAAAAAGGCCTAAAACTTCACAAAATATCATTCATGATTTAAAAAAATCTAATCATATGCCATAAAATAATAATCATTTTGCTTTTATGCGTTTTAAGTCTATTATTCCCTATAAACATATTATTTATTGATTCAGCATTAACTTTGTGGAATGACATGATTATTTTAATAAAAATTAAACACTTGAATAATCCACTTAATTGAGTTTTATTTTTATTTACGACTAGTTTCGAAAACGACAATTGTTTTCATCTTCTGATACAAATTAAAACTAATTTTAATTTGTACCAGAAGATGAAAACAACTGTCGTTTTCGAAACTAGTCGTAAATAAAAAAAACTCAATTAAGTGGATTAATCAAGTGTTTAATTTTTATTAAAATACCCTATAAGCATATGTTTATGCTTACGTATAACAATGGCACAAAAAAAATCATCCACACATGACAAATTACGTTGAGTAATCACAATCAAGAAAACTAATACATATAAATATTTGTTTTATAAGATTGGAGTAGGTTAAAAACATAATCATTCACATGAGATACAATACATATTATGCAATCCACATATTTACGGAAAATTGATAAGAGAAATTGTACATGGTTCACATTTTATTTATTTTAAACAATTTAACCCTTTTGCTTAAAACACTTTAATCAGGCATTTTATTTACCATATTTTAAATTAAAATAAATAAATTAATAAAAAGTAACTTTATCACGTCAAAAATAAATATTTTCAAACTCACATTTTCCCATTTTGTTTGAGCATCATATTTATTTTCAAACTTCTATTGAAAAAGTAACTAAAATGCAGTCAACGCGATCAACGCATTTCAAATAGTTGTAGTATGTATTAACATTGACATTGCATAGCGCAATTATAACAACTAAACTGTGCATATCGCTCACTCCTTTCAAGAACGTCATAAATCAAAAATCGTCAATTTTCAGTTGTGGATGTTTTCGGAATTCCCAGAAAATGTATCATATCCCAGCAAAAGAGGCATATTTTTAACTTAATATTTACCCGCTACAGGGCAGAAAATGTTGATTTTGCATTTTGAAGAAAATGTATTGTTAAATTATTTTTTAAATAAACTAAATATTTTTCAAATGGAGAAAAAACCTTCGGGTTTTACGTAAAAATATCTGTTCCACAGTAAAAAGATCAATAAGTGGCTTGATATTTTTAATTCATTGTGTTATATTTTTAAACATTAAAAACGTTCTCCTGAAAAATCTAGTTTTTTGATTTATGACGTTCTTGAAAGGAGTGAGCGATATGTCTTTCTCTCAAACACAAATGCTCAATTTACTATTGTGATACACATCACAAAAAAGATACAAATGTGATTTTATAATTACGGTAGCTGTCGTGATTCACAGGGCCCAATTTTATCATTCACTGTATGAAACAATACATTTCTTTATTTGTACAGATTTTAATATCATGTAGAATAAATTACATTTTAAGTTAAAAAATAATATTTCGATGTTAATACTCGGTCCAGAGAAATAGAGGTTGAAATGTTTCGACATTTGCTGTACAAACTATATACCAAACGCGCAGGCTCAGGTGAGGTGTCTCAGACTGTGTGACCGGGTAGTGTGAGTAAAGTGAATTCAATCAAAATTCAGCAATAATAAATTAAGTAAATATTAAGTTAAGGTACTGAGTATTATAAATAATATGATAAATATATCAAGATAGGTGGTTGGTTAAGCAATTATTCCTTACATTGACTATTACTAAAAATATTTAAAATCTATATTTTACTTGTTGAATTATATAAAATATGAATTTTCATGTAAAAAAAACAAATGTTTAAAAAATATGTATCCAATATTAGTTAGGTAAAATAAAATATAAAAATACTCACTGTAGCCTGTTACAAAAATTATACCAACGAAAAGAATTCAAATTTTATAAAAAAATAAAAGTACAAAAGATAATTTTGCTTTGGGTAGAAATATATTTGGCATCCAGATATTTTTTATTTTCTCAATAAATACACAATTTAGCCCAAAATTAGATCAAGAATGGCCATTGGTATATCAACTGTTTGATCATCAACAATGACAATGTCAAAATTGTCCATATACTGTGGCAAGTTCCTCTCTGAATTGTGGAACAGGAAACCTATCTTGATAACGGCCGTGCTGTGATCCATCCCGTCGGCCATTTTGGCGTCACCAATGGAGTCTCCCAGTAGAATAACATTTTGGCGATGTTTAATCATGTCGTAATATTCAGTTCCCTTGATGGCCGTTTCATTCTTATTGAATATGTGAATAATTTCACCTTTCACGCCCTTTATGATACCATCTTCTTCAATATTCAAAAAATTTGATATCACCTGAAAATATTAACTAATTTTAACCAAAAAGTTTAGCCTCAAGCGGGTTTACTTGCTCTCTATTGCCATGCTAGCATGACTGGCCGTAAAAATGAGTGAGTAAACTCGCTTTCTCAAAATAACGCCCCATTGTGGGTGCTCGTGGCCTAGAGGGGGGCGGTACCCAGGGACACAAAAAAATTGTCATTTAGAATTGAAGTAATGAATGTCATGGTGGTTTTTAAGATGTGGTAAAGTAAAAAAAATAGGGGGCGCTGGAAATAATAAATTTTCAATGTGGACGATAGGCGAAATAAGTTTGAGAACCACTGATTTATATTAACACCCTAAGGACGGGAAAGGTATTTCTACCCATTCGGTTGATTGATATTTAAGGCCGGGAAGGGTATTTTTTACCTTCTGCGCTGGCCTCATTTCAAAGTCAAAAAATAAGAAATTATTAGACGTTTTTATATGAATATTATGTACCAATCTCCTTGTTAAGCTCTAAACTATATGTTCACAATTATCAAATTCCGTCACCAGTGGTCCGCAGGCGTAAAAAACACCCGTTTGAAATGTGTTGAGAATTCAAGTAATATAAAATATATATAAATCTAACGGGATAAATCTGGTGTTGCGGATCCGATTCCTGTTAACTGCAAAATGAATTAAATAAATATTTATTTTCAATATAGTATGTATATGCATATTTTATAATGATACGTAAATAATTTTAATGTTTACAGATAAATCCATTAATTACATACATTATTGCAGCATTAATAGCTCAGGCTATTTTATCTCCATTATCTCAGAACGTATAAAATATATGACAAAATTGTAATCTAGTTTTAAATAGGTGATGTAAAGTGCTTACCTCAAATGATAATTTAAAAAAATTGGGCCATTTAAGATGGTTATGAATCGAATTTATAAATATAAATGTATAAAGTAATAGTGAAAGCTTGTACCTAACAAATAAAATTGATGTTCATGTGGTGCCAATAATGAGTTCAGATATGGGATTATTGATTATCAAAATTAACAAACTGAGTTTAGTGTGTAGGTGCATATTCGAGTCAAGGATGAATATACGAAATTAGAAATAACTAAGATGGAATGGTAAATTTCGCAACAGTGATCAGACGACTAACATGATGTCACAACTAAAATGAAAATACGATTCTTAAAGTTGGTTAGCAAAGTGATATTTACCTTTACGTTGGGGGAGAGACAATTTGAATGTTTTAAAACAGCCATAACCGCGTCTCCCAAACCAGCAGAAAATATCAAGACTGGTACATTTGCATTTTCTAATTTTTCAAACATTTTATTCACGCCATCTCTGAAAATCATAAAAGTAATATTTACACTGATTTAAAAAAAAAACAACAATACCTATGTATGGCTCTTTTCATACAACTATTTAAGGCCTTGTCCGCCTCCGTAGTGTAATGGTCAGCACGCTCGGCTACCGTTCTGGAGGTCCCGGGTTCGATTCCCAAGGGGGGTAAAATAAATATAAGTGATTTTTTCACTGTCATATTTATTCAATATTACCCTGGACTGGTACCTGAAGCGGAGGGCTGATCGCCTTTCCTTCATGTGTAAACGATCAAGATAACACTGCGTTTATATGACGCAGTGCCCTATGCACCATTGGGGTGCGGATAAGGGTTTTATTATTATATTATTTAAGGCCAAACTTGCATTAATAAAACTCAGTTGGCTTCCGGCAATGCATGGAGCCTGACGTCTGGTTACGCCCAATTTTTTTCATAGAATACAAATTGGATTTTTGAGTGTTTTTTAGAGTATGTAATGAAAAATATATATTTTTTTTACAACTTTCATAACTTTTACAACCTTTTAATAACTCATCAAACTTTTTGAAACAATAAATTTATTTCGAAGAAAACCTTATTTTTTAATACAAAAACAGTGTATTAAAAAAAAAATTAAGTCAAATGTTGCCTAAATTAAAGAAAATTCAGTTGCTATTTAACAAATACTTGGCCTTAAGTAATGGATTAAAAAAATTGAATTGAGTATCGTTTATTTAGCTATTTATTTAACATTCAAAATACTATCCGTACTATTAAAAAAAAAAAAAACCTTGATAATTTTTTTCCATTACAAATAATTAACGTGATAAAAATATATAACATAAATAAGTATGTATACAATTACGTGTCTTAATATTATCAACTTTTTGATTGCTAACAAATAATTAATAATAATGTTAATTAGGGGTAAAAATGTATTAGAGAAATAATGAGTAGGTTATTTTTGCTATAAAATCTAAATAATAACATCTAATTGTGTATAATCTACTGCAGAAATAAACATATCGTTATAATAAAGTGAACTCCACGTAAGCTATAATAAAATTGCTGCAACAACACATTTGAAACAAAATAATTTTATACTTTGCAACATATTTGTTTAGCTAATGGACGTTCAATCACTTTGAAAACACAAACAAATACTAAAGGACAAAAGTTATGAACACTTACCGAAGGTTCTGGACCACATATTTTCCTATAACGTCAATTTCATTGAATGGAAATTTGAAACCTCTGAAAAAAAAAAACCTTTTTAGAAATAAATAAAACGAATTCGCTCACTCCTTTCAACAACGTCATATATCAAAAATCGTCAATTTTCAGTTGTGCATGTTTTCGGAATGCCCAGAAAATGTACTATATCCCAGCAAAAGTGGCATATTTTTAACATAATATTTACCCGCTACAGGGCAGAAAGTGTTGTTTTTGCATTTCGAAGAAAAGGTATTGTTTAATTATATTTTTTTAAATATATTAAATATTTTATAATGGAGAAAAAACATTCTGGTTTTACCTAAAAAGATCTGTTGCACAGTAAAAAATTCAATAAGTGCCTTGATATTTATTTTTAATACATTTAATTATATTTTTAAACTTTAAAATACTCAAAAATTCAAGTTTTTTTTACATATGACGTTGAAAGGAGTGAGCAATATATTTTACCCACTCGGTCAAATTGCTAAATTAATAATACAGAAAACCTGCTTTTAAAAAATAAAATGTGGTTACTTAAATATAATTTTATACATTCACAGTGCATAGCCTATACCTGCTGTCTTTTAGAGAGTCATAGGTAGAAAATTGAGAATGAGGAAGGAAGGTATGAAAGATTTTTTTTAACAAAATAAAATTTAAAAGCACTTACTGAAGAAGTTGGTTAGCTATACGGTACCATTCAATCATGTGGGGAGTCTTTTCTTCAACCGAAAGTGTGGGGTCATTTTCTATTGGCTTGTAAATATCACATAGCTCTTTCTCTCTTATTCTGTAATCATTTGGTACCGACGGACATTCACTGAACATACCTACAAAATGATTTTTTTACAATTATGTAGTTAAAACAATACATAAAATAAAAATTACACTGGCCAACAATTTACAACTTTTATTTGCACTTTGCATAGCTAAATTAAAAAATGATCGTCAGATTTTTTAGTATTGGATATTTTATTTCTGATATTGACTAAAGTTTATCTTATTATTTCCACTGTTACTCCATAATTATCAATACTTTTTTTTAATCCCTTAGACCTTTGACTAAAACATGTCTAGATACCAACCACTATTACGGTTTCAACGTATGGGGTCCATACAAACAATAATATGACTGTAACATCAAAACTTGACGTGATACAAGCTTGTCACCATATATACTTTGAATAAGAACGATTAACTTAGCCCAAATCAGTCATCAAAATTTCAGTTACAAAATCATTGTTGGCCAGTGTTATCAGTGATACTGGTAATCCTTTATAATTTTGATTTTATTTCCCTCTTAAAAAAGGCCACAAGGCCTACACCAAGCAGAAGAAGAAGAAGAAGATATCGGCAATCATTTTTCCATAACTCAAATTTGTGATGTAATGTAGTGTATCTAATATGTACCAAATAATTATATTTTGTTATTTTCATACAAAATATTAAAATTTAAAGCAGTTTCACCATGCTAACAATAAATGTTGGTGATAAATAATTTTGGTTAAAACCAAAAACCGACTTATGCAGAAGAATGTGTCAGCTGATAACCAAGTGTGATTTTCGCTTTTGTCTCAATTTTGTAAATGATTGTTGTATTAACAAAAAAATGCTAACAATGTTACTTCATAAATAAATATAACACTTCTTTTATTTGTTTATTCCAACATTATTTAAGAGAAAGACATGAAAAAGAGGTGAATGCCAGGAACAAGAGTATATGGTTTAATGAAATAAGAGATTACAAACAAAAGCTTATCAGCGGAAGGTAATCTAGCAGTGCACAATGGGGTCCGGTACCAATCCTAATGTATAAATGAATAATTTTCACACATATTTTTCCTTTTCATTAATGATAAATCTTATAAATACAGAGAAAAAAAACAACTCTTACCAAAACTGGTGAGAAGCTTAGTCCCGTTATCAACCCTTTGTTTTGTCAATGTGCAATCGAAATCAGCAATAATATGGAGATTGTTTTTACCATCCTTCACCAGTATGTTTAGTTTTTGTTCAAGATCCACTACGTTCTTTATCTTAACGCAGTCCGCTTGCAATGCTATAATATCGCTTATTTTGACAACCATGACTACAAGCTACCTTTAACAACGAATAATATGACACTTTACGTTAAACTGCGAATTCTCCACAGACCACTTATTTATATAGAATCCTCGAAAAGACAAAAGACGACACAAAAGTGACAGAAGGGTAGTTTTCTACTAACGACAGCAGCTGTCTGGGACAGAACCGCTACTCCCACTCACTACTCAGAATGACAGAAAACAGAAATAAGTAAACCGAAGATAAAGCAATATTTTTATAGCAATGTCATATATAATAATTGAAATGAATGATAAATAATCACAGATTATTATTATTTTCGTACATCTAATAATAAATATCGATAAGTGAAATCCGCTCAAACGCGAATTTTCCGAGATTCAAAAATTTATTAATTTTCTTAATAATGTTGCCAAACTATAAAAATATATGTGGTGCAAATGCCTTCACTATATTATTAATGTTGTTGTTGTTATTTTTAGAGTTATCAATACAAGTACACCGTGACATTAATCTAATGACCTAACTAGTAATATCGATGTCCAATTTTTATATTAAGAAAACAGTGATGAACTTTGGGATAAAAAAAAATCGACAGAACTCATTAAAGTTTTCAAATGCGATTTGCTACAAATATTAAATATGTTGGCCGAGCCATTTACAAAAATTGCGCCAAACTATTGAAAATTCCTCTCATTTTCACATCTCATTGATAGGGACAAGGTAAAATCATTATTTTTCAGAGTTCAGGGTTGATGCTTTAGCTATTCAAATTTTAACATAAAGGCACCTTATACCTATCTATATATATCCAAATATTTTTGGAACTCTTATAATATTTTATTGTCAACTTGTTACTTAGAAATCAAAACTCTACACTGATTCTGGATTCGATATTTAATTTTCGGATGCATACGATTTCATCCAAAAATATTAAATATCATTTAAATTCAAAGAGGCCTTGGACACACTTGCATTTTTGTCTATCCGTATTTTATTTATAAAAACAAGATGGATCCATTTTCATTACATCCAATTGGAACCCTTTTATTAAAAAATATGTAGTATGCTCGTATTTTGATCAGGCTGCAGGTTTAGTTCAGACATCGATTTCTCAGAATTTGGTCCGAAGCCCACTGTAAGAGACATATTTATCAATAGTGCGTTCTAAGAATAAGATTTATAGAGCTATTAAAATAAAAACGATAAAACTTAACTGTGATTCAATTTTAAAACATTAGAATTTAAGTATATGTTGAAAATAAAAACGAAACGTTTCGTATATTTAAAATTTTTGGAATGGAATCTGATTTTTCTGATTAAAATACTAATGTTTGTTAGCTTGTAGCATTAATTACATAATAATAATAAAATAAAAACAGATTTGCAAGATTGCAATCTCCACTCACGCTATCTATTGTTATTATATATATATATATATATATATATACAAGGCACTGCATACATGTAGAGAAAAAAATTAGTTCTTACATAATATAATTTACAAATATGTTATCTGGCAACCCCTCTATGACATTTGTTACTTGACTGATTTATGACATATCGTGTTTTTTATACATTACTGACGTATGCACGTTGATGTTTTTGTGTCATCCGGCTTTCGGTTTGGGCTCTTTTTGTGTTTTTATATTTAATTATTTTTATACATAAAGTTTCTGGCATTTTTACAAAGTACAGTTTTTGTGAAATTTGTTTTTATTACCATTACTCGAATGATAATATTCGAGCATTAACCAATATGTAAAAATATCCTTGACACGCCCGTTTTTACTAACAGAAATGTGTATATTTGCCGTATCCGTTTTGGTAACAAGATTCTAGTTTGACCGAATGAGATTTCAACGTTATTGTACCATATGTTTCACAAATGATTTCACACATGTCTAATTCCGAAAATCACAAAAACTGATTACTGTTAACTGAAATGAGTGACGATGACGATTATTTCTCAGACGCCTTATCCTTGGGTTCTGCGACGACGCTAACGTCTCTGAAAAGCAAGAAGCAGTTGTTGAGTCTCTCGCACTTTACAGTCTACCATTCTGCGGAAGGCATTCCAGACATGGACATCCCGGACACGTCGCAGGATTCTGCTCTTATTTCTTCCAAGGAAATAGTTGATAAGGTTTCTGACCACCTTATTAAGAACAAGCCTGTCACACTTTATTCCCAGTGGAAAAATAGGGTAACCACACATTTTATCCATCTTTGCAAAAGATGGATGATTAACCACACAATGCACTTTTGTTCAATCTTGCTTGACTGTGGGATCAGGTTACATATTACTCCATTCTGTTTTTTTTAAGTATCTAGTTTCTCAACCTCCCTTTCATAAAATAAATATAATTTTTCCAACATACTTTATATTATTAATATTAGTAGTGTTTGATTGTATGTAAATATTTTTTACATTATACGAAAATGTAAACTTAAAAAGGAGGTGAATGCCAAGAATAGAGTATATGGTTTAATGAAATCAGGGATTGAAATTGAGCCCGTGAAGTTTATTTTATTTCCTTTAATATTACTTATAAATGCATATTATCAAATATTTTGTTTTTGAGAGGTTTATTCTAATCTAAAAACTGTCATATCGTTGAATTTATAAATAATGTTTCAAACTTAGCATTCAAATTTCTAATTTTGTTTATGTATGCTCTTAAAGTTAAAGTTACCTTGAGGGAACGGGGGTGTGTATCTGGGTTACTTAGTTAAAAGTTTCATTTCCAGATTGGTGTTATACACTAACACCAACTGTTGTTTTGCATTCTGTTGGAAATGCCAATATTAAATTCTTTACATAATACATGGTACATTTTGACAAACTAAAACAATACATCAATCAATCATATCTTTAATCAAGTGTCAATCATTGGTGTAGTGTCAATGATTGCATGGGTGTCAATTATTCAATCGGTTACCCTGCAATATTATTTTTGTTATTTGTCAATATTATTACAAGACTAAATAAAAATTAAATAACTTTGGGGTGGATTTGTTTTAGTTAAAAACATTTAATTAATTAATATTTTAGAATCAACCATATATGGCTAAACTAAATTTTAATTTATGGACTTTCAAAGTTCTGTACTGGTTGCTGAATTTATGAAAATCTACACAAAACATATCATTACTTTTATACATTAATGTTACTTTTAAATATCTATGAGTATGGTAGTTTGGTGAATTTCGTGTCTAATGTTTTGATTATTAAATAATCGACATTTCTCATATTCTTTATTTTTGGTTGGTTTGGTGGGTTGTAAGCTATTTTTTAATTGGTGGTACGGAAATAAATATATTTAAAAAAAATACAAATAATAACATCACTATTAACAATGCTTTTTTAGAAGAAAAAGTATTAGCACTACTCTGGTTATGTGTTATCCAAGTATTTGATATTTTCAATATATGAATTGCAATATTAGTTCATAGTAAGTCATTCTTCAAAATTAAGTTTAAATATTGGAAAGATTATCATCCCTGTTTACGTAAAGTCTCGTTACCAGTCACTATACATTCTGAACTGTCTGCCTATAGTACAAAACACTAGATATATTATAATACCACTGTTTAATATTTTATAATTTCTTTTGATTATTTGAACAACCAGCTTTTTCAAGTATCTCTGAAACTCGTCAAGAGATTATATTATGTACTTGGTTCAAGTGGTTAAAACAATATTTATGATTTATTCTAACTATATTGTATTTAACCACAAAGTAGTAAATGGATTTATTACAGAAAATATTAAGTACCATACATTATTTCCTCTTTGACAATTATTTCATGACAGAATTGTCACCATTTTTCTCACATATCGCTCACTCCTTTCAAGAACGTCATAAATCAAAAAACTTGATTTTTCAGGAGAACGTTTTTAAAGTTAAAAAATATAATACAATATATTAAAAATAAATATTAAGCCACTTATTGAACTTTTTTCTGAGCAACAGATATTTTTAGGTAAAACCTGAAGGTTTTTTCTCCATTTGAAAAATATTTAGTTTATTTAAAAAAATAATTAAACAATACCTTTTCTTCAAAATGAAAAAACAACATTTTCTCCCCTGTAGCGGGTAAATATTAAGTTAAAAATATGATTCTTTTTCTGGGGTATAGTACATTTTCTAGGCATTCTGAAAACATGCATAACTCAAAATTGACGATTTTTGATTAATGACGTTCTTGAAAGGAGTGAGCGATATGCAGTAGCCAAACAGTGATGATACTGCATAATATATTTTTTAAAACATTGCAATTATTTTGGTCCTTTCTTATTATCAATTTTTTACTATCTATTTACATTTTTTGACATATATATCTGATCATGTTGCGTACATTTTTACAATCAATTTTGTATTATCTGTATTATATTTTTTAATTTATATCTGATACTTATATACTTAGTTATCCCACACACACTTATACTAACATATAAATCATTGGCTGAAGCTAAATATTTTAGATACAATAAACTTCAGACTATCCTTGTTGATTATTATTGGGAAATATGTTAATGTATTGATAAAACTAATATATTGATAGGTAAATAAAAATATATCTCTTTTCATTTAAATAACCATTATATATAACTTACAAAATAGTTTTGTCTTTAAAAAAATTTTTAATTGCTTTAAAATAATAACTTATAATTTTTTTAAAAATATTTTTATTAATTTAATTTAATTTTGGAATTTAATAGAACAGTTACATCAAGTCATTCAAATATACGATTATTACAAAACAAGTACTTGTACATATTATTTTTTGACATCTCATCAAAGATGAAGAAGAATATGGAAGTCTGGGCATTTACGGGCAGACTTCCATATTCTTCTTCATCTTTGATGAGATGTCAAAAAATAATATGAAAATAACTCCTGTAATTGGAGATAATCCAGATTTTGTGAACAAGTATTTGGACACACTCAAAATGTTGTAAAGTACTTGTACTATTCCAATTACAAAATTCCACATTTGTAAACTTGTAAAAATAACCTGGAGGAGGGACGGGAGGGAGGACAAGGGAAAAATTCAAAGATTAAAGCTGAAGTCAAAGACAAAGATGTTGATTACATAATGTTTTATCTTGATATTGAGTTGTCAAATATTACGATAATTTATTTCTTATTTTCTGATGAAACAAATGTTATTTTACATATAAACTTACCTCGAATACTAAAAATAAACCATTGACCCTTTAGCTACCGGGACTTTTAAGGTTACTATGCCAAAAATACCGCAATTTCAACATAAATAATTCAGAAGTAAAATGTGTTAGATAATTTATAAACACTCTGTATCATTTATTTATTAATTTGGCATTTAATTTGTAGAACTCCATTTTAATTTATGTATTAATTTTAAATCAAACACAGATTTTTTGAGTCTACTAAGTTGTATTTTATTAACAAAAACACATAAAAAATTATATTGTGACAATTGTTTCGCCTTGTTAGGGCATTATCAAACGAATGTGAAGATCAAATGGACTACGGTCCTTATGTAGCTATACAATTCTAAGTGACAGTTTTAACACGTGCAGCAATAATTTATGGGAGACAACAGTAGCTAATACCTACATCCCCCATTAGCTACTGTTGTCTCCCATAAATTATTGCTGCATGTGTTAAAACTGTCACTTAGAATTGTATAGCTACATAAGGACCGTAGTCCATTTGATCTTCACATTCGTTTGATAATGCCCTAACAAGGCGAAACAATTGTCACAGTATAATTTTTTATGTGTTTTTGTTAATAAAATACAACTTAGTAGACTCAAAAAATCTGTGTTTGATTTAAAATTAATACATAAACTCTGTATCATTGTTGAAAAAAATCAATTTTTACATTCGTTGTTCGGCAAGATAAAAATTTCACAACCTGAGTTATTGCAACCTTATATAAAATCAAGTAACAAGTAAATGCTTCTCGTTTAATACCCATCTCCTTTTTACGCCATGATAATAATACTAAAACTCAAAGTGCCTACGTAATTAACAACATCCTGTTTACCGGACAAACAAAGTAATTAACAAATATTTTTATTTTTCCTTTTTTTAGTTACGCAATATATGTATTATTTTTGTATTAATTTATTGCATAATGTTGAATATTTGAATAATATATCACAGCTTTACACAACATTCTTTTGGCGGAATTTTATAATTTTTTTTTGTAATATTCTAAATAAATGTAATTTAAAAATTATCATTTAATTCTATATATTCATGTTTAACTTATTGAAGAAGAAAAAAGCATAATATGAATCGATTTTTTTTAAACACCCTCACCTCAAGGAATCCCTAACATACTCTCTAAAATGTATCTGATACTTTTATAAATCATGATGTTAGATCTGACAGATCTGATATTTTTCTTTAGGGTACCAAAAGCCGATATATTGAATTTTGGTAGTCAAAGGGTTAAAATCCATCTCGCAGTTAATTTTGTTTTTAAATAAAATAAAATGAATAAAAAACATATTCATATACATAAATCTTTGCATGTATAGGTATATAAAATATAAATAAAAAGGTTATGTTTCTTTTGCTTTGTATGTTTACTTAAAACTAATGCTATCTATGAGGAGCGTTCTATATATTTGTATTTTCAATATGAAGAAGTGCAGTTATGAATGGTAAGTCGAGTACCTCGTCTTATTGCACTTAAAACATATTGTTGTAGTATAAATACTGAGTTCCATCACAATCCTATCATCAATCGTTGAGTATCTGTTATTGAAATATGAGTGAGATGAGTCATACAGCCATGTTAAACAATCTCAAGTACTGTCTTGTGGTAAAATTCATCCTCAAAAGATGTCTGAGTTTACAGAGAGTCAGTGTCAGTAAATTCAAGAGAGAGCATACAAATGGTGACTGGCCTTGCCATCTAATCTGCACTAGAAATGAAGACAATCCAAAAGTATTTTCTTTCATACCCATAAAAAGAATATATTAAACACTCCTCTACTATCTTCAACAATTAAGATTGTTTACTAATGCCTGTTAGGAGATATTAACTTAGTTTGTTAGTTTTTTTAATTATGATATTCAAGAATTTCTCCTGACAGTACAAAGTTAAACCTTAATTTGATTGATTAGTGTGAAAATAATGCCTGAAATAACACATTAAACGTGGGTAAACAAAGTGGAATTTAAACAATTATCAACTACATAAAATATTTCAATTACGCCAATCAAATATGATAATTATTTGTAGATCACTTTCTGACTGTTGTAAGATCTACTATATACAGAAGTCAAATATTAAACAATGTATGATTCGAAATGATATCACCAATTCGTACACATTTACAATAATTGTTTATCATACTTATTAGCATAAAGTTATTTTCAATAACCGGCAACTGAATAAAGCATATGTCTTTATCAGTTTTATTTTTCACAGCTACGTTTGTGTGTTGTAGATTAGACAGTGTTTGTATATTAATTGAATCAAATCAGTTCATTCCACAGCATCCTTGGCTAACAGGCCGGTGTATCTTTTTTTAATATAGCTTCGCTTTATTCACTTTATTTCACTCCACAGTGAAATAAAAGTTGGTATCTGTGTGTTGATTATTATGAAGGAAACATTTACTCACAGTTATCTATAATTAGACAGTCAACTGTGTGAGATGAAAGTAAGTTAGGAAGATTGCCTTCTACTTGTGAAACACATCTGTAAACTCAATTATGTAACATTGTTTGTGATATAAATAACCTGAAAATTACTAATCAATGTATTTTACCTCACAACATTGCCTTGGAACCAATTTAATATTGTTTTGAACCGCTTTATGTACATTATGCATTGACCTTATAAGTGCTTTTCTAGGTTATGTCTGTATATGTTTCAATGTATACATACTTCATTTTGTATTTATTGCTCATTTTTCACTGCAAACGTTTTAGTTTTATGGGTTAATATTGTCATTTATATTTGCAGACTTGGAGGAGGTTTAAAGATGGCGAGAAAGTTGTCGACTTCGTTTTGGCATACTCTCCCACTGACTGCAATAATGCATTTCGAGCATCAAAACGGGAGACATTCGAAAATAATCTCATTGAAGAGGGGTTGCTATTGGAGAGGGAAGAAAATCAACAAAAATTGCATTTTGTTAAAATTCATGCTCCCAGAGAAGTTCTCTGCCGGTATTGTGAGATCTTGAAAATTAAGATGCCCATTAAACCGGTGAGTAGTTTTTAACCCTAGTAATCTGGGTATGTTCGTTTAATACATTAGTTTAATTAGTTTAAAACGGGACATTCGTAAAATTTACGTCGGTCATCAAATCTATAGGCAGCACCGAGGCAACCCATGTAAATATTGCAGTGACAACTACCATCTATCTTAATTTTTTACCTATATTTAATGTTCGTATTTTATATAAAGTTCTCAAAAAACATGCTGCACTTATTTTTTAAATGTTTTATTGTAAACATTTCTGGTAAAATTTGAGTTTTTCTTATCGTCGTACATTTTACGATAGTCCTGTATTAAGGTACATTGAAACAAGTCCTGTGATCTAAGGTTAGTTATGTTTTTGATCTTTGACTCCATAACATCACATGTCTAATTACAAATTAAGAAGTCCGGGGTTCGATTCTTAATTAGGTCAATATAACAATTTGTGTCACTTTTACCTTATTGTCGTTTTGTGTGTGCAATTATTTTTTTATAAAAAAAATGTGTAGTAATTGAATTTGCTAGATGTAAAGTTGTGGATTGTTCAGGGGTATGTAGGGGTTTAATTCCAAATAAAGCAATAATCTGATCCATATACGATAGATGTTCAAATCATAAAAAAAAATTATGCGAATAATGAGATAAGCATTATAAGTATGATTAAGGAATGAGTATTGAGATGGTTTGGACATGTGGAACGAATGAATAAAGAAAGACCGGTAAATGTAGCACATATTTTCTACAAAGACGTTGGCCGAAAATGATAAGCAATGTGATGATAATAATGGAAAATAATTTTCACTTTTTTTCGTGATTTGCATGGAAAAACCGTGAATGAATAAAGGTGAATCAAGATCTACATTTATTTAAATTGCAACATAAATATTTTTTTACATTTTCTGGAGCATTAAAAGTATAATGAAAGCTAAAAAACGTTTATGACAAGGTTCTAGATTAGCGCCCTCGTATTAATAATTAAATTATTAATACGAATAATATATATATATATATATATATATATATATATATATATATATATATATATATATATATATATATATATATATATATACATATATATATATATATATATATATATATATATATATATATATATATATATATATATATATATATATATATATATATATATATATATATATATATATATATATATATATATATATATATATATATATATATATATATATATATATATATATATATATATTTACATATATATATATATATATATATATATATATATATATATATATATATATATATATATATATATACACCCCTGGACAAAAAAATTTACGAGTCCTCAAAAAAACTAAAATTGACACATAATGAATTATTCTTGATATTTAATTAGTTTTTTTTGTATTGTTTAACATATGTGATGACTACTCGTTACTTCAAGGTTAAAATGAAAGATCTTACTCATGAATTGTACTTAGAAATTGCCATTATATACCAGGTATCAGATTATCCGAACCTTAGAGACCCATAACGGTTCATTTATGGTCGAGTGTTTGTGATGGAGTAATAAAAGACATGTAATTTTTTTATTCATATTTAAAAAGAAGGTTCTAATCGCTTTATTTTAAATTAAGGTATTTTACATTTAAACATATTTATAACATTTAAAAATATTTAATACTTAGTGAATTCACCTTTATTTTTTATAACATGTAAAATTTTATTATTTAACGAAGCGTAAAGCGAATCTTAAATTTCTGATGTTATTTCTTCTTCCTAAACTTGAATCAAGTTTTTTTTTAATTCCTCAATGTTTTTTTATTTTTTTTTCCCAACTTTTTTTTTCATAATCGCCCATAAATTTTCTATCGGGTTCAAATCAGGACTATTCCCGGGCCACGTCAACGATTTTAAGCCAATTTTATCATTGTATTCAATGATCTGTAAGAAAAACAATAAATTATGTATCAAGTGGTCTACAAAGTGCATTAAAAAATAAATATTTGTACTCACAGTGCGGGCTCTATGGCACGGCGCCAAATCGTCCTGAAAAATCGGGTCCGCGGTATACTGCGTAATGTCCTCGATTGTTGGAATAAGATGGTTTTTCAGCACTTTTTTGTACTGGATGGCATTCATCGTACCCTGTATAAAATTTAGAGGTCCCAAACCGTAAGCTGTCATGCACCCCCAAATCATGACGTAGGGTGAATGTTTAACGGTTCGAGGAACGCTCGACGGATGGTATTTTTCCCCAAGTTTTCGTCGAACTATCTTTATGCCGTCTGGACCAAAAAGGTTGAATTTTAATTCATCGGAGAAAATAACATTTTGCCAATCCTCCAAGGTCTAATTCTGGTGCTCCTTCGCCCAATCCAGTCTAGCCTTCTGCATTTTGTTCGTCAGTAATGGTTTCTTTGCGGGACTTCGTGCTTGGAAACCATGCTCCAACTGCCGCCTGAACACTGTTTTTACTGAAAATGTTGATTAGCTAGTAGACTGCACCTCTGCGTGTATTTTAAGTGCCGTTAAAAATCGATCGCGCATAACAATTTTTTTTATTAAGCGATCATCTCGGGCAGATGTCGCGCGCCCCCATCCGCTTCCTTTTTTCCGTTCTATGGATTCAGTTTGTTGGAATTTTTTAAATAAAAACCTCACTGCACTTTCTGAATACCCAACTCGACGAGATATTTTACAATTAGATATGTTTTGTTGCGACAGTGTGATTATTTTGGATTTTATCGCAATCGACATTTGCTTTGCACTTTCCATGATTGTTGTGTTATGTTCACTCAAACGCGGGTAAAACAAAATTCTTGAGACATTTTAAAATGTAAATATTGTAGAAAGGTGACACAAAGTGTCTTTAATTTATTGAACAAAAGAAAGAGGTATCGATAAAGGATTTCTTAGAAAAAGAGTTCAGTAAAGTCAAGGCGTGCGGTAGCAAGTAAACTCGTAAATTTTTTTGTCCTGCGGTGTATATATATATATATATATATATATATATAAATATATATATATATATATATATATATATATATATATATATATATATATATATATATCCTTTATTTTTTTTTTACATATTTTTCTAGATACCTGGTCAGGAGTATGTACTTGACCCAGAGGACTTTGTGGATGTTGTAAAGTCAAAACTTGGAAAATTGATCAATTTTGTAAAATTAGATCCAAAACATTTTCCGGAAAGAAGGCACGAACTGACTGCGGAGTTTAGTCGAGACAAAAATTATTTGTAAGTTTTATATTAATATCTCCTTTATATGAGAGAGAGTCGAAAGTTATCCTCAATTTTGCCATTACATATCATTAGGTTTGACTACTCCTCTTTGCATACGCATGGTAAGAGTTAAAACCACGGCAAATATGGCTGGTTGGACCATTGATATCATTGGTCCATTTGGATCGACACCCCAGATCTTGTTCCTTCCGAGTGTCATCTCTTTGAACCGCTAAAATATCCTTTTCAAGGTCACCTGTTGCGGTTTTCAGTACTTAAATGATACACATATTTTCAGTACTTGCTAGTAGAGTGCTCACATTTACACTTTCACAGCTGTAAGGAAGATTATGCAATTAAGGTCAAATTTTGTTCACACGACTGCGAAAATAAGTGAGACCAACTCTAGGATTAAGTTATGGCAAAAGTGTGGTTAATTTTTAACTAACTTTAATATGCTTGTGTTTGTTACTACACTATTTAATGTTAATGCGTAGGTACTTATGTGTATGTCAGCAAAGTCTGCATATGTAATTTATGTATAATACATATGGCCTTTGATCGTTGATCAATTCTGGTGGCAATGCATTGGTACATAAGATGGAAATTTGAAATATCCATTACTTTCTATTTTTTATTCCTGTTTAATATTATCAACCGATTATTTTTGTCAAAAAATAACTTTTTCTAAAGTGATCAAAATATACAAAGTGATTCCACTGGATAAAAGAAATACTAAAATAGTCTATTTGTAATATAAAAATCAAGATGAATTATTTTTAGTTGCATTGTAATATCGAATTCTGAGAAATTAAATCCATTATTAATTAAAAACCTTACAAATTCAGTCAGATACAGGAAATTCTTATAATTTTATGCGCATACTAAGTTTTTTATTTTAGTTACACATGTATTTATTCAAACGCTCGAACAATAAGTCATCACATTTATAAATGTCTATTATGATATCTAAAATACATTCTGATACGATTCTACTATAAATGCTATTGATATTCCAGAATAATACTGATAATATTTTACTACATACATTTTTTCAACATCATATCAGCCAGTTGAGGTCCACTGCTGAACAAAGGCCTCCCCCTTCCGCCTCCACTCCTCCCGATTCTGCGCCGTCCCCATCCACTGTCTTCCAGCAAACTTCCTGATGTCGTCCACCCATCTCATCGGTGGACGTCCTTGAGGCCTCTGGTTCCTCGGTCTCCACACCAGAACGCGTTTCGTCCATCTGTCGTCGGTCATTCTGGCTATGTGACCGGCCCATTTCCACTTCAGCCAAGCAATTCGCTCTACCACGTCACAGACCTGTGTCTGGCGTCGGATCCAATCGTTCCTTTTTTTGTCTCTTAATGTTATTCCAAGCATAATTCGCTCCATGCTCCTCTGTGCAACTTGCAACTTATGGGAGGATTGCTTGGTCAGAGTCATTGTTTCCGCGCCAACATTGTTTTTCAACATAAGCAGTGTTAATGTTTCATATGGACTTCAACAGAGTTATTATAGCAATTCTTATTTATTGTTTCAATGCATACTGTAAAAATATTGTTCATCTTATTCTATTGTTTAAATCAGAAATCATAAATAATTTTACATGGAGTCCTTCTGAAGTCTTGCCCATTAATAATTTTTATCAAATGACATTCTTGAAAAAGCTAGCAGTGATAATATATATTATTTATTTACCTAAATATCCTATTCTTTGAACAGGGTTTTGTTAACTGCCCTACCTCATTAAATGTACGAAATACACCCACAGAGTACATATCCGTATTGCGTACGCGTGGGTTTTTATTTATTTATTCTAAACCATATTGCGTATACTTCAGGTATATAAATACCTTTCAGACTCCCTTTAAGGTATTTTTACATATGTTACGTAGATTATCGAGATACTGCCATATTATATCCGACATCGGATCTGTGATAGTTCATTAGGAACTGTCACAAGAGGTGGTATCATACATGATAAAAATAGTGAAGGACATTGGTAACATAAACCAGGCTAGGACACAAAATGCCGAACCCGCTTCTAGTGGAACGGAAGGTCTGCCGATGACAGTCAACAGTCCGCCTTCTCCTGAGGAGTGCAACGTGGTTTCCTCCTAGCACTGAGCAAATGTTGAGAAGTTCCTGATTGGCCCACACTAGATTATCCCTCCTGTTCCCAACACAGATTTAAATAAAAACATATTTATTTAGTTAGAAGAAACAAAAATCCACTTAATGATCTATAAATCTTGTACATAATAAGCAAGTTAAATAATAAATGCAATTCCCATATAAAAAAAAGATACTGCCATATTGACTAATACAGTTTCACTGGAGTTTTCGCAATTATTATTTATTTTGTGTTTATGTAAAAAAAACGGCCCTTTTTGGTACATATTTTGAGAATAATTATAAAATTAAATTCATTTTGTGCATTTTGAAGTTGAAAAAATATTTATATCAGTAAATTAGGATGCGGAGAAAGCTGACAGATAGCGGCGAATTTCATCAACCTTTGTGTCCACTTCTCTACTTAAGGTATATTGAGAATGTTATCTTGTTTCTAACTTCTATTGCTCTCTTTTCACTGCTACTGGGAAAAGGTATTAAGAATAATCTGAATTTTATCTCTACGTGATCCCTTTATCCAATTTAAAACGCGTGATTTTGCACATTTCCATTTAACATCTCTATAAACAGGGCAAATAGTTTTAAATACGCATCACTACTCCAATATGGAATAATTGGATGGGAGTGGGGGCATACAACAATATCATGAACTCAATAAAAGTAGTATGTACAAAGAACAATTATATCAATGTAATATTAAAACAAAGATCAACATTCTCAACACAAACCCTTTTTGCAAAATTCCCAGTACAAAGAATATAATATATCTACAAAAAACATCAATTATACAACTTTTTAAAGAAAACATCTCTCGAAACTGGAAACAAAGATATAAAAATAATTTTAAAATACCCAAATACAAAACAGTACCAACAAAATTACATATATTTAGGAATTAAAAATTTCAACAGCCTCCCTTTAGAAATTAAAAATATGAAAGACACAAACACTCTAAAAAAGAAACTTAATGAACACTATAAAACATGTACAGACTATACAATCAAAATAATTAAACAGGATAACTCCCTCGCACCGCATAAAAATATATGTTCCTCAGTAATATATTTCTTAAATGTTTAACATGCCACTATAAAAAAGTCTCTCTCCAAGTACAAGAGCTCAGTCTCTTTTTTTGGAGAGGCTCAGCGCAACTAAAATTATAAAATTGTATTAAGTAAAAATGAATAGAAATTGTATAAAAAAAATGTAACTGTATTAAATAATAATAATGAATAAAATAAAAAAAACTTGGCGCCCGAGTGTAGCTTTTAATTTGAACGGGTGGTAAGAAAAGATAACTTTTGTGACAGAAGCATTTGTTTGAATTATTAACATGTCATATCAGGTATGTTATCTGCTCGGTGAATAAGAAGATACAGGAAAATATAAAATAACCAGAAAACAATTGTTTTTCTTTTTATAAACACTTATTTTACTCACAAACATACACTCGTCTTCTATCTTTCATCTGTCGCGGGGTGCCATGGCCTCTTAAAATACGATAATATCTAGACTAGATTGCATTTTTATCTTGTATGTTTTTTTACACATAAAATATCTCTCCGGCTTCTTATAATAAATGTAAATATTTACATTTTCTTTTACATATGCACAGAAAACAAATATAACAGCAGGGGCTTAATAATGCTATCACGGCCGCACTTCATAGTTATTTTGACAAGTAACAATTATAATTTCTAGATGTCTCAACTTGATATGAAACATATATCGTTCCTTTTTATATGAAAGAAGATGGAAGTCTGAGCACGGTGGCACTACAATCAGCCATACTTCCAAACTTGATTAAAAATCATACCCACATCTGGAAGGTTCCGAGACCATTGCATATATACAGGTTTCAAAATTAATGCAATATGGATGTTCAAAATGGGCAGAATGGTTAACGTTACCCAAGTGTATAAAGTGATCGCTTAAGCCAGCCAAATGCCGGGTTGCATCTTCTTTTATGTAAAGAGGAACGATAGATATTTCATGTCAAGTTGAGACACTTATAAATTGACAACCAGTGTCTGAAATAATAATAAATATTAATATGTATTGTCAATTATAATTTCATTATAAACGTTTTGAAAACTGGCTTTCTTGTATATAATAAAAGCAGGCTTATATTTACTACCCAATTTATCACCTAAAATTGGGCAGGGGCAGATGGTAATTATTGAAATAGTGAACCAAAAGTAAGAATAAAGATTTTTATTCCCTTTTTTTCAGATTTGATGTCGACAGACCGGATTTCTTTTCGCAGTCAACTAGAATCAGTGTTGTAGGATTCATTTTGGAAAGAAAGCGATTTAATAATGACCACGAAGCCGTTTTCGATGTTGGAATTCAGAGACTATTGTCTCTTGGGGTTTACAATGCTGCTTACCCGCTACATGATGTAAATATTGATTTATTTTTTAAAATATCTTAAAATTAGTAAATAGGTATACTATCACTCCTTATACTAACTATTAAAGGACGCAAATCATCAATTTTGAGTTTTAAAAAAAAATGTATTTCAACTAACTTCCTTTAGTTTCAACTAACATAAAAAAATTGCCATTATGAACATTTTTTCTTGAATGACTGAATGCTAAACTCAAGCTACTCAATACAAATGTAAAATTGAATAATTCCTTGTCCTGATAAATTATATTTGATAAACGAAAGGTGTCCAAAAGAAAAGGTGACTTTTTATTTTCTCAAATATTATTTATTTATTTTGTCTCCTTCAATGTAAACGCCCTCAGATATAATACACTTGTGCCAGCACTTTTTCCAATCCTCGAAGCACTTCTGATATGCGTTTTTCAGTATGGCCTCGAGATGGAATAGTGAATTTTACACAGTGTATAAAATGATTACTTAAACCTCCAAATGACAGGACGTACGCCCTGTTAATGCCTAGACTTCTATATTATTCTTCATCTTTGTCGAGATATCAATAAAAAATCTTGATTAGTTTTATGCTGTGTTTATCAGATGCATTCCCATATACAAAGTTAGTTGCAGTAATTTTCTGTATGTATGCGAACTTATTTCTGTATCTATTATTATGCATCTGTATTTGTTTTGTTCTAATCTGTATCTTTGAGATGTTATTTGTTCAATATTATTTTTTCTTTGTATAGGGAGACCATTTGGAAAAAGGAACGCAGAGAAATTTGTTATTTGAGCAGTGGGCTCAAATTCCAAAGTGGATTAACTATCAGCCGATCGATAATATTAAGGATTACTTTGGAGTCAAGTTCGCGCTTTATTTCACCTGGCTTGGATTCTACACGCATATGCTGATACCCGCTTCGATAGTTGGGATTATTTGCTTTATCTACGGTCTTGTAACGCTATCTTCCAATACTCTTAGGTGAGAAAATTATGTGATATTTTGATCTTCTATTAACCAATCCTATTGTTAACTTTTGTCATGCCGTACTGAGCTTATATGGCTTAACACGATCACTGCGTTCTAAGATCGAATGCTAACAAAATAGCAATTTTGTTTTTGAGCGGTTTTTTCATCAACCCCGACCCTTATTAGTATACTAATTAGGGTCGTATACTAATCACAAGTAACCGCAAACCCGATTCCGATCTGTAAAATATTTTTTGGTATCTCCTGCTCTACTAAAAGTAAACAAATAGAACGCTTATAAACATCTCCCGCTCTCTACCAACAGTATTTAAAAGACGCTTTTAAGCATATCCTGCAAAGAATGTGTTAAAAATATGAAACAATATAAAATTTCTTTAATATACTAATGCATACTGTTTTCTTTGTATGTAGTATTCACATGCGACCCATGTTAATACCTGTTTTAAGACAAGTGAGTATAAACATGAGTCGCAGAGGTGACTAAAGTTGAATTTTTGCTCGCAAATGAAACATTCATACTAGATATTATTTTTTTTTTATCATTACACACTGATATAAAATGTTATGTCAAGACTGTGAGGGTATATTTTCAACTACGCAATGAAACTTTTAAGTCATTTGACTCATTGTTATCAGCCGTACGCGGCTAGGACTTAGTTAGTTATCGTATTACTTACGCCCTCTGTACTTTATACTGTGGTATAACTATTTATGAAACTATATACCATCCATGTATTTTTGCCATTCAAACTTCTTGTCTACAATTCTAACTGCATTGCTGTATTTCATTTAAATTGCATCATCACTGCAGTTTTTGAAATATCGGTATTAAATTATTTTTTGAAATTTTCTTTTTGCTTTGATTTTCCAGTAATGATATTTGCAACAGTACCCTGAATATAACAATGTGTCCCCAATGCGACGCTTATTGTGATTATTGGAAACTTGAAGAAACATGCTTACAAGCTAAAGTGACATACTTGTTTGACAATAATTTCACTGTCATTTTCGCAGTGTTTATGTCGTTTTGGGGTATGTATAAAATAGATTTTTTAAACGTATTATGTAAATCTTACCTTTTTATTAGATTTTCACAATTTTTTAGCATACCCGGGCCTAAGAGGGGGATTTAAAAACAATATTTCACTCGACAACTTGATAATCATTCAAGCAATTTCATTAATATTCTTTGCTATCCTCATAATAATACCGAGGAATACTTGGGCATTTTTTATTTTCAAACATTGAATACATTTTTCTTTTAACATTTTTGCCATCAGATGAATTTATCAAAACGGAATTTTATTGTTATTTTGTTATTTCATTCTGCTTTAGGTACATTGTACTTAGAATTGTGGAAGCGCTATTCGGCAAACATAGCGCACAGATGGGGATTGACAGGACTCGATTTACAAGCTGAGCACCCCCGCCCACAATACTTGGCTAAACTAAACAATGCCAAGAAGAGAAAACTGAACGTCGTCACTCATGTCATAGAACCTTCCGTGCCATTCTGGCGAGTTCGTCTGCCATTCACTTTGCTTAGCTTCTCCGTGGTTCTATTTTTGGTAAGGCTGAATTATTACATATTGATTATCATAAATTTAAAATATTAATACAAAAACGACAATTAGCGGTCCTTCAAACAGTCGATAGTGATTTACAACTAAACCATATTAATGGTTTAGTTGTAAAATATTAATTTTTATTGTGTACGTGAATGTTTAGTTTATAGTATTTGCTTAACTTTTTTATGATATGTATAAAACTAATTAGAAACAATTATTTTTATGCTAACAGCTTCTGTAATACTTGATATATGAGAATTTAAACAATTTCGTTTGGTTAGGCATATTATAGTTAAATAATCCGTTTTCACCATTAACAAAGATAAGCTTGACTTGTTAAATTAAAAATTTAAATCATTATTGTTATATAGACAGCATTTTTTCGTAGCATGAAAATGGGATTAAGAATATTTTTAAACACATCTAAATCCATGTCAACAAATACTGGATCTATCAAAACATATTAAAACCATCACTTTAGCCCTGTAAATACCCAAACATTTCCATATTTCTTTCCTTTCATTTAGGCTCAGTGACATCTATAATCTATCTTAAAAATACGATATTTAAAATTTCAATGTCTATAATATTACTTTATATGTATTTGAATATGAAATGAATAGGGCCAATAACTAAGAGAGGGTGCCAATAATTCAATCTGTTACCCATAATTATTTTTCTTTTTTCTAGATTGCTATGGCAGTGGGTGCCGTGTTTGGAGTTGTGCTGTACAGAATGTCTCAACTGACATCCAACAGTTTCTTTGGTGAGGCTGACGACATGGCCTACAAGAGCTTGATAATGCCTTGCAGCGCGGCCTTCATGAACTTATTTGCCATCACGCTACTCAATCTCATCTACGATCGACTGGCAGTGTACTTGACTGAAATGGAGTTACTTAGAACACAGACTGAATTCGACGATAGCCTCACATTGAAAATTTATCTATTCCAATTTGTCAACTACTATTCGTCAATCTTTTATATCGCTTTTTTGAAAGGAAAATTTGTCGGTTACCCGTCTAAGTACAACAGGGTTTTTACTTTTAGACAGGAAGAGGTAAGAAAACTTATTATCTACATAGTATTAATAAACTCATAAGTGTCGAATTAAACAGTCACAAATAGAATTCTAAATACCGCTTCTCCTTCTTATTGAAACACTCCACAATGGTTACCAATTATCATACCATTTTACTTTATCTGCAGCCGCACTAAACACCAACTTAGTGCTACAGAAGGAATCAATCTCTCAAGTTTTTAACCTAGGATATATATCTCCTTCGTATACTGCATTTACGTTCATTGTAATATAATATGTAAAACTTCATATTTCCCTTCCCTCATATGGTCAAACAACTCTAATTTCCTTTTCTTTAGGGTGTCCTTAACTTAACATCTTAAAACATCTTCATTTTTAACTCACTCAACTGATGAAATTTTGAGAAATTTTATAAAGCACCACCTTTTGAATGCTTCAGTTTTCTTTGTGGTAGATTGAATGAGAGTTAAGATTTATTAGATATTCATCTTTCAACACCATAGAGAAGCACTGAAAATATGGCTTCGTACAATTAAATGCCGCTTGAATGATGACAAACTCTTAAATGATTTACAGTGTAGTCCAGGGGGATGTTTCTTAGAGCTCTTCATCCAGCTAGCCATCATCATGATTGGTAAACAAGCCGTGACTTCAGTCCTAGAAATGTTAATTCCTTTCCTTATGAAATGGTTTAACACATTCATGGTAAGATTTTTTCAATAGTCTGATGTTTTGTATCAGTTTTCGAGTTGTAATCGTATAGTATTGATATGATTTTAATGCCTTTTTGTAGGTCAAAACGGGGTTGACTAAAAGCGATGATAATGAATCAATCATCTGTTGCAATCAGTGGACCGAAGACTATAAATTATTAGAATGGGGTCCGAGGGGTCTTTTTGATGAATACCTTGAAATGAGTAAGTCTTCAATACTTTATTAATACATATTTTTATTTATTTATTAATTTGTTATTCTTATATTATTTCAATATTTAAATTTTGTTTAAGAATAAGAAAAATAATGTGAAATGTTTATCATTTTAACACATTGTTTGCGGGAAACGCTTAAAGTGTCTTTTACACACTGTTGGTCGAGAGGGGAGACGCTTATAAGCGTGCTATTTGCTTACTTTTGGTAGAGCCCGAGAGATGCCAAAAAGCGGTGTACAAATAGAAATTGGGTTTGCGGTTATTTGTTATTAGTAGCAGACTGTTTTGAGTTTAATTAGGGTCGGGGTTGATGAAAAAACTAACCGACAACAATGTGGTAAATTACAATGATAAACATTTCACACGTAAAATATGTATTATAACAGTAAATTTTTCATAGGTCCTGGTTTCAAGTCCTCTGAAATCTTCCTTAAATCCAAACACAGTATACAATTCTTTTTATTTTGGTAATTGGATTGATTTTTCAATGAATGATTATCGCATTTTATGTTTTATTTATCGTTCTGTTAGTATCTGCATGAATGTTTCATGTAAATGCATTAATGTTTTGTGCAATGTTAAAGTTAGTGGTGGACTGGCAAGGATTAGTAGTGTGATGAAATGTTGTATCAAACCCTCAGAATTCTCGCAAAAAATCAATTAATTTAAATATTAATTAACTTAAAGAATGAGAAAAATGTAAAATCAAATGGAAATTTTTAATTTTTAAAGAAAAGGGGTTATCCCCGTCTTTTAGCATATTGTTTTTGGGTGGTTTTTTCATCAACCGTGACTCAATATACTAATCACAAGTAACCACAAACCCAATTCCGATCTGTACAATATTTTTTGACATCTCTCACGCTCTACCAAAAGTAATCAAATAGAATGCTTATAAATGTCTCCCACTCTCTACCAGCAGTATGTAAAATACGCTTTTAAGCATTTTCCACAAAATATGTGTTAATAAAACTCATCCCACTGATTCGCTTAAAAATCACAAAATTTGTTAATTAGGATTGATCAATTTTGGCGCTTTTTGCCTCAATTCCTGAAACGAATAGCATCTGCCTTAGTCCGCCATTGGTTAAAGAATTACATATCTCCAAACATACCTAAACGAGAGTCATAATTATTTTTTCATAATTTTTCTACCAATCTATATTTTTGTTCCATCTACGCCAAAAACATCTACCCAGTGATAATAATCCTAAAATTGTTTTTCAGTCTTGCAGTACGGATTTGTAACAATTTTCGTATCAGCTTTTCCACTAGCTCCATTATTTGCTTTAATTAACAACATTTTCGAAATGAGATTGGATGCTAAAAAGTATCTAAAATATTATCGGCGTCCTGTACCCGGCAGAGTAAGGAATATCGGTGTTTGGTACAGCATCATGGATATTCTAGGGCGCATATCTGTTGTGACTAATGTAAGTATTACATAATTGCTTTACTTATGACAAGTTACATGTTGTGCATCTAGCTGACATATGTTTACACTACTACAAGGCCCGTTCATAAAGATGTGTTTTTTTTAGTCCCATGCTTGAATACGTAGAAGTGTCGTTAAACACCTTTACATGAATGTGTGTCAGTTACTCGTTATGTGTACAGGGGTTATAATAAAAACCTAACCTCAAGTACAAGTATTATAATATAAACCTAACCTCAAACAGTCAATGGAAAATCCATAGAAATTGTCGCAATTCAGATGGGGATTCTGTGAATATATTCGATATTTTTCTTCTACATTGTGATAATATCAATGTATTTTACCACTGACTAATTTACTTAATATTTATGGTATAATTTTATTCAAATGCAATTTAGGCTCTTAAAATTCAGTATTCTTTTTTTTTTTAGGCATTCATGATTGCATTTTCTTCAAACTTCATCCCTCGCCTAGTTTATATGATGACAGTGAATCCTGATGGAACTGACGAAGGCTTTTTACAACATTCTTTGGCCCACTTTGATACCCAAGATTTTCAAGCCGGCATTGCGCCTAGAAATTCTACATTTGGGAACATTACGGTATGTACCATTCAAGCAAATATCTGCTGCTGAATCTTAACTGCACCCAATGGTGCATATGGCTCTGCATCTTATCAACACAGTGTTATCTTAATCATTAATTGTGTGAAGGAAAGGTGATCAGTACTGCACTTCTTATACCAGTCCAGGATGATATTAAATAAATATGAGAGTGATATTCACTCATATTTATTTTAACCCCCCTGACAATCGAACCCAGGATCGCAGCTCAGTAACTAAATGCGCTTACCACTACACTATGAAGGCAGACAAATAAAGATATTGAAGGTCGAAATAGAAATATAATTTTATCTTAAAATAAACTATGTAAGCCATTTAGACAAAATAAAAATACTTTCAGTTTAACGAGATTCATGTACTTGAACTGTTATCTCGTCATTTAAGCAGTTAAACCACTTTTATGCTGATTAAAATATTTATAAATATACTATGCTTTGTCATTACACTAAGACCTCACTTTGCGTCGTAGCTACATTCCAAAAGATTCCCCAAAATGTAAACAAAATTTAAATTTACAAAATGGGGAATTAAAACTAACTAACCATCACGCCGCTTCCCCGCAGAGGTAGGCAGAGAGAATAGAGCGCCACACCACTCTGTCCTTGCAAACATTCTTCGCCTCTTCCACGTTCATGCATCTCCTCATACATACCCGCCGATTGTTACGACTCCTAACCTGACCACTTTCAAGTATTTGGCATACCTGATCGTGCCATGTTTTTCTCGGTCTTCCTCTGCTTTTTTTCCCGCTAACATTCGCCTCATAAATTTGTTTTACCGTTCTTTCCTCACTCATTCGTTCTACATGTCCAAACCATCTCAACACACCTTTCTTAATTTTATCGATAATGCTTATCTCAGCTTTGCTTTCCTTCCTTATTTCACTATTCGCACATCTATCATACATCGTTTTGTTACACATTCTTCTGAGAGAATTATCTTTTAGAATGGGGAATTATCTTTTAGAAAATTTAAAAATGATTCTCTTAATTCAGTCATAATTCAGTAACGACGCAAAGCGAGGTCTGAGTGTATTACAAATAATGAACTTATTCATATTTATCTCATTGAAAAAGTATTTTTTTAAATACATATATATTTTGCAGATTTGTCGCTATCCAGAATA
Source organism: Brachycentrus maculatus (assembly GCF_059751285.1). Lineage (NCBI taxonomy): Eukaryota > Metazoa > Arthropoda > Insecta > Trichoptera > Brachycentridae > Brachycentrus > Brachycentrus maculatus. The sequence goes on from NW_028281085.1 coordinate 488,877, forward strand.
CAGAAATCCACCCTGGGATGATCGCAAATATAAACGACCAGAAATATACTGGCACATCCTAGCTGCTCGATTAGCTTTTGTCGTCGTATTCCAGGTACAGTGAATATTAATTAATTAATTATTATTTATATATCGTTTATAATAATAAATAAAACCCTTATCCGCACCCCAATGGTGCATAGGGCACTGCGTCATATAAACGCAGTGTTATCTTGATCGTTTACACATGAAGGAAAGGTGATCAGCCCTCCGCTTCAGGTACCAGTCCAGGGTAATATTCAATAAATATGACAGTGAAAAAATCACTTATATTTATTTTACCCCCCTTGGGAATCGAACCCGGGACCTCCAGAACGGTAGCCAAGCGTGCTGACCATTACACTACGGAGGCGGACAAAATCGTTTATAAATAACATAAATATTATACTTTTAAAACAAAACTTAATCCTTTAAAAAAAAAAATTTACTGCCCTACCCATACGAACATACGTTGTAAGCCGTATCATGTACATTTAGGTATAAAAAAGTATACCCGCCACCATAGAAATTAATGCGATACGTCAATTGTTCCTACTTGCCCTACGCATACAAATACGTCATACTACGCATTTAGTATATCGAGGATAATATCGCTGGCTACCTCATTTGCAAAATATGTTGAAATTATGTCGATTGATACAAAATATATTTGTGAAAGTATTCAATATAATATTGTTAGAAAAAAAAATCCTGCGACATCTTTTATTGAGAATTTCTGATTGCAAATGGTATATCAAGGGTCATAAATAGGACTTTTGTTTTAAAAAAATGTTTAGTACATTGTAAATATGTATCATTATTGAGAAATCTTATAGAAAAAAAAACCCAAGGACTTTTTACCTACTTAATAATAACCCAAAATAAGGGCGGTTAAACTGAAATAATATTTCTACATTTTTCTTTTCTTAAAAGAAGCAATTTTAACCTTTCTCGACAAATCACAGTGCCTAATGTATAAAATAGTAATAAAACATCCTTCTGTATAAAAATAAATTGTCGTTATTCCGGCCACTGGTGATGACTAATATATTTATAAATACGGTTTTAAAAATTTGTATCTAAAAACACTTAATAATATTTAATTTATACTTTTTATACTTCCTCAGAATGTGGTCAGTTTTGTGATAATGACTGTTCAGTGGGCTATACCGGATGTATCGAGGAAACTGCGGGACCAAATCAAACGGGAATCCTATTTGACGAGTGAAATCATCATCACCCATGAAACATTAAAATCTAAAGGTAATTATTTGACCTTAATTTTCTTTAGAGTTACTGTAGAACGGGGCTACTTGAACTTTGATGTGTTACTTGAGCCCAGTACAAAAAAAAATTAAATCTGTATTTGGTCTACAATAATGAACATATCGACATGATTCATTGTTTCCCTGACAGGTGATACTTATTGTCACGATACTTCAATCAATACCACGACCTAAATATTTTTTTTGTACTGGGCTCAAGTAACACATCAAAGCTCAAGTAGCCCCGTTCTACGGTACCTGAGCCAATATGCACATTATTGGCTTACATCATTTTAAAATTTCATGGATACATCTATGTTGATCATTTTACACAGGGCTTTTTTTCCATATATGGAATGTGGTGGAACGGCGTTCCGGCACCGTTTTTTACAGATTTTTTTTAATTTTCAAAATAAATTAGACAAAACAATAGTTGTGTTTAAGTAATTACAATCCATATTTATACAATTTGTCAAAATGATAAAAAATGGTATTGTAATGAATATTTAAATAATATGTATTTGAATATAATTTTTTATATATTAAATAATAAAATGAGGTTTCGATTTCTAAAGCTGACGATCTTCTCTAAGGTATATATGGTACATACATACATACTACAGTGGAACCTCTCATAACGAATAATTTGAATATGTCACAAGTAAATAAAAGTGTAATATGCTCCTCGTAACGCTCTTAACCAGCGAGATTTTGCATAACAAGTTACAGAGACATTCACTTATGAGCCAAGACTTCCGCACCAGCCAAAACAAAAAATTATTCGCTTTACAAGTAAGATTCTGGAACAAATTATGCTTGTCAAGAGAGGTTCCACTGTATTTCTTTTCTTTAGGCTTCAATGCTTACATGTTTTTTTTTATCTTTATAATTATTTACTTAGTTTCTTTCCCCATAGTATAATATATAGTTGTAGCATAAATATATTGCAACTAAAAAATCCTTTATTATATCTTACATGGTAAATACCACTATTTCTTTAAATCCATCTTGACACATGTTTTGATGCATTCTGCATCATTATCAAACACCGTACGTGAAACTTAGTCCCAACATCACATATGGTGTTTGAAAATGATGTGTAATGTATCGAAACACATGTCACAAAGATTTGAATAAAGTGTAATAAATATTTACCAAGTAAAGTATATAAATAAATTGATTGACATTATTAGACTGCCAAATCAATTTAAAGATTTATATTTATTTGTACAGTTTTAGAAGTCAAATAAAAGTACCTAATTGTTACGGTTTTAGTTGTGTATTTGACCAATTAGCGCTTTTACCCGTTATTGGGCATCTTCAGACTAGTTATGCATTGATGTGAAGTGTACCTGCTATTTTTTTTAAAGATTCATTTATTAAACTCCTCTTAAAGAAATAATAATAATAATAATAATAAAACCCTTATCCGCACCCCAATGGTGCATAGGGCACTGTGTCATATAAACGCACTGTTATCTTGATCGTTTACACATGAAGGAAAGGTGATCAGCCCTCCGCTTCAGGTACCAGTCCATGGTAATATTGAATAAATATTTCAGTGAAAAAATCACTTATATTTTATTTTACCCCCCTTGGGAATCGAACCCGGGACCTCCAGAATGGTAGCCGAGTTTGCTGACCATTACACTACGGAGGCGGACTGTTAAAGAAAATGACTCTTAAAGAAAATATATGTAAATAATTGGTATAAAACAATAGCTTCCAACTATCCAAAAACAGACTATTTAGGTATAGTGGTCAGGGTTTGCGCCTTATATGTACAGCTGTTTCCAATTAGTGAGTAGATAGTGTTTGTAAATATAAACAAGAGGAAGAAAACAAATTAAGATGTTTCAGTATAAATGATTGACTTTTTACTAAATTGTATTTTGTTGCTGTAAATTTATAAAATACAAAAAAAAGTATGGGATTATAAAAAATAGGGCCGAAAAACAATTTTAAATTATATCGTCTTCAATTGAAAAATTATAGTTTCAGGCAAATAAAATATAATAATTGGGGACAAAATCTTACATACATTCCATGTAGTTAAGCTTAATTTTTTGAAAACTAATTTCAATCATTTGTAGATGTTGCCAACGAAAAAACATTAATCGATATTTCCAATTGAATCATTAATGCAACATCTGAAAATTTGAGTAATTTCAGAATATGTATATTCTCAATATTATTAATATTTAAATAATTTTGGTGAGTGGTATATACCATTTTTATTAACATTTTTGTAAAAAATAAATAAGTCAGAATATGTGTTTTTCATCAATGAATGTTACACAGTGTGTAAAGTGATCACATAAACCAGTCAGTAATACGTGTTAGCCCCGTAAATCCTCAAGACTTCCATATTTCTTCTTCATCTATGTTGAGATATCGCTAAATAATCTTAATGTACATATTGTTTTTTTTATGAGAAATGCTTTTGTACTTTTTTGACCTGTCTTGTTTTCTTGTATGTATGCTTTGAGAATACTTCTAATTTAAGTACATATTTGTCGATTAGTTGAATTAGATTCTTGAGGGAATAGCTCAGATAAGAAAAAATTATCTTTCAGCATGCTGTGTTTTTCCTATACTGGCTGTTCCTAGAGGATGGAGACATTGCTGTCCAAGGAATGTAATGTTCATATAATAATCAAAGCTTTTTTGGTTAAAATAACTTTTATTACATATTTTGCAATAAAGTTATACAACCTGCATTCTTAAAGCTATTTAAAAAAGAAACTTATGTATAAAATTCCTCTTCTCTCCTTTCCTTCTTCTTATTCTCCTTCCTGCTAAATCTATTATTTTATACCAAACCCTTTTTTTTAAATCTCTGAATGTTTTTTAATAGTTTTATAACATAAATGTGGAATTGTTTAATTGGCTTTTTTAATGTAACTATTTTTGTTAATGTAATGTAATGTTTATAATTGTTAATGTAACTATTGTTTATTATATAATTTTTTTATATGTAAAGCTGTACAATTCCCAAACAAATAAAATAAAAATAATAAAAATAAATGCATCACGGAGTTGGGTAGATCTGAAATAGATTTCTTCATTTGGCCATGTTGTATTTGATTGCATGTCACAAACAATTTTCTTTCATATAGTTTTATAAATAAGTTGTAAAATTTGGCTTCGCAACTGGAAAACGTGTGGGATATTATTGTAATTTGTAATTATGTATATGATAAAATATAAATAAATATTTATCAACCGTTTTAGTGTTTTTACCCATACTATGGGGAAAATGCTGAAGCAATATTTACTCTAAAGACTATTTTTATATCACATACACAACATAATGAAAATTTCTCTCAGACATTTATAGTCATGCTACACAATAACTATATCAATAATAATTTATGTTTTAAGACATGAATAGAGAAATAAAATTGTCCACAAATAGGTTTCTTCTTTTTTACAGCGAGCGCAAATGAACCCTGTTTGTGAATTTTGCCTTTCCGTCCTTATTATTACACATAAAAACCCCGTGGCTTACTACCTGGTAATTTTTCCAACCCAAAATATTGACATTGTAAGGGATGCGATATCAATTTTTACGTTTATTTATTTTTTAAATAACGTTTTTTATTTGTCAATAATAATAAAATTAATTACAAATGTCACGTATGCTACGACACAACCTCTAAGGTCAATTAAAAACACACTGATGCCAGAATAAAAAAAAGACCCTCTGCAATTTTGATGTAGGATTACAAAGTCGAAAGTCGACAATTTGACTCACAGCATGATAATAACGGTTAATCAATAAATTTATATTTCCAGGTGGCGTGTCTCCCAATCACGCAGAACACAATGAACTGCATCACGACTGTGTACAGTGTAATTTGAAGAAGTCTTCGGAAGAAAACAACACTAAAAAGGATAGTAACATTGACGAATCAGCTGTCTGATCATCTGACCTACTGACATCTCAAATCCTGCTCTCTAATACATGAATTCTGTACTCTAAACTAAGATTACCAATTTTCAATGTCGTGTCTTAAATAAAATGGGTATTTTTTTTTGTTACCGCATATTAATGTCTAATCTAATAGCTATACTGATGTTGTGAAATAAGATATTATCGAAATCTCAGCAAATAATATTTTTCTATATTCATAATTTTCTCTTTAATAAACCATTAAAAGATCTGTTAATTATAAACTCTAGATAATAATCTACAATTTATAAATGCCTTAAATGTATACCTAATATAAAATTACAGCATTACGCATTATTCATATACATAAGCTTTCTTAATATATAAGTAAATAAAATATAAATATTTTTTGTATGGATGTAGATATCCTGACAATGTAGATGATGATGATGCAGTGGAATCTGTATATTGTGATCTATTTATGATCTTTTATTGTTGGAAACAATAACAGAATGATAATATATAACCAGAACATGAACTCGGACAGGTTTTGACTTATACATACTTCATTATGATGATTGATAACATTAAACAGAATATAAATTCAAACACCTAGTACATACATAACGATATTGAAAGTTCAATTAGAATATATGAACTATCACAATAAGCTGATTTCACTGTATTTATATCTAGTTAATATACTTAAACAATTATTACCTCCCTGTTAAACTGTTTATTATAAGAAAAGTTTGCAATTATACATATACATGAATGTTCATAAATTAATCACTGATATATTTCTCGGTCTGAATCTATAAGATTTACCATGCATAATTATTACTATTTACATAGATCTGTTTTTTTAAGAAAAATGTGTATTGTAGAAAATCTAATAGCGTTATTGCCAAAAATATACATAAATTGCAAAATATATATGGTAGCACTTGAAAATTAACAAAAAACAAAAGTGTTATTTGAATTTATTATTTTTTATTTTTATTATTATTAGTATCAATGTAATAATTACGCATCCAAATACAGCTATAACAATTTTTAACAACGGATTTTCCCAAATGGATTTATATATGTATCCGTAATGACCGAATTTAAGGTTATAGTCAAATGTTTATAGCTTTATAAGAATGCTATTTTAGCAACTTCTGTTATTTTCATGGTTATTTTTTTTTATAATTCATTACAATAGCAATTATCACAGTTGTTGTTGTGCCACCCTATACATATATGTACTGTATTGAAATATTAAGCACAGAGTAACAGGGTTTTTTTAACCTATTTTTTATTGCACTTAATAAGTATCATACTATACTATTTTTTAATTAAGTTAGTTGTTATATTATATCTCACAGCTTTGAAAGGGAACATTATTGAAGAAAAAAATATATCGATATTGATTGCTTCATACTTAAGTGCAAATAAATAATGTCTTTTAGGTACCAGTATTAAATGGGTAATTTAGATTAATAATATTATAAATATACAGTGAAACCTCTATCTATCGTTTTTCAAGGGACCTATCTAAATAAACTATGAATGCGGGAAGACAATTAATGGGGGGAAACAATTTGTATGACATACCAGTAACTCGAGTGTACTTTTTTGTACAAAAATAGTTGATTTTAGAAAAAAATACAAAAAACGGAAATGGGTATCATGCAAATTGACAAGAAAACCAATTGATAAGTATTCAAAATGGTTTATTCAAGAAAAACAAAGACAATTGATTACCATTTTAAATTTTTATCTCTCACAACCCTTTTCCGCACCCCAATGGTGCATAGGGCACTGCATCATAAAATAATAATAAAACCCTTATCCGCACCCCAATGGTGCACAGGGCACTTTTTCATATGAACGCAGTGTTATCTTGATCGTTTACACATGAAGGAAAGGTGATCAGCCCTCCGCAAATAATTTTTATAGTCAAAAATATCAAATTTGGAGCGTAATTCAAACGGTGAATGCGATAAAATGATGATAGAGAAACGATCAATGCGATCTATTTTTGTATGAAATGAATCCGGGGTAGAATAAATAAACGACACTTCCGGGAAAACGATTATTCAAGGAACGATAGATAGAGGTTTCACTGTATTAAACTCTTAAATACATATGTTGATGTTGTTTTGTATCAGGGGATCCATTAAATAAAGTTGGAACTGCAAAGTTTAGTTTTAGTCTTTTAGTTTGCAAACTGCAAACTAAAAGACCTGATGAGATATTGATGCTGTATGCTGAACATCTTTTTCACTTGGTATCTCCCATTTTCCTTAAAACATATTATATTTGTGTTGCGTACACCTCAGGTATTTTTTTCTTTGTACCCTTGATCAAATTTATATTTGGGTAAATTTTGCAAAAATCGCCATGTCATATTTGTGCATTTAAAGAAAAAAATGTAATAAAAACTATGTATATATGCAAATTTTCATTAGTAGGGTTCAATGAAAACTGCTGTAACTCATGTTTTTATATTAAAAACGAAATTACTCCATTTCTGTGCCAAACACATTTATGTATACATACACTGTTTTACTATTGTATATGTGAAAAATGATATGGAAAACTTCACAGGACTTTTGTCTGCAGATCTGACTTTATTTCCTGGACCTGTCCATATGCTTGTGTTTGCTTTGTTTTTTATTCATTCCATTTTCTTTCAGTGCTTTATAACGTGATTAATATACATAAAATCATATTTTGTGCTTATGCATACATATTTCTCAATGCTTTATTTTATTATATGTACTTAACTATGTTGTAATTCAATTTTTCCTCTGACTATTCTTACATTAACATAATTTTTTTTTAAAATTAAAGATTTATTCTTGAATTTGAAAATTTAAATTTCTTATTATAATTTGTTAACAGTGTAATTTCTTACTAATCTAAAATAATGAATGGTTTGTGAAACTTCGTTTTTATGTGCGCTATTTTTCCTACAGAGTGCATGTAAATTTACAAAATTTCTTTAGTTTGCATATTTTTTCTATACAAAATAAGTCAATATTTTTTTCTCATTTATAAAATGACTAAAATTTTTTGGCATCAAATTTAACATGCGAGATATTGCAAAATTAATACTACATAAATGCAATAGTATATATTTTAATATTGTATAAACAAAATTGAGATTATTTTGTTTTTGTGATATGATTTTTAAAAATTACTCTTGGAAAATTTATATAATTTTTTTTAATTGATCCTATTTTTCAGTGAGTTTTGAACTCCTTATAGTTACTTTATAAATCGATATTATTAATTTAAAACATTAATCTCTTTAGTTAATTTATTGTAATTATTCCTCGCATCGTTTTATTTTTATTCCACTAAGAAATTAAAACATGAGTGGAGGTATAAATAAAAGAGATTTTTTTTAAATGATAAAAAATATGTAAACTAGCTGTGAAATGGTAACATTAAATTTTTATTAATAATAATAAAATCATATATTTATCTTTTTTGTTGCCATTATAAGTTAGCCATTTTTCTAAGGTATATTTATATATATGCTTATATATTTATATGTATGCTTTTAATGAAATTTTATTAGATTATGTAATTGTTTTGAGTACCCTGCTCTTAGGAATTTTATGAATTTATTTTCTATCATAGCTAACTATAATTTTGCAAAATTTTACTTTGTTAAATAACTGAAAAAAATTACCTTCTAATTTTGATGCCATACAATGTCACAAACTCAAAAGGAAAATCATTAAAAAAATAAATAATAATAAAAAATATATATTCTGAGAAAATACTCCTGCAGTTAGCGGACAAATGAAATTTGTATTTTAGCAAAATATCATAATTATAATTTTTTTATTATTGTTTGTTATATATGCCTTTAAATTATTGTTTATTATCTGTAGATCTTTCTGATTATTCATCTCTAAACAACTATCACTTCTACTAAGTTTTTAACTTTAAAACAAATTTGTATTAAAAACAAGCTTTTTTATATTGTCGGTTTATATATACAGGTATATATTATGTGTTTTATACTGTTAAAGTTAACAGAAAAGATTTAGGTGAATGGTAAGAAAATTTTATTGACTTGAGTGCCAATAATTTAAAACCAGTTTTGAATGATACCAATAACCAACCTGCATTTATTTAGTTGTTATAGCGGTTTTCTGCATGACTTGTATTTTATTAATTAAGTAGTAATGAGTAAGTAAAAGTACACTTTTTATATTCACAAATAGTATTTCAATTCCATAGTATTTTTCATAGGTGGCCTGGTATTAAAAACAGGAATCAAGTTGTTGTAGATTTAACTAGAAGATCGTCACTTTGACTTATGAGTCCGTCACACTCCATAACCGAACTTATTGGACGTCAGATGTTTATCACCATAAATCCTGGTTTAGTAATTTTTTTCTTATTCAAATTATAGTATACCATTCCAAGTAATTAAATTTTGAATCCTATACGTTTATCTGTGGCATAATAAACAAATTTGTGTAGAACCACAGATGTACATGTCAACCTCGGTCGAAGGGTCTTGTATGAGGATAGTACTACTGTACTTAATTTAAGTGATTATCAAAATAATATCCGCATCTAAAGCAGTGTTTCCCAACCATATTTAAACCGTACTCCACTTCAACGATTCAAAAATAAATTTTTTATTGGCCTAACAGATTCTGAAGCAAAAAATCATTGTTTCATATAAAAATGCAATATATTATCTTTTTGTTTAATTTTTATAAACAAACAATATTATATTATGTCACATTATAACTTAAAGAAAATTACGTTGACATTTGAATCGGTATTGCCATCTATCACTAAAAATAATACGGAAAAGTACAAATATAAGGGTGCGCTACCATCATATTTTGGAAAAGTCAGAGATGCAACACATATTTTTTTCCCCAATAATGCATTTTTCAACAACAATGTAAGAAATATTCATAATTGGCGCATTGACCCCAAGACATTCAAATTTCAAAATAAGTGGGGAGTATGCCCTAAGTTGAGAAACACTGGTCTAAAACATATATTTAAAAAAAAGTTTTTTATTAATACAGTGGGTGTTGGATACCAAATTAATGTACAAAATGGAATATGGGACTTAAGCCTCATTAATATTAACAAATAATAAAATAGCTTTGCAATTGTTAGTGTTACTGAATAAACCAATACGTGTTCTAAGCTAAATCTTTTAAAAATGAAAAATTCTGATAACTAAAATTAAGTAATAAGCATACATTATAAGACATGTGCTTCATTTAAATACAAGTAAAATTTGCTTTAATATATATATAATATTGTTATACTTTTTTAAAATTCTTTTCTATTTTTACACTCAATTTTAATATGTATTTAACTAATTAATTAATACTTTATTATCTATTTGCTAGTAGATCTTTTTGTGTAATAGATGTTTTTGTATGCGTTAGTAGTTTATATAAAATGGGTAGAATTTACCTGGTAAATAGAAATAGTTATCTAACAATTTATGTAAATTTACTGACTTTTTTTACTGACAATATTTACAAAAACATAACTACTCTATATGTGGTGGTAATTTGAAAAAACCTGGTAAAATATAGGTCGGTTTTAAACAAATATGCCAACTGGCATTAAATGAATGGGGTTTTATACCAACTTTTTTTGTTATTATTATAAAAAAACTTTTTATAAGTATTTAAAAAAAAACTGTTATGAATTATGGACATAAATATCTCAAAATATGTACCTAACTCAAAATTACACAAAATACATTTTTTATAATATTTTATACTTTAAACACATAATTAGTATCTCATATTATATAATATAATAAAAGAGCTTTCTCTTACAATATATGTATATTTAGCTTTTTATATGTGTGTTTCACAAAGAATCTTATATAAATGTTATATGCGAATACAAAAAACGAATGCAAAAAAGTAGATTTGTTTACCAGACTTTTTAAAGAAGTTATTTTTATTGGTTTGCGGATCTTTTAGAAATCTCAAAAATGTGTAAATATTTAGTACAATGGGCTACGGGTGCTACAATATATTATGAAATCTTCCACATCTATATTATTATTGATTTTTTTAATATGTGAAAATACACAAGTACATTTGATCAAAAGGTTTCCATTTCAATTTATGAAATAAATTGAACTTTTGCTAACATGTGATTTTTGAGTGAATTTTCGCTTTGTTAAATATATTTTCTTTAATGCGAAAGTTGTGTTTTTTCTACTCGATATTAAAATTATTTACAAAAAAATGGTTTTTCTTTTACTTATGCTTTCACATTTTCCTCTATTCCAACTTCCAATTATTGTTATTTACAACTTTATTGTTAATATATAGCAATACCAGCTATCTGAACTAATTTAACTATTTTCAAACTCGAGGTATTTAAATTACTATTTAAAGCAATTAAACTACAACTATTTTCAAACTCGAGGTATTTAATTTACTATTTAAAGCAATCAAACTACAACTATTTTCAAACTCGAGGTATTTAATTTACTATTTAAAGCAATTAAACTACAACTATTTTTAAACTCAAGGTATTTAAATTACCTTTTCAAGTAATTAAAACTTCAACTTTTTTAATACCTAAGATTTAAATTATTTCAGTTACTTCAGTTATTTTTGACATCTCAACATAATGCTGCATGAAAAATTTAAATCATGTTTTCTTGCGGTTCTCAGTAAAGAATTTAATCCAGGATTCTGATCTTGCATATAAATAAAAGAGTCTCGGCCTAATAAAAGCTTTCCTCCAACATATATGGCTGTTGTTGTACTGTATCATGAGATCAATAAACATGTATACATATCTAGAAATTTCAAAAAGTTTAATTGTGTGTGTGGTTGTCAACCATGGGTAGAATTGGTGAATTTTTCATAGAGTGATAACTTTACCAGGCTATGACAGATCTATTATCTTCTTCTAACCCTTATCCATATCCTATGGTGCATAGGGCACTGCATCATATTGACACAGTGTTTTCTTGATCGTTACTTTCATGAAGGTAAGGTGATCACTCCTGTGCTTCAGGGACCAGTCCATGGTTATACTAAATAAAATATTAGAGTATATCACTAATATTTAATTTCACCCTTCCCCTGGGAATCGAATCCGGAACCTCCAGCACGGTAGCTAACCATTACACCACGGAGGTGGACAAAAACATAAAAAGTCACAAGCCCAGACTTTCCTATTCTTTTTTACCTATGTTAGGAAATGTCAAATAGTAGTTTTTATTTTTATAAGTTGCATCATATTGCCTTTAGAGCAAAATGAAAAATGTTAATTATATTGTATGGATCTACACAAAGCATTGGGACCATATCTAGTCACAAAGTCAATACTTGCATTATTCACAACGCAAGATGTCAGAATGTCAGACTATGTAAATATATATTTTTTTACTGCATTATAATAACACATTTATTTTTCTTTTGTCAATATACAAACCTTTTAAGAAGACTGTAATACAATGAAAGTATCACCTTTAAAGCTGAGAATATAATGTATCTTAATATCTTATGCACATACTTAATCTTTAGACTCTTTGAAAATATTTAATCAGTTTATTTTCAACTTTCAACCATTGTCATATATTACAAAGAACTGACAAAAGTTCAGGAATATAACGATTTTATTATATTATATTATGATGATATGTAAGTAAAATAGGTCAGTGTAAAGGGAAATAGTGCTGTTTGGATAAGGAAATGAAAAAGAAATAACAAATCAAACATTTTTTAAATTTCTTCTTCATTGAGAAAAACGGTAATGTCTAGGGCACTCGGGGTAGCCTACCCATACTCGTCCTAGCTAGTCCTCAAGTCAGTCATATTTACCTAATTAATTTGTTGACACTATTTATGTATATGTATGCGTATATACATCAAATATATTTTTTTGTATATATATATATATATATATATATATATATATATATATATATATATATCCGCCTCCGTAGTGCAATGGTCAGTACGCTCGGCTACCGTTTTGAAGGTCCCGGGTTCGATTCCCAGGGGGGTCAAATAATTATTGGTCTAATATTTATTCAATACTATCCTGAAGCGGAGGACTGATCACCTTTACTTCGTGTATTAACGATCAAGATAACACTGCGTTTATATGATGCAGTGCCCTATGCACCATTAGGGTGCGAATAAGAGTTTGAAGAATATATATACATTTTTTATCGATGTATTAAAGGGGCTTATCTTATATAACTTCATAGGCGACATCTATGGTCAAAATTTGAAAGGTTTTTTTTTTGTAATTTAGCAGAGACCTTCAAGAGAATGCTAATGACAAATTATGTCAGACCGATAACAAAAGCTAATAATACAAATCTAAGTCACAATTGATAAGGGGTCGGGAATATCTTCATAGATAATATTTCAGTGATTTGAATAATCATAAAACAGGAAAATGTGGTAAGTCCAATCTCTATTTTTTTTCGTAATTAGTTGAGCCCGGCTACGGCTGATGTGGTTCAGTCTGGTTAAAACGAAATGAAATAAAATGGAAAGAATACATATTTATGTTTAGTTTCACGATGCTCGTTGGTATATAATTTGTGAGCAGCTGTCAAGAAGCACGCTGTCCGCCATAAACAGTATATAGTATTGGGTGTATTGCTGTTGCGTTAAGCAGATTGCACTGCCATTGTCAAAAAGCTATTTTAAAAAATCTCATTTTTTAAACCTGTAATACGTAAAAACACTTGTCATACATATAAAAACAGACGTGTATTAGAATGCTACATTGTGTCAAAAATTAAAAGCAATCGGTGAATTACTTCAGAAGATTTAAGATTTTGAACAAACTAATATTTTATTTTTATTTTTAAAGTTAAGAATTTTCACAGTATCTTTCGGGATTTTTTAAAATAATATTTTAATAAAAAAAATGGAAATATTTGTGTGTTTATAATTTACAAAAATACTTCAATTTCACACTATTTCTGTGAACCTTAGCGGCTCATTATTAAAAATAGGTATCAAATTGTGGTAGAGTGGATTCGAGCCCAGAAACTTTAACTTAAGAGTCTGCGACACTAATCACGGAACCACAACCCGACACAAATTATATTGCTATAATCTTAAATAATATTAATGTTTATACAATTTTCAGCTTTATGTTAGAAAACTTATTTTAATATCGACCAATTAAATGATATTTTGTGCCGAAAAGTTAGTTGCGCCCTTTGTATTCCGAGCCACCCAATTCTAAGAAAACACGAAAATTATTTTGTTCATTAGTTTTGTGTCCATTATTCGGTATAACATCACGCAGGATACCAGCAGACAACAGTATTTTGGTTTGCTTCGATACACGATAAAAATAAAGTATAAAAATTACTTTTCACTATCAACAATTTTTATTATGTAAATACAGTCCAGTAAATATTATAAAATATCTATGTTTAATTTTAGTTTAAAATTTTCAATGATCTTTAATATATTTGTGGGGAAATGACGTGAAATGGTACTTAATATAATTAAATACTTACATGTTAACTGTTGTTTGAGTTACTGTGAAAAAATGGCTAATCTCCGGTAAGTTTATCTCATTTTTTAGGTTATTATTTGAGAAGAAGCGAGTGAATATTGGTGCTGTTTAACGTTGAATTGTTTTAACGGGTTATTAATTAATTAATTGGACGTTTCATTTCGTGAAACGCGTGACTGGGAATCGGGAAGTCCGGCAACAAGCCACAATGTAAACCAATTCGTGCGACTGGAACGGGATGTATACAATTTGATTAACAATCTTTTAATAAAACATGTTAAAATGTTGTCTTTTTCAAAAGTTTAATCAGGCTTATTTTTTTTTTCAAAAAGTAAAAGTAAATAACTTGAAGAGGTCTCAACAACTTAGATCTCCATAACATTTTGAGTGTGTCCAAATACTTGTTCACAAATCTGGATTATCTCCAATTATAGGAGTTATTTTTCATATTATTTATTGATATCTCATCAAAGATGAAGAAGAATATGGAAATCTGGGCAGTTACGGGGCTGACGACCGTCATAGGCTGGTTTAAGTGATAACTTTACACACGTGAAACATTCACCAATTCCACCCATTATTCTTGAAACTAGTCTAACTAATAATATTTTCCAAGTTACACATCAGGTATAAAACTAATAATTTAATTGCATTTTAAAATATTTATTGAAAATTGAGAGATCTTTTATCACATTTTGCCTTAATGTTTCCACCACCATACATACAATCCCCCTTCATTTATTGATGTTTATTTATTTGTGGTTTCTATATACTGGTTGGTATTTATACACACTGGGAAACAGCTGACAATATGATTAATTTTTTTATGGATCTTATAACTGGACTAGTTATTTTATTTATAACATTTTGAGTGTGTCCAAATACTTTTTCACAACATCTGGATTATCTCCTCTTACAATTATTTTTACATTTTTTTGACATGCCAAGACAAATCTTCTTCATGTACATATGTTGAGATGTCAAAAATAATGTAAAAAAGTAACTCGTAATTGGAGATAATGCAGATTTATGAACATGTATTTCGACACGCACATTTTTGTTCATTTACACTGTGATTATTTGTAATTTACATTTTTAAATCGTATTTATAAATGAAGAAGATTTATATTGAGATGGCAAAAAATGTAATCCTAAGTAGAGAAAACTCAGATTTGGAAACAAGTATTTGGACTTCCTTAAAAAAATATTTGATTGATTTTTTATTATTATTTATTTTTTTGTTTTGTTTTTTGTCGAGCTGAAATGTAGAAATAACCTTGACAACAATTACTAATATTAGGGAATCATAAATGATTAGTTTACATTTGTATGTATAATCGCTTTTCTTTTTCAATTGATAATGCTTTGTAATTAACCAGTGCAATGTCCAGTACTTATCGAGAGCTACGACCCCTTTCGCACGTAAACCAAAATGCGAATATGTATCTGATTTTGATAAGCACCTTCTAAAGGCATTTTTGAAGCCATTCAAGGTGTTCTTTTATACGCATCACCATAAACAATCGTAACTAGTAATTATTAATGATTTTTTTACTGAGATCTCAAAAGAGATGATGTTTATTTAAAATAGAGATGGGATTAAGAAAGTATTTATTGAACTTAGGACATGTCTTTGGCCTGTTTTATATATCATTCTACCCATGATTTTTTTTTAAATTTATGGTTCGCAAACAATGGAAAACACATAACATGAAATGAAATAAAGCGCAATTATAATATTTTAAATGTTTTTCATAAATTTGACGAGAACACAACAAACTTACAGAAACAAGTAAAAGCACAGGTTAAATATATGTATGTATAAAGAAAAAATAGGATCGTGGTCGTAAAAAAAGAGTAATAACAATAAAATGTAATCAAATTAAAAATAATAATAATAAGAAGTAAAAATTCAAATTGAAATGAGCTAAGCTACAACACTAAGGTGGAGAATTCAGGACTCTATTTCAATTCGATTTCACCAATCTGGTAATAGACCTCTTATATCCATATATTATTAACTGAATATGCTTTATTTTACAGACTGACGGATTTCTTCTCGTGGTTAAAGGACTTCGTAATATCGTGGTTATTTCGATACAAACCCATCGATGGAATTGAATCTCTGAAGGATTTATCCTCCTTGTCAAGTAAAGAAGCGGCGGAGTTCCTCAATTCTTTTGATACAGTTATCGCAGACTGCGATGGTAATCATGTTTCAATTGATATTTAATTGTTTTGTTGAAATGACATTTTTATCATAAAAATAATCATTGGAACTGCTTACGTCATTTCCGCATACGTAGGAAAGTCGCTATCTATCGTAGAAATCGATCGAATTGCATTAAGACAAATATTTAGTAATTATTAGGCCGCGATCACGATACGAGCGCCAGAGAGGCTCCCATTTCTGTTTAAACTGGTACCTAGGATATTGGTAAAACGTAGCTACGATAGGCGGAAGAGGTAGGTCACCGTATCCAAGTGATACCAATGTTAACCGTTAGAGTACTAAGAATGGATATATCGACTCTGGTATACATTGCCAAAAGCGCAGCCCGTCGATAAACCGACGATGAGGCCAGTGTATTTTGGCGGCCGAGTTTGAAAATTGTATCGCAGCATGCCTGCTTCTAAAGTTCCAATTCGTCAATAATATTAGCAAAGAAACAAATTTCTTTTTTTTTTAGTGAAAAATAGAAATATAGTTTTTGGTAAAACCTATTGTTTTGGTCTCACAATGTCGGATTCATAAAATACGATGAACCGATGCTTAAACATGGCACGAAAATGTTTTGTTCTTCTCAAAATAGTAAAAGTGATAATGCAATTTTGTTTACCAATTTGAGGATGTGCATCAAAAGTGAAAACTTCGAGGATGAGCCAATTTCACACGACTTTGACACATTCAGATAAATATATATTTTTTTAATTTCCCCAAATTCAGCTTATTTTTACTATGTGTATGGATACGTATATGTTTTATAAAATTCTCTTTAGTTAAATAGTTTTCACCAATATCAGAAAGTATTTACTAAAATCAATCAATATTCGGGAAAATATATATGGTTGATTTTGTACACACCTAATTTAAGGGACATTTACTTAAAAAATAGTCTTCAACAATTAAAGCATATTTATTTATTTATTGGAAAACCATAGATCGTGTACAAAAAAAAAACAACATATCATAAAATAAAATAAAAAATAATAAAATTCCAATTACAGGTTTCCACTTAAAAATAATATTTAAAATAAGCTATAGTGTATGACAACATAATAACTAACAACATAACATAAATTTCTAAATCAAATGTACATATGAGAAAAATCTCAGAATTAGAACTGTTAAAAGTGCTCAGTCTTAGCAAAATATGATCGGTAACACCTTGTCGCTCTGCTGCTCTACCGTTTGCCGATTGACGCTTGTATCGTGACCGGTGCCTTTGGAGGCTTAGACTTAGGCTGGAGGCAAAATATATTACAAACATATGACTTATGTATGTAATATGTTTTGAAAAATAAATAAAAAGCAGTCTAAATCTATATTTTCAGGACTCGAACTCCTGTTTACAGTTCGTAAACCACCATCTAGAATACTGTCTTTTCATTTTTACTTTTTGACTGGAAGATAAACGTGTCTTTCAATACAGTCACTATCAGCAATCGTGCGTTTACTATTTTTAATCGCCATAAAACTGTTATCAATACTATATTGTTACTTCACAATATTGTAATAAATTCCCTTTAATTTGTTTACATGGTTCAGAATACAAATAATATATCGTTGGAAGGGACAAGGTAGAAAGTGAATTAAGTCCAGGTGTAATTATTTCATTGCAAAACCGTTATTGTGTAAATTGTTATTGTATCTATTGTACGTAATGTATGTAATCTAATAATTAAAAAAAACAAATAATAATAAAATAAATTTGTATTAACATGTAAGTACAATATTTCGGCCACAGGCCATGCCTAAAGAGCCGTAATATATATATAGTAAAAAAATGTATCAATGAAATATATATATGTATATATATATATTGGGTTGATGCAAAAGTTTTGACCGTTTTTTACATATATTTTTTTTTATTTATTTTTTCTTGTGTATTATTTATTTAATAAATTATATAATTTCCATCAGTTCTTATAACCTTCTCCCATCTTTCTATCAACTTATAAATACCAGTAGTATAAAATTCCGTAGATTTTATTGCGAAAAATGAAGTAAGGGATGTTTTTACCTGCTCTATTGAATAATTTTATTCATCATTTAAATTTTTTTGCAGTGATCGGAATAAATAAAAATCAGAAAGAGCAAGATCTGGAAAATACAGTAGATGCTTGATAACATCCCAATTTAACTCATTTAGCTTGTGTTGGGTCATCATAGCCACATGTGGTCGCGCGTTGTCGTGATGAAACACTGCCCCTTTTCTGTTTACCAATTCTGGTCTATCCTTTTGAAGGACCATGTTCAATTTGGATAATTGCTGACAATATCGTTCTGCTGTACTTGTCTTATCGTGTTCCAAGAGTTCAAAATACACAATACTCTTATTATTCCACCAAACACAAAGTATAACTTTTTTTTATGGATTTCGGCCTTCAAAGTTGTTAATGGGGCTTGTCCAGGTATAGTCCAATGTCTTTTTCTTGTCACGTTGTTGTACACGACCCATTTCTCATCTCCCGTCACCAAACGATGCAAAAAAGGTTCATGTTTTTGTCTCGCACTCAAAGCAACGCACGTTGAAACACGATCCAATAAATTGGCAGCCGACAATTGATGAGGTATCCAAACGTCGTACCGCGAAACCAAACGCTTCAAATGTCTTAATGCGATTGTTTGGTTGACTCCCATCATTGACACAATCTCCCTGATGGTTAGACGTGGATTGGTGTCAATTATGACTTTTAATTCGTCGTCATCAGACTTCAATGGCCGCCCGGTACGTGGTTTATCAATGAGTGAAAAATCTCCAGATCGGAATTTTGCAAACCATCTTCGTACCTGTCGAACTTTGATGACATCTGCTCCATACACTTCACAAATGTTTTTGGTTGCCACACTCGCGGTATTGTCTTTACGGAATTCATAAAGTAAAGAATGACGTAAATGCACTTTATCGAACGACATTTTGAAAAAATACAAGGGGTTATTACTGTACTCTGGCCAGGCCAAAACTGAATAGAAAGTAGAGGGAAAGCATCCTTTATACAATGGAATCATAAAAAAAGAAGGTACTATTCATAATTTATGAAAAAAAAATTGTTTACCTGGGATCATAAAAAACGGTCATTACTTTTGCATCAACCCAATATATATATATATATATATATATATATATATATATATATATATATATATATATATATATATATATATATATATATATATATATATATATATATATATATATATATATATATATATATATATATATATATATATAATATATATATATATATATATATATATATATATATATATATATATATATATATATATATATATATATATTTATATATATATATTTATATATATATATATATATATATATATATATATATATATATATATATATATATATATATATATATATATATATATATATATATATATATATATATATATATATATATATATATATATATATATATATATATGTATATATATATATATATATATGTATATATATATATATATATATATATATATATATATATATATATATATATATATATATATATATATATATATATATATATATATATATATATATATATATATATATATATATATATATATATATATATATATATATATATATATATATGTATTTAAATGTATGAAAACATTGATATCAAGTATGTGGTATAAAAGTACTATTCTTATGAATTCACATTCTCATAAATATAATTTTGCCAGCTTCTCCTTGCGCTAAAGAAAAGCAAAACAAAACGAATATTTAAGTACACATTTTTCTTTTAAAAGGGCTTCTTTTAAAATTTACATTATTTTTAAAATAATTGAACTATACAAAACCAAAAATTAACTAGTAATTAAGTACATGCTTTTCTATTAAAAACACTTCATTTAAATTTAAATTATTGTCAAATAATTTAACCAGGTTCTCTCTGAGCTATAGAAAAGCAAAACTATATAACGAAATCATTCCGCATAAATAGTTTTCTTTTACGTGAATCAAAGTTCATTCGCTCTTTTATGTTTGCTAGTAATAGTAACTTTAAAACAATGTATTCCTAGCTGAAAATATAATAACGTATCAGTATGATAAAGTGGGTAACTTTTAAGAGAATAAATAATATTTAAAAAAAAATAATTTAATAACAAAATAATTATCAAATGTTCAAATAAAAAATTAAATAAAATTGTTTTTTCGCAGATACAAAAGTTTACCTTGGTTAAATTCTTTACCGAATAGTTTATTGAAATTGCCAGTTCACAAAAGAAAACTAGTGAATGGATATGTTAAGAATTTATCCTCTTTGAATTCTTACGAAGCTGCTAATTTTCTTAATTCTTTTGATACAATCATTTCAGATTGCGATGGTAAATAATTCATTTGATTAACATTAATTATTGCAAAATGATATTGTGAAAAAATAACCCCTTAAACTTTTTTTTTCATATTTTTATGTTTTAATAAAACGTTTTAAATAATTGTATTTGGTGAAATATTTATATACCGATACTTATTCTTTGCTATGCATAAGGTAAGACGACAAGGATTTTGGTTATGCAGTCCAAAACCGTAGAAATGACAGGATAGCAACTGTGAAATTACCCTTAAATTATTTTTCATAAGTCTGTTGTGATGTCACATGAAATGACTCGAATTAATATGATTTTAATTTTATACTTAATGTATTTTTCCAGGCGTTTTGTGGAAGAATGGACCTTTTCCTGGCGTTGGGAATACTATATCGAAATTGAAAGCTCTAGGAAAAAATATTTATTTTCTCTCAAACAATGCAACGAAGACATTTCAGTCATATTCACAGCAGTTTCAAGGAATTGGCGTCACTTTGCATCCTGTATGTATCCATTTCCTGATAATTCTTGCGCACGTCCCTTAAAAAATTAATTACAATTAATGGTGCATATTTTAATTTTATATTAAAAGCGATTTTACTAGGATATACTTCATATCGTTTTAATTATGTCGAAATCCTTGTTCATAAATCTAGGTTTCTCCACTTTAAGGAGTTATTTATATTGATATCTTAACATGGATGACGAAAAATATGGAAGTCAGGGTATTTACAGGGCCTACGACCTGTCATAACCTAGTATAAATAATGTCATAGGCTGATAAACTAGAGTGTGAACAATGATTTATGACACGTTCAAAATGTTTTACGACGTGTTCAAAATGTTGTCAATAGAATAATTAGTCAAATTATAAGTTTGATTAAAAACATGTTTTTATGCGTCTCCCAGTATGTAAAATAATTAGAATCTTACGCACATTTTTTAAAAGGATCTCTGTTAAATAAAAAGTTTAATCAACTCAACCATAGATGCTGCCAAAATCTTACATAAAAAGAACGTATCAATTACTGAATTATATTCGGGTTCTTGAAAAGTGTGGTTGTCAACCATGGGTAGAATGGTGAATGTTACACGTGCATAAAGTGATTTCTTAAACCAACCTATGACAGGTCTTAAGCCCTGTAAATATGTACACCCAGATACCATGTTTACTTCATCGTTGTTGATATGTCGATATAAAGATATTTTCATGGCTAATAAAGTGAAAAAGAAAAATTAGACAACAAAAAAATCATACAAGAGGTGTGACTAATAGGAAACTGTTGCTTATTCGATTACCTAATAAGGACTTTTTTATTTACATTATTTTAGAGCTTCAGAGACAGGTCATACATAGGCCATGTAAATACCCCGACTTCTGTATTCTTCAACATCATTTTGTTAATATGTCAAATAATATTATATGAAAGAAATTACTAATTGGGAATATTATATGTATATATGACTTATGTATGTAATATGTTTTGAAAGAATAAATAAATAATATCAGCGATTATTTTTCAGGATTGCATTCTCCACCCCGGCATCACGATAATAGAATATCTCAAGGACATTAACTTTGACAAAAAAGTATTTTGTATTTGCACGTCGAAGTTAGTGGACTTGATGACGGCTAGTGGAATTAAATGCATCACCTCAGTAAGCTTGCATAATTATTATTATTATATTTTTATTTCACTTAAGTTGGTAAATACATACAAGTATTTATAAAAATCTAATGTGCCACTAGACAACACCAGAGTATAATTGATTTTCCCTTAGTTTTGATAAGAAATTGATACAAGAGAAAATGTCAAATATGTGTAATAAATTTTCTTCCCGACTTTACAAAATTGTTTGGATTTTCATAAAAAAAAACATAAATCGAACGGAATTTGCAAAAGAAGGTATCCAGTTGACAAAAACTCATGAAGCAATAGGACTTTAAGATCTATCAGATTTATGTAGTTGTGTCTTATTTAGAAAATATGACAAGACGCATAAGACAAACAAATTAGCTATGTGACAAATTTTGATTGATATAAGATACTGAATCCATTGAATTCTATTGTATTGTTCTATCTTTTGTATTGTTTTTATAGATTAACCTTTTTCATTTCTTATTAACTATATACATCTACTATTATTTCAAAGACATAAACTAAGTATGCTATAAATCCTTGTACATAAAAGGCAAAGAGAATTTTCTAAGGCAAGTAATAAATACATATTTTTGAAATGTGCTACGTATTTCGATGCTTTCAAAATCTTATTGAAAAGCGTATACGGTGTTTGATAATGAATGAATAAGAAACACGTGTCACAATGGATTATTATTTTTAACGTATCAATGGGGAATTCAGTGTATTAGGAAAAAAATAGCTTTATATAGGAACAGAGAATGTTTTTTTTTACAATGTATTTTTGTTGATTCACACTAGGTTTATAATATTGTGTGTTTTTTAGGACAGTCACTGCCCGGAAGACTTAAAATGGTTTCTAAGTAACTCCGCAGATGATGCCGAAATTGGTGCTGTAGTAATTGACTTCGATATAAATATTAACTATTTAAAAATAAGTAAAGCTATTTCTATTTTACAAAGGCGCGATGTCCTTTACATAGTAGGATCTACAGACACCGTGATTCCAGTCGTAAATAGACAAAAATTTATAGGTAATATATTCATGAATAGTTATATTAAATTTAGTATTTAATTTGGTGGTATAACACTCTTCAATAATATTTAGATAAAAATAACAGTAATAAAATAATTCGCTTATATATCAATGATGTATTTCGACAGTAATTATGATATCCGAGATAAACTAGAGATTTAGATATTTTTACATAAAAGATGTTTTACCTCAGTGAAAAATACAGTTGATCCCCGATTTTTTGTAAGAAAAACAAGATTTTGAAGAAAAACATTTAAAAAACACGCAAAGCCTGAAGAAAACATTGATTTTAACATAAAATTATTATAAACACATAATATATCTTATTTTGTTTTAAAATTATTTAAAATAATAAAGTTTACAGTACTGTACCTGTATTACAATTTTCTCTGCTAATCCGAACATTTTCAAATCTGAACTGAAGAGGCCATAATCCCGATTAGTTTAGATTTCAGAAGTTTCACTGTATGAGCGCTTGTGCACTACACGGAATTTTACCGTCCGGCAGTCCGGTTTTTAAAAATAAAAGCGACAACGATAGTTTAGCGTGGTCGAATTTATGCGCACCGTGATCACGCACCGATCCGAAGAAAGACAGCCAAAAGAAAAAGCTAATCCAAGCCAATCATCCGTTTTATCATGCTAACCGGACTGCCGGACGGTAAAACTCCGTGTAGTGCACAAATGCCCTATAATATTACTTTACAGTATCAAAAAAAAAACTTTCAGGACCAGGTCCATTCGTGAAAATTTTAACCGAGCTTTCAGGACGCACGCCTATCGTCATGGGAAAACCTAGTTCTTATTTGAAAGATATCGTGAAAAGAAAGTTTAAAATAACTGATCCCAAAAGGACATTAATCATCGGAGACATGTATGTATTTTATTTTTATAAATTTGCATTATTTAAACCTTCAATCTAATATATCCTTAACCTACTCATATTTTGTCACGATTGGATAATGAAGTAAACGTTTACAATATTTTGAGTGTTTCAAAATACTTGTTCACAAATCTAGCTGTCCAATAAGGAGTTATTTTTTGGTATCATAACATAGATGAAAAAGAACATGGATTTCTGGGAATTTACGGAGATAACTACCGTCATAGGCTGGTTTTAGTGATCACTTTTCACATTCTTCTTCATCTATATCGAGATGTCAAAAAATAATATGAAGTAATCGTTTATACTACATGTTTGTACATTAATAATTATTTTATTTAACAGTTACCCTTTTATTTAGATCCATGCAAGATTCTAACCCTATCTTTTTTACACACTGGGAAATGTTTAAAAACATGAGTTTCAATTTTTACGCAGCTTATATAATTTGACCAGATTATTTTATTCACAATTTTCATTTAATTTTATATTTTCTTTCATATTTTCTTTCACATTTTCTTTTACCTATACTGTATTTTAGGATCGAGAATGACATAGCATTTGGTCACCTGTGTGGTTTTCAAAAACTCCTGGTGTTATCTGGCGGTACCAGTCTTCAGCAAGCTGAGGCGGCTAAGGATATCGCGCACCGTCCCGACTTCATCATCGAATCCTTGGAGCTCATGACGAGTCTTATAGACAAAGCTGAATCGAGATAAAATTAATTATTAGGTGCTTGCATTTGAAACTGCCTTTTTTTTGCAAATTTAACAGTATTTTTCCATGCCTTTTTCTTTAAGTGTAAAGCAAAAAGCAAAATCTCCCGCGAACGATCTTTTTTTGGTGCAAAACTTAAATTTTCATAGAATAAAATAACAACTATATAGTTTTTTCTAGGTGAATTTTATTTGACCAGCAAGCAACGTTATTAACATCATTAGACTGGTGATGTCGGTTGTCAGATGTCGGTTACGACGAAACACGGTTGCTGGTGAAAAACAATTTATGTGGAAAAAAACTACATAGTTGTTATTTTATTATATAATATGCAGTTGCACCAAAAAATGTCAGTATGAAACATAAATCTAATTTTGAAGATATTTTCTTGCTTGAGGCATTGAAGTTGCAAAAGGACGACTTATGCATTTTACAGCTGACATACATAAAAGAGCATTAGCAATGCGTTGCCAACTTAAAGTACGTGCACACGCAAAAGCTAGTGCCATCTATCGGCAAACAGTATTTTCATATGCATACACTTATTATTTAAAATTTATATGCACGTTATAATTTTGCTTTGGACGACATTAAAATCGCATTAATTTATAATGTAGTTCTGTGGTGGCGAGACGGACATTGGATCTGAGGTCCAGAGGTCAATACAATAAACCCCTCTGTAACGTTATGGTAGATACCGCGTTTATCCATGGGAAAATTGTAAAGGGTTAGTGTTTTTAAATTGTATTTTAATTTTAAAAGACTCATTTCAGTCTTTTCCGATGGTTAAAATATTAAAATACGATTTTAAAAATTAACCACTTATAACATTCCCTCTTATAATGCGGTACCTATCTCGTTATAGGGGGTTTTACTGTACATGATTCTGGCAACATTATGACTATTTTTTTAACCGAAATACTTGTTTTCAGATACTTGATATAAAAATGTATCAGATAAGCCATGGCGTAGTTGGTAAGACGTTGATTACAAAACTGCGTCAGAGGTTCAAAATAATATATCTGAAAAAAAATCATATTCAATTGGTCTGGGTATTAGTTATGTATTGTTTTTCTTCTATATTCTTTTGTCACCCTTTTTTCAAAATATGTGTTTTAAATCAGATCATAGCATTAGTACTTAGTAAAAGCATTTAATATATATGTATATATATATATATATATATATATATATATATATATATATATATATATATATATATATATATATATATATATATATATATATATATATATATATATATATATATATATATATATATATATATATATATATATATATATATATATATATATATATATATATATATATATATATATATATATATATATATATATATATATATATATATATATATATATATATATATATATTATATATATATATATATATATATATATATATATATATATATATATATATATATATATATATATAAATATATATACAGGGCTTTTATTATGAAATATGATATTGCAATGAAAAATTCAAACAAACTCTAACATAACATATGTAAATTTCTAGTAATTTTGTATTTCTTGACGGCTTAGAAATTTGACTTCGTAAATATTAAGATACAAAAGATCTATAATAATCTCTTATTTCTAACCTAAATTTTTAATTGGTATGTAACTTTTTGTGTTCGAGTTTAGGTAGTATAAACTTAATTTTAAGGTTGAATTACTAAATTTTATATAACGAACTCTTTGCTAATATATATGTTTATTTTTTTGCTAATCGATATTACGTTTTATTTATCTTGTCTCTGTAAACAAATAATAAAAAAAAATTAATTTAACAGCTATTATTAATAAATTAAGGAAACCAGCGTTTACTTATTTTTCCCCTTAATTTAAACCTCATGGTGTGTTGAGTGTACCGCATTTTTTTATTAGTTCATTAATACTAAAAATACTTAATATTTAATAATAATACTTAATACTAATATTTTTATTAGTTCACCAATAATAATAATGTAAATTTATAGGTGTCTCTATTTGACATCTATCGTCCCTCTTTATATAAAAGAAGATGGAAGTCTTTATCTTTGTTGAGATGTGATAATGTAAAAATAATTCCCAAACGTGGAGAAACCTAGATTTGTGAATAAAGATTTGGACATCAAACTCGAAATTTTCATTCGGCCAAATGTCTGGCTAAGTTAATAATTTATTAGTTTTAAGCAAGGTGGTCCAACCGGTCTATCGCAAATATATAAAAGATCGTTCAATCAAGAGAATTAAGCTCCTAGCTTAAAAAACATTTTGGACCCCAAAAATAAAAAATAAAAAACATAAAATACATTAATAGTTCTTGCATCTTTACCAAATTTCATAATTTTATAAATTCTGCTTTAAGCGGAATAAACAACGATAAATGCATTTAAAAAAAACTGTACCGAAATGCATTTATTGTATTTTATTGGATGATCTTGTATGGGGGTGCCTCTACATAAAAACAAAGTTGGCCTAGATGTATATTTTACCTACGCTGTCCCCATAAAGTCAGTTAAGATAATCTCAACCGATAAACTATTTACATAACCGTTTACAACTTTTTTCGAATTCAAATGTGAACCATTTTATCTCCCCAATAAGCTTCTCATATCTTATTTATCTCTGGAATTGAGTAAATTTGTATAGATAAGATAGGAATCATAATTTTGTACATTTTTAATAGAAACACGTTCGGTTTACCTCATATTACTTGTAAACAAAACAGAGTTCTTGATTTATTTTACAAATCAAGGGTTAATTTTGTGGCATATTAGTTTTATTTTTACTTCTTTAAATGTATATCTTTTCTGTGCCATGCTGTTTCAGCATTTATATCGATAATGTACCATCTTGAAGGTAAGGAGTGAAATTGTTACTTTTAATAAATGCATATTTCTTAATTATATATCTTATCACTCTACGTAATGAAGAGGTTTATAAGCAGGTCATAATAAATCTATTTAATTTAGATTGTACAGTAATTTAAAACATACGTTTATTTACGACCTGGTCTTGTAACATCATTTGTATACATTTTTCGCTGTTAACAATATTTTTTTATGATTGTTCTTTTTCTTTTTACATATAACTATGAAATTATAAAGAAAGTATGACAAGCAGGAACATTTTTTTTTCAAATATAAATATTTGGTTATATTTTATTTAAACATATACCTCATCTCAAAGCTGCATAGATTACGCAAAGGAATCAAAATAGTAATCATAAATAATGTTACATGGAAAAAAAGGTACCTTTTCTAGATTTTTATAGTATTTTTTCTTAATTTCTAGATAAGATAAATACTTCATTCTTTCTTAATCTTATTGAAAGTGTTAATCGAAATTTTATAATACATTATGTGTATTAATGATTTTTTTGAAGTTTCAGGGTAAATATAATTATTTAAATAATAATGAAGACTGAAAATGACAATAATTCTTGGTCCGACGATTTCGTCTTGGTATTTGAGACCTTTCATAGTACAAGACTTCAAAACCAGTATAGAGAGATATTTGAACAAAATTTAATAGAAGAAGGATTAGAATTAACCAAAGACGATGATGGAAAGCTTTGTTTTGTCAAAATACATGCAACACAGGAAGTACTATGCCGGTACGCTGAAATCATGAAAATACGACTTCCAATGAAAAACGTAAGACCAAATTTACGATAATATCGTCGTTCTATGTTCCCAAATGTTTAATAAAATAATCAATAAAATAAATTATGATTTTCATCTTAATTTCTACTGAAAAATGCGTAGGGTAAACAAGGAGTTGTTGGCGCCCTTTACTTATTAGCCATACTGATCATGTATGTTATTATTATCTATAAAACATTTTTAAATTTGAGGTAGCCAATTTTTAATCAAAGATAATATTATGAATGGTGTCAACAATGATTTTATCTGAACGTTTAGACGTTTACACACACATACTGGTTTTACGACGAATTTTATTTTATTTTTTTTGTCAGTCATTTTTTTAAATAATTGAATTCCTTACAATTTTTCAATTTCGTTTTTTTTAATTAAACCAAAACACCTTGTTTGGTGAGCGTATATTATGTCTCTACATCTAATATTAGGAGTGTATTTTACGATAGATAGGTGTGACTTTCCATCCTCTCTATTTACTCCAACAGAGAAGTGACGATAACTATGTTGATAATAGTGATACAAACTTTTAATTTAAATAAAAAGCACACAATTTGTTTTTCAAATATCTGCAATATTGCTTAATTTCAAACGAAATAATTAATTTTAAGCCTTTAAAAGGTAATTTAAAAATATTTATTTCAGGGGCTGATAACCTTGTTTATCCGAAGTACACATCTATCCAAATCTATTTCAGATTCCTGGTCAAGAGGAGATTTTAGAAAATCATTACTTTATGGACACTGTAATGGAAAATATTAACGTAATGCTGAGATTCATTAATATAGATCCCGAATACTTTCCTAAACGTAAATATGAATTAACTGCGGAATTCGACAGGAGTAAGCATTACTTGTAAGGAATTAATTCAAAATGTTTTCATGTTTAACTATTCACATCTATATAGATAAAAAGGATCATTTTCGTGGCCAAATGGTGTGAAACAAATATAACAATAAATATTTTTTACAAAATAAGTTACAGCTGAGATCTCTTTCGGCCGCGCTGAGAGCTAGACGTCTCTCAACGCTCAATTTTTTAAGAATGTTTATTGAAATTTGACTTTAAAAAAATGTATTAAAATATTTTTATATATTTTTTAACTCCTTACCTTTCTATAACTGATTTCTTTTCAAAACCATATCTTTTCATTTTTAATTCAAAGAAAATCTTAATTTTTTATTACAAAAATAAACAAAAAAACAAAAAATTAAATTACGTCAAAGGTTACCTGGGTTTAAAGAAATTTAAATTGCAGGATATTGATAATCCCGCCTTAAGGCCTAATATAAATCAGTATAATCAGTGAAATCAACATACAGGTAACATTTTACGTGATTTTTTGTTTTGTTGCATAAAACACCTTTTCGTATTGAACAAATAAGTTTTTCTTCGAAATAAATATATGGTTTTGAATGAAAAAGGGTTACTGAAAGTTAAGAAATATTATTTTTTTATTTTTAATACATATTTTTTTAAATGTGCGCGGAAACACGTGTGACAGCCAGTCGTTCACTAACGTTGCATATTTGAGAGTACAACTTTAAAGATAATTTTGAATCTTTTTAATTTCAGATTTGATGTAGATAATCCATCATTTTTTCCCGAGGCTGTAAGGATCAGCGTCGTAGCATTCATATTAGAAAGGGTTAGTTACAACACAGATCCTTTGGCAGTATTTGATTTTGGTATAGACCGTCTACTCGGAAATGGAACCTACAAGGCCGCTTATCCTTTACATGACGTATGTAAAAAATACTTCAAAAATGATATTATATTTTTACAAGTAAAATATTGCATTTTTTTCTTTTTCAATTCTTGCAGGGAAGCTATTTGAAGCCTGAAACAAAAAGGTCTTTGCTCATATCGAAATGGGCAAATATGAAGAATTGGATCCACTACCAACCGATAGATAGTATTAAAGACTATTTTGGTATTAAATTTGCTCTCTATTTTGCTTGGTTTGGGTTCTACACCCACATGTTGATTCCGGCATCTTTATTTGGAATAATTTGCTTCGTATTTGGGGCCACTTCTCTCCATAAAAATTCCTACAGGTATGAAAATATATACATAATTGGTGTTATACAGGTGGCGCAAAACTAATCACCCTATCGGAAGATGTTATAATTTTTGCAAATGGCATCCTACGTCAATCATATTTGATATTTGTAAATAAGACAGCTGCAGTATAGACTCAATAGT
Organism: Brachycentrus maculatus; assembly: GCF_059751285.1. Taxonomy (NCBI): domain Eukaryota; kingdom Metazoa; phylum Arthropoda; class Insecta; order Trichoptera; family Brachycentridae; genus Brachycentrus; species Brachycentrus maculatus. The sequence continues at coordinate 520,281 of NW_028281085.1, forward strand.
ACTAAAATGACGTAACCGAATTTACAGGTATTATTTGCTAATACATGTACTCGTATCATAGATGTCACTGATATTTTTACAACCGTGGGTAGTTTGCGACTAACTTTGATAATCGATATTTTAATAAGAAAAAACTTATATTCAATCAAAGACTATTTTTTAGATGTTAATTACCTAAGTTTGTGTAGATTTAAAATTTTGCTTAGATTGTTTATTGAAGAGACAGATTTAAGCTCCTTTTTCTTGTAGACGTATCACTCATGTAGTACATGCTTGCTAACTTTTTACTTTTTACTTTTTCATCTTTTTTATGTTTTTAAGTTTTTAATTTTATTTAATTTTTTTTTTTCTTATAGTCAAGTATTTTTTGTATTTTATATTAACACTATTATTCTAGTTCTACTTATAATACCTATACCCTTATACCCTTTACTATGACCTAAATTATATTGTATACCCACACACAGGCCATGCCTTTGTGGGATCTTATTTTGTATTTATATTTTATTCATATTTTTTTTTGTATTTGAATTTAAAATAAAGAAAAAAAATCATGCATTGGCAACGTGTGCAGATGTTCAATAAGATGTTGCAAAATAAAAAATGCTTTTTAGCTAGAAGAAACAAAAATTCACTTAATGATCTGTAAACCTTGTACAAAATAAGTAAGGTAAATGATAAATGCAACTCTCATCTTTAAAAAAACGTACACTTTTTATGCTATTATTAGTTTGGCCTCACGCGTGCCGCTCAAAGATGAGTAGTCGATCTGAGTGAGAGTTGACACCAAAGAGAGAGTAGTATGATTACAAGTTACCACTGTTATCTACAGACACCATTGGGCAGCTGAATAGACACTCGACAACTAAGCTGACATTGTGGGTTTTATTCCCGCTGCTTGGAAAAAGAATAATGAATTCGATATATATTTACTTTAAATTGTACAGAGTGTTTGTGATGTATTTTACATCATTCTTTCCTACCATTATTATCCTACCTTCAGACAAGCCTTTCAAAATAGCTTCACGAGTAATTCCTTTAAAAAATGTTTTCGTTTCATGAGGTTTTAGGTAGCGATCATCGGACTGAATAAAATGAAAAATATTTCACGTTTAAATAAATGGGATTTCTGACTATAACTATTAATTAAAAATATTATAAAATAAATAATACATCTGTATTTAAATTTCAGCAATGATATATGCGACACGAGCCTGAACATAACAATGTGCCCTCGATGTAATGTCCTTTGCGACTATTGGAATCTCCACGATTCCTGTGTCCAAGCTAAACTCACATACCTTTTTGATAACAACTACACTGTAACATTCGCTGTCTTCATGTCACTCTGGGGTAAATATATTATTCAATATTCGAAATATTTATAACATTTTAATTTAAAAAATAATACTAATACATAAATGAAAATATTTTTTATTTTATTTAAACTTCATGTACAGAAAATAAATAAGTACATTGGCGGGCTTATTGCTAAAAAGCAATATCTTCCAACCAACCAAAAACAGACTAGTGATATTGATCATAACGTATCAATACCATATATAGCTGTTTTCAATCAGATGGTAGATAGAATTAGAAGATTAAAAAAAAACATAAAATACAAATTGTCATATAAAAAACAAAAATATTGATGTAATAAAATAAAAATTACTCTTCCATCATTAAGTAGGGAAAAATTATTTAATTTTCCTGTATCTGTATAGTTTTGTTTTTATTTATTTTTTGTATAAATCAGGAGAGATATTTTATGATGCTTGTATTCGTGGTAGAATTCTTGACCTTTATTTTACGATTACTTTTTACATAACGAAAAATCAGCAAAAATAATGCAAAAGTAACAATAATAATAAAAAAACGATGCAAAGATTCAAAGAAAAAACTGGGTCATTTTTCGAAGAATTTCCAATTAATTCTAATAAAAAGCGTCAAGTTGTAACCGACGAGATCAGTTCGGTTATTTATTTAGTAACGCAAACAAATCAAAATACGTTGGCGCGATACAATACATGCACCGTTCTAAAGCATTAACTGGTTAAACATAACGATGAATACTGCGTTCGCTTTGTACATATTTTCTTTTTTTTTCAGGATCTCTTTACCTGGAGATGTGGAAGCGTTATTCAGCAGAGATAGGTCATAAATGGGGGCTCACGGGCTTCGATCTAGAGGCCGAACACCCGCGCCCAAAGTACCTGGCTAAGTTGAAAGATTCTAAAAAGCAAAAACTAAATGTGGTCACCCAGCGACTTGAACCCTCCGTATCCTTCTGGCGAGTCAGGATACCTTTTATGATACTCAGCTACACGGTTGTCTTATTTTTGGTAATTATATATTATTTTCAGTAAGGTTTACCGTATTTTTGGACTAAAATAAGCACCTTAATTTTAAATCAAATAAAAAACATTCAACTATTTTTATTTTAATATTGCGAAGCCAGATTTAAAATAGATTTAAGTTCGTAAAACAGAATTATCCTTTGAAATCTCTGAACATCATTATCCGAACATTCTTCTTCTTCCTCTTTTAAAGAGACAATTCGATTTAATTATGTTTTATTTTAAAAAAAACGTCAATCATATCATAGCATATAGTAATAATCAAATAATAAAAATGTAAATAATTGTATTTTCTGTTCATTTAAGACGAACCTGATGTTTCATTCCCTTTCCTAAGGCCACATATTTATATTTACACTGTTATGTTACGAGTTTCCTCGTACCTGTACAAATATGGAAAGGAATAAAGGACAAGATCACTCGTTGAACAAGTAAACAACCTACGAGATATCTCGTAGTTGGCATCGAACGTCTTAAAAAAGCATTATTTCATAATCTGATGTCGATTTTTTGCGAACGTTTTTTCGGAATGGAATTTAATCTAGCATGTAATATTCGATGATAACTGAAAGTTATCTCAACGTTATTAATAACTATCAGATAACCGTTTTTAATTATTAATAGTTTTTATCTAATAAATCTTCTTCTCTTTTTTGTCAGTTGTCTCTCCACTGCTGGATATAGGCCTTTTCTATTTTTTTCCAGACTTCTCTCGTTGAGCCATTTTTGATCCACTTACTACCCGCGACGGGGACTATGTCACTCTGTCCCATCTTTTCTGGGGCCTGCCTATTCCTCCTATGTCTCATGGTTTCCACCGCAATAACTTTTATTTAATAGTTATTATCAACTTTTAGATAAAAGTTATTAAAATAATCATCATTTAGTTATAGTTTAGCAGCTTTTACTGGTGTACCTCTATCACTTAACATACATTATCGAACAGATTAATTGAAACAAACCTTTTTTTCTTATTTTCAACACCCTCTAAAAAAATGTTTTGGGGAATTTCCTCGTATTATAGACCAGGGCTGCTTTTTTCAGTGACTGAGATGATGAATAGCGAGAAGTATCACCCAATTCTACTAGGAAAAGATACTACAAGAGATATAAAAAAAAAGGTCAAATGGTAATGGAATATTTCAGCAGAATTTAACCCCCTGCTAAAAATAAAAAGAAAACGATGAAATTTTTCACACAAAAACAATGAACTGATCAAAAATTTACCAGACATAAACCTTATTGAAAATATATCGGCAATCTGTAGAATCGGCTCTCCAAAATTGATTACAGTTATGGTTTCGAGACGAAAAAATGACATTCACGTGCCAAAACCTTATATAATAGATGCCAAGAAGAGTAAAATTTTTGATGGAACTCAAATGAGATAGTATTAATTAATTTGTGATATAACTAAAAAACAAAAGATTTTATAAAACTTTTTACGAAAGTACAACAAAAAAAGTTTTGTTTCAATTAATCTGTTCGATACTGTACACACCTATTCCATTTCAATAGTTTTCAAGTATTATATTGTATTTTGAATTTTTATTTAATTTCAGGTAGCTCTGGCATTTGCCGCAGTTTTCGGTGTAATCCTTTACAGAATGTCCTTAGCGAGATCTCAATTCATATTTGGCTCAAAAGAGAATGCAGTTTATAAGGATGTTATAATACCAGCGAGTGCAGCAGCACTGAATTTAATATTGATTACAATCCTCAACCATGTCTATGGAAGGGTGGCGTATCACTTGACGGAGCTGGAATTGTTGAGAACGCAAACAGAAGTCGACGACAGTTTGACTTTGAAAATCTTTCTTTTTCAATTTGTGAATTATTATTCTTCGATATTTTATATAGCTTTTTTCAAAGGAAAATTTATAGGACACCCTTCGAGTTATAATAAAATATTTGGAATTCGCCAAGAAGAGGTAACTCAATTTAAAGATTTTCTGACAAAAATCACACGTCGCAAAACCTGTTATTTGACCTCTTTGTGTGTACCGTCCCAACCGTGTGGTCTTAAACACTAGTTCAGATAGCATGTGGCTCCACGTTTGGTGTGAAGTGATTACATCAAATTGACAATTTTTATTGATTATGTACGTGGCATAAGTTGAAATTTTGAGATTCAACATAAAATTCCCATGAAAAAACATACCCTACAGGGTATAACCTTTTCATTAATATTTTACTACTCTAAAATCTTATGTATTTCATATTATTTTTTGACATCTCATCAAAGATGAAGAAGAATATGGAAGTCTGTGCATTTACGGGGCTGACGACCGTCATAGGCTGGTTTAAGTGATCACTTTACACACGTGTAACATTCGCCAATTCTACCCATTTTTGACAACCACACTACTCAAATTCTATATATATGAACCAATTTAGAAACCTTGTTCTTGAATCACTAGAACTTTACTAGAGACACCTATTGGTGAGATGTAAAGAAGCTTTTTAGTAAGCAGAAATTCTTATATAAGTATGTGAGGTCCGAATCCTGGATTACAATCACACACATGAGAAACGCCAGAAAATGCCATTTTCATTTTTATTATTTTCTTATGTATTTTATCAAATAGCGCTGTATATTTTTTACACCCAATTAAGGAAGTGACGTTTTATTCTTTATCTCCTTTCTTAATCACATACTTCTACTGACTTTTATTAGCACCTAATGGCGCAAAGGGCACTGCATCAAATTGATGAGATGTTAATTTGAACTTGTTATATTGATATATCTTTCATAGGGTAAATAATCTAGTAACTGAGAAAAACTAGCGTCCGATAGAATAAACAGTAAAAAAGTTAATGTAATCTTTAATATATCGTAGTCGTACAGGAAAAAGTGACCAACTAACAAAACGTAAAATGTTCAGAAAGGCCATTTAAGCCACTTTTGCTTGGCAAAATAATAAACATCAATGCAGTTAGTCATTTTTAACAAGTCAATATATAATATTAAACTTCCATATTTAAAATCCTTTGGGATTTTGTTCAGGGCAATATTAAGCTAGTAAGATGTCAAATAGTCAATGATCACGTTTTTTGTAAAAAATGCACTTGGTCACTTTCTCCTGTACGACTACGATATGAGGGCAAGATGATCGATCAGTCGTGCGCTCCGAGATAACTGAACTTGTTTTTTAAACTACATATATATTTTCTCGTTTTTGTTTTTGTACATTGTAAAAATACTCAAAGAAGAAATATTTTTTGTCGACATATTTTGTAAAATTATTTAAATTCTATTATTATTTTTCAGTGCAGTCCAGGGGGATGTTTTCATGAAATTTTTATTCAATTGGTTATTACGATGATTGGAAGAAAGATCCTTTCATATTTTATTTATTTTTTAAAAAACGTTTTCAAAACTGGGGTGCAAGTTTATAAATCATTCAAGGTTTGTAAATATAATACCTTTTTACGTACGATATATGCACATGGTACAGGTCTTTCACTATGTATATATATATATATATATATATATATATATATATATATATATATATATATATATATATATATATATATATATATATATATATATATATATATATATTTATATATATATATATATATATATATATATATGTATATATATATATATATATATATATATATATATATATATATATATATATATATATATATATATATATATATATATATATATATATATATATATATATATATATATATATTAAAGTAGTTCTCGTGATCCTAACAAGTATTGAAAATCTTGTCTGAAAACTTCAGTACACATCGCGCGCATAAACTATGACAGCGCGCCAGGCAGGCTTGCCAACGCCTTGCTAGTCTTAAGAATAAAATATGTGGGCAGGTATTCACACTGATGGTGTATGTGATAAAAAAAATCCATTTTTTATATTATATTCAATAAAACGTCCAATTTGTTTTGTAAGCCTTCCAATTTAAAACTGTATACAATAACCTGTAATAAAACCTTATTTGTAGCATCAACACATGCAATACTTAAAATTGCTCATGGCGGACAGCGTGCTTCTAGACAGATGCTGTCACTTAGCAGTTTCAATGTTTTTAATTGCATTGCCGTTTCAATGATTCTTAATGTTATCATAGCTTCACAAGCAAAACAAACATGTTGAAAAATATTGTTTTTTTTTCTTTTCTATTCAACCAGACTCCCACAACAACACGTTGCTGGGTATAGCTAGTTGAAATTTATTTTTATTGTTATTATATACATATATATATATATATATATATATATATATATATATATATATATATATATATATATATATATATATATATATATATATATATATATATATATATATATATATATATATATATATATATATATATATATATATATTTTTTTTTATTGTTATTAAAAATATATTTTTATTTTATTATGTTTCAGTCCAACAATAATCTCACGTTAGAAGAGAAACAACAGTGGGTTGAAGATTATGAACTCTTACCATGGCCGGTGAGGGGTTTATTTGATGAATATCTTGAAATAGGTACAAAAAACACAAGTATTGTCCAACAAATATGTTATGTATCTTATTAAAACACATGTATTGTCGACCAAATGTGTTATATAACTTATTAAAACACAAGTATTGTTCAACAAATATGTTATATATATTATTAAAACACAAGTATTTTCCAACTGAGTGATGAGTGAAGAAAGAACAGTAAAACAAAACTTATGATTCGAATGTATTTGGAAATAGAGGCAGAAGAAGATTTGGTATGATTAAGTATTTCAAATACTTGAAAGTAGTCAGGAATAATCGAAAAGTATGTAGAGTTGGAAGGTAAGTGTGAGAAAATGGATTAATGTGGAAGTGGCGAAGATTGTTATCAGACAGATTGGTTTAGTACTCTGCCTACTGAGATGGTTAGTTTTTTGATGCTTAATAAAATTCATGGTATATTTAAAGTATTCAAAACTAATGAAAATGAATATTCCGTTTTAGTTTTGCAGTATGGATTTGTGACGATTTTTGTTGCCGCTTTTCCGTTGGCGCCATTTTTCGCGTTGTTAGTGAATATTTTAGAGCTGAGACGAGACGCCAAGAAATTTTTGAAACAGCACAGAAGGCCGATTCCTCAACGAAGTAAAAGCATCGGCGTCTGGTATAATATCATGGATGTCTTGGGAAGATTTTCAGTCATTGTCAATGTGAGATACTCTTAAAACTATAATCCCATCAAAATTATGATTATATGATTTTTAAATGACATTACAGTTAAACCTCAATTTAACGTTTTTTTTTACCTAAATGGAGGTAACGTCTTAATTGGGGATATTTAAAAACATTTTAAGTCTAATTTTTTTGTAAAATGAATTTTAAAAAAATCGCGAATAATGTTTAAAAAAAAACATTACAGATTGAGTCAAAAATCGAATGACATAATATGTCATATCAGATATATTATATCTTTGACGTAAATATACCGGGACTGAAATTATTACCCCCAATTGGCGGAAAAATGTTGAAACCGGGGATGTCAAATCCGGGTTTCACTGTATTCAGACGAGATGAATAAATATGAGTGTATTTTTCTAGGCTTTCATCATAGCATTTACATCGAACTTTATTCCTCGGCTTGTATATACGATGGTTGTCAGTCAAGATCATACAGATAAAGGATTTTTGAACCATTCCTTGGCGTATTTCGACACGAATCATTTTGAAAACGGACCTCCCCTAAATTCAACGTTTGGAGACATAGCGGTGAGAGATCATGAATTAATATTTAAATATATTTATAATATTTAGGTTAGTCCCTCTCCAAGAAAAAGAGCTGAGTCTCTTTTTGGAGAGGCACGTCGTAATTAGTATAAGACATTTTGCAAGTAAACAGAAATGTTATTTTAAATGAAACGCTGTTTAATCATGTAAATTGAAAAAAAAACAGGTATGAAAACAATACAAAGAAAAAAAACTATTTTTTCATTCATAAGTATAAACAATCCCTCTCTAAGTGTAAATCCCTCTCTAAGTATAAGAGCTAAGTTTCTTTTTTGGAGAGGCACAATGTAACTAGCATAAGATATATTAAAAGTAGAAATGTCCAGCAAATGAACTGTAATATTTTTTTGTAATGATATCAAATAAAAAAAAATGTATCATATAATTTAACAGCAATTAATTTTGTTACAAAATTAAAATAAGAAAAATAATTTATATTATCCTGTAATAATAAAAAATGCACTTTTATAATTTCCATTGATAAAATCTGTTATCAAGCCGTAAAATGTGTGATCGGTTATTTTTCTTTTCAGGTATGTCGATATCGAGATTACAGAAATCCTCCGTGGGAAATCGAAGGAAAAAGATATGAGCATTCCCATATTTATTGGCACGTATTAGTTGCCAGATTAGCATTTGTCGTCGTTTTTCAGGTCGGTATATTATTACCCTAAGAGCGCTTGTGCACTACACGGAATTTTACTTGGCTTGTGCTGGGGATCGGTGCGCTTGATCGATGCATTATCACGGTGCGCATGAATTCGATCACTCTAAACTGTCGTAGTCGCTTTCATTTTTCAAAACCGGACTGCCGTCGGTAAAATTCCGTGTAGTGCACAAGCGGTTTAAGGACGTTTGTGCACTACCCAGAATTTTACCGTCCGGAACTTCAGTTAGCGCGATAAAACGACGATTGGCTTGTGCTTTTGCCCATCTTTCTTCAGATCGGTGCGTGATCACGGTGCGCGTGAATTTGATCACGCTTAACTGTCGTAGTCGTTATTATTTGAAAAATACGGACTGCCGGACGGTAAAATTCTATGTAGTGCACAAGCGCCCTAACTGTCCATCCTCGTTTTCATCAAACTGAAGCTTTATTAAAATGTAATGTTGATTTTTTTGTACAATCATACTGTGATCAATTGTATTTTTTTTTCATTTATACTAATGTACAAATAAGCAATATCTAGTCTTGAATTTCGAACGGCTGTATGAGGTGACGTGTGCCAGTATTACTTATTTGTTATTGGTTGGTTAGCAGATATTGCTTCTTAGTAATAAGCCCGCTAACGTACCTATATTCTGTTAAATAAATGAATAAATATTATACATTTATTTATTGATTTGGCGTTTAATTTGTAGAACTCCATTTTAATTTATGTATTGATTTTAGTAGACTCAGTGAGTAGACTCAAAAAATCTGTGTTTGATTTAAAATGAATACATAAATATTATACAATTAATCCAGTTTTTAATATATATGTTTATTTATTTCTTTTTAGAACGTGGTGAATATTGTTCGAATAGTAGTCAGATGGGCAATACCGGACATGCCTCGCAAACTGAATGACCAAATAAAGAGAGAGGCTTACCTCACTACGGAAATCATCATGAAATACGAAGCTACACTTTCAAAAGCAAGAAGATAAATCGATTCATATCTACATTTTTTTGGAGATTAAATTTACTTTACTAATCCAATTTTTTCATTAACAAGATACCCCTCACGCCACTTTTGAAAAAACAACTCAAAACTTGACTCATCTTATATGTATGTAAATATCTTTTTGATGCATTATCACAAAGAAGTATATTTTACTAATATTATTTCTTTTACCACAAATTCTTCTCGTCGAATGACGTATATTTACTAGGGTAGACCCAATCTATATCAAAATTTGATACCTATTTAAATAATGAATCGCTTAGGCTCACAAAAATATAAAATTTAAATATTTGCGTGTATAATAAAACCACACATTTCTCTAGTAAAAAAATGATAATGGTAGTATAAAATTTTATTAGGGTTTTCATAATTTTTTTTAAATCATCATTACGATGTATTTTCATGTATTAAAAAACCATCACGCTGCTTCTCCACGGGGGTAGGTAGAGAGAATAGAACACAACATCACTCTGTCTTTGCAAACAATCTTCGCCTCTTCCACATTCATTAATCGCCTCTTACGTGCCTGCCGATTATTCCGATTTTTGACCTGACCACTATCAAGTACTCAAAATACTCGATTTTGCCACGTAGTCCTTAGTTTTCCTCTGCTTCTATTACCAAAAAAATCGCCTTGTAAATATGTTTTACTATTCTTTCTTCACTCATTAGATCCACATACTCAAACTATCTCAACACACCTTTCTTTATTTTATCGATAATGCTTATCTCAGCCTTGCATTCTTTCCTTTTTTTCTTATTTTTCCATTCGAAAATCTATCATACAACGTTTTGCCACATATTTGTCTGAGAGAACGTATTTTGTTGTATTTATTCTAAAATCATTCATTGTTACAATATGAAAAATTTAAAAATAAAAATAACCTATCCTTCAAATGAATTTTGAAGGATATCCAATTTTCGTAATTTTTTCACCTTATTTTATAAATATATCATTCAAAGGACATTCACTGAAAGGATTGTTATCAACATTGAAGAATAATTTTCAATAAAGGCGGTTTTTTTTTATGAATGACACACCAGTATATCCTTAGTGACTCGCAAATTATTATCTTGCGGTTTTTACTTCACTCATACAACAATTACTCCATTTTCACAAATTACAAAGTGGCCAACCGCAATATTTTCTACAATACATTTTAGGTGTGCCCAAATCATGTTCACAAACCAGGGTTTTTCCACTTAGGAGTTATTTTTACATTTTGGCATCTCCACATAGATCAAAAAGATAATGGAAGTCTAGATATTTGTAGGACTTAAGATAAGCCAGGTCAAGCTGTCAAGAAGCACGATATCCTCCATGAGTAATGTTTCGTTTGGCTTGTGTTGCTGTTCGTTTCAAAAGATGGCGCTGCCATAATGGTAAAAAAAGCCGTAAAATAAACATAATTTTTTCTGTTTTTAATTATATATAATGTTATTAAAAATCCCTCTCCCAGCACAAGAGCTCAGTCTCATTTTTGAAGAGGCTTAGCGCAACTAAAATTATGAGATAGTATTTAGTAAAAATATATAGAAATTATATTAAATTGTATAAAAAATTTAACTTTATTAAATAATACAAAAAAAATTAAATTACATGAAAATATTTAAAAAAACAAACCAATCCCTGCATAACTTTAGAGACTCAAGATTTTTAACTAACTAACATTTGTATTTTTATTTATAAAATAAGTATTATATTTTCACATGTACAAAATAATAATTAAAGTATTTTTACTCATGTACTTTTTTCACAAAAGGAATTGAAGGTAAGACATATTGCAATAATTATGAAAACAAAAATTTATATCCATATATTAAAAAAAAACTAGAATCCCATAGCCAAATTATTAAATTTATCGATTAAACGTTCCTGTTAGATTCTATTAATGATAAACCTACATAATTAGAGAAAAGTAAACAAATTTGGAATACAATTGAAAAAAAGTTTTCTTAAATAAAAATATTTCAATCAGTATGCGTTGATGGAAAAACAGAGATTATCCAAAAAATTTTTTTTTTTAAAAATCTAAGAAAAACGATGAATATAGGAAAACAGTGACAAAAGTGGAATACTCCACTTTTAGTTACAAATTAAGAAGCAAATAACCTAATCGTGTACAATGAAATACTATAAAGATTGTCGCACAATCACTAGGTCTGAATGTGCGACTAACATCAGGAATAACAATTTTTAGCGGTATACTACAATTCAATCATTCCATATAAAATATTACTATTTTCTATATATAACTATCAATATATCTCAAATTTAAACATACGAGTATTTTAAATAAAAGATTTAAAACAAAATATATTCCAAATTTAATGATTTGCATAAATAAATTAATGACTTGCATAACTTAACATAAAAATTCAATTAATTTGTAAATTAAAGGTTGATTTTTAAGGTCACTGATAACTTTTAAAAACGACAAAATATGAAAATAAGAAAAATTGCATAAAAATATAATTATTGTGAAATTGGGCGAGAAAAAACATTGATTTTATCACGGACATATATTGGCAAAGAAAAATTAATATTCCATTTTAGCTGCCCTATTTCAACATTGTGTATTCTCCTCTACTTTCGAAAACATATTACTCAAAGGCCACCCGATTTCTTCAGTTGCTAAGTGTTATCGCTCGTGAACGGAACTAACGACGTCGATATAATACTTTTCGTTATCGTAGCAAGATTATTTATTTCTTAAAAATTGTCACACGTCAAATCGTAATTTAAAATGACTAAATAAATAAGGAGAAATATATTATCATATTTCTAGAATAGTGTGCTTTAGAAGTTTTAATGTCTTACCTTTTCAATTGGACTCAAGCATTATTTTAACCGTAAGTTAATTTTTTAAATAATAATTATATAACTTTTCAGTATTATTTCTGGTACTTGCTTATCTTAAGCATAAGCATATACGTATAAACGTATATAGTATATTTACATAATGATTTAAAACAAATTCACTATTCATAGAATTTTTTATATTAGGACATTTGTAACTATTTTTTTGCACATACTATCCAAGCCACGCATTGCTGAGGCGCTGTCTGGTAAAATGGAATATAAAAGAGAAAACACATTAATAATATGTTCAATTCAACGACGCTTGGGTAAGCAATATTTTAGCAGCTGTCAAGAGGCACGCCTTCCGTGAGCAATATATAGTATTTCGTATGTTGTTATTATTTTCAACAAGTTAAAAATTTTATTTTTTTTACATAGATCTTTATAAATAAACTCAGAATAATTTTGTGTTTTATGTGTATTATAAATTATCAATGTTTGTAATTATTTTTTATATAATAATAAATTGTTCCGTTCTCCATAACACTTTACTATTTAATATAATTGCATTTGATATACGAGTATTTATACATAGTACATATATATGCCTTTAAAATTCCCTTATACAAAATCAATTAAGGATAACTTATTATTTGCAGAAACTTCCTTGATCCTTGTTTGCGGTAAAACCAGGATATCAGAAACAACATGAAGGACTTATTATCCTTATCCCAGCAAGAGTTCGTGGAATTTTTGGATTCTTTTGATACAATCCTCACGGATTGTGATGGTAAAAATCGAAAAAAATACAGTTAAAAATTTAACAATAATGTACGGTTACTGTGTTTTCTGGTGTCGAGGGCACATTTTCCAAATATTTTTTGAAGAGTATTGGTTACTTCTTACATAGTTTATCTTGAGTCGTTCAATCGTGGATAATATGGCAGCGAACATGATCATTTTCGCATCTGTACACCTCTTATAGGGTTAAATTGCGAAATACTTAAAGTTCCTTTGACTAAACGTGGTTTAATTAAAAAATTTACACGTACAATTAGAATTTTTTGGAGCTGTTTTTAGTATTTGCCATTTATTTGATTTATTTTGAGTAGTTTATTTCATTTTACTTAAAATAGGTTGATTTATGTTTTTTTCTTAATAACGTTATTTAGATGTTATTTTTATTGCTTTAGGTGTTTTATGGCATCCTAAACCAATCCCCGGAGTAGCACAAACATTAGAAAAACTAAAGGAAATGGGGAAAAATATACATTATGTGTCAAATAATGGCACAAGAACAATAGAAGCATACAACAAAAAGTTTCGGGATATTGGCGTCGAATTAAATCCGGTTTGTATATATATATATATATATATATATATATATATATATATATATATATATATATATATATATATATATATATATATATATATATATATATATACATATATATATATATATATATATATATATATATATATATATATATATATATATACATATATTTAAATATATAAAATTATACTTTCTGTAATATTCCAAATATATGAACCATAAATCACACTTTTGACAAAAACTTTTAAAGCACCTTGAGGTTGTATGTAACGAAAATGGTGTTTAAGAATTTATTTGTTGATTTGGCGTTTAATTTGTAGAACTCCATTTTAATTTATGTATTAATTTGAAATCAAACACAGATTTTTTGAGTCTAATAAGTTGTGTTTAATTAACAAAAACACATAAAAAAATATATTGTGACAATTGTTTCGCCTTGTTTCGCAATTGTTTCGCCTTGTTATTCATTCGTTTGATAATGCCCTAACAAGGCGAAACAATGGTCACAATATTTTTTTATGTGTTTTCGTTAGTAAAATACAACTTAGTAGACTCAAAGAATCTGTGTTTGATTTAAAATTAATACATAAATTTAAGAAATAATTCTGAATTAAATATATATTTTATATAATATACAAAAATAGTTTTAAATTTATTGATATCTGAAGAAATTTTATGGTTACAATTGGGTTTGTTTTCAAGTAAATTGTGTTATCTTTTAATGTTAAAGTATTAAAATATCTGAAAGGATTATATTTTTAAAATTATTTGAATTTCAGGACCATTTACTGCATACTTCAATAGCAGCTGTGAAATATTTGAATAGCATAAATTTTAAAGGAAAGAAGTTATTCGTCGTTGCAACTCCGATGATGATAAAGACTTTAAAGGATGCTGGCTTTGATGTGGTTGTCGGGGTAACAAATTGAAATAAAAATTATTATTTTCTGAATATGGTACGGTTCAGTGACAAGCGTAGAATAACCATATTTTATATTTTATTTATTTCTAGCCTTCCGAATACGAAGATGACTTAGTATCCTTTCTGGGCAACACCATGGATGATCCTGATATCCAAGGAGTTTTGATGGACATGGATTTACAGTACAACTACTTTAAATTAGCGAAAGTATTATCTATCCTTAAGCGGCCTGAAGTAGTTTATATTGTTGGGGCAACTGATAAAAAAATACCGGTTACCAATGGCCTTACACTTCCAGGTATTTTATTTTTTTTTAATTGAAAGGACTAAAATAATGCCTTATTACTAGGGGTGTTTAGAAAAAGTGGGGAGAGGTGCGTATTCACAAACCCCCCTAAAATTTGAGCTCGTAATAAAAAGTCTATGTAAAAAATAAGTAAAAAATAATAAAATAAGTTAAAGCCAATCCCGACATCCCTCATCCGTTCAAAGGTGTCTCAACTTGATTAGAAACATGAATCGTTCTTTCCTTTTATTATGAAAGAAGATGGAAGACTGAGCATCCCAAGGCTTATGACCTGGCAATTGGCTAGCTCAAACGATCATTTTATGTATTTGTAAAACAATCACCATTCTGCCCATTATTGAACATCCATATTGCATAAATTCTTGAAACCTGTATTCATATAGGTATACAATGATCTTAGATCCTTCCGCATAGCGATAAGGTTATAGAAACATTTGTGAAATATGACTTCGATATTCTTCTTCATCTATGTTGAGATGTCAAAAAATGTAAAATAAGTACATACATATAATCGAAATCAATGTTGGAATTTTTTCTTAATTCTTTCGTTGGTTTCCGTAAAAATCCAATGAAGTCAAAATATTTTAATACCTATTATTTAAATATTAACTCAATTAATTTAAAGAATATTTTTTTAAACTTATTTTACAGGTCCCGGATATTTTTGTGACATTATTTCCGATATATCCGGCAGGAAACCTGTTGTCATAGGAAAACCAAGTGAATATTTGAAATCTCTTGTCATGGATACTTTTAGTATAACGAATCCAAAAAGGGTACTCTTCATTGGAGATATGTAAGTCAATTTATGAACAGTACATCAAGGTTAATAAATAGCACGTTTTGTTAGTAATACATTTATTAGAAAAAATGTCAATGGATTAATTACAAATAAATATAAATTATTGTAAAGGAATAAGAACTTTATAAATGTAAATGGCAGATAATTTAAAAAAAATGAAAACAATTACAAAAATGTTATTGTAAGGGAATAAGAACTTAATTTGTAAATGGCCCACAAAATATAGCAGATAATTAAAAAAAAACGAAAACAATTACAAAAATGTTATTGTAAAGGAATAAAAAGTTTATAAATGTAAATGGCAGATAATTTATAAAAAATTAAAACAATTATAAAAATGTTATTGTAAAGAAATAATAACTAAATTTGTAAATGGGCCACATAATATGGCAGATAAAGGAATAAGAACTAAATTTGTAAATGGTCCACAAAATATGGCAGATAAAGGAATAAGAACTAAATTTGTAAATGGTTCACAAAATATGGTAGATAAAGGAATAAGAACTAAATTTGTAAATGGTCCACAAAATATGGCAGATAAAGGAATAAGAACTAAATTTGTAAATGGTCCACAAAATATGGTAGATAAAGGAATAAGAACTAAATTTGTAAATGGTCCACAAAATATGGTAGATAAAGGAATAAGAACTAAATTTGTAAATGGTCCACAAAATATGGCAGATAAAGGAATAAGAACTAAATTTGTGAATGGTCCACAAAATATGGCAGATAAAGGAATAAGAACTAAATTTGTAAATGTCCCACAAAATATGGCAGATAAAGGAATAAGAGCTAAATTTGTAAATGGCCCACAAAATATGGCAGATAAAGGAATAAGAACTAAATTTGTAAATGGCACCAAAAATATGGCAGATAATTAAAAAAAAATCGAAAACAATTAATACTAATACGACAATGTTATCAAAATTTAAATCCTAATATTAAACAATATAATATTTCAAAATTAAAAAAAAAACAGGTCATCGAGCACACATTTTTTGTTGATTTCGATTTTAATTTTTTTGAAAGATGTATTCATTAAAATTCATTATTATATAAGTGTTATAATAATAAATTCTGTACCGTTGATTTTAATGTTATTCTATTACAATTCACAGCATTATTATTATAATACTTTGCTTTACTTTTTGCAGTTATATAATAAATAAAAAAAAATTAAATGAAAATGAAAATCTACGAATGCACATGTTTTTATCGCATTTGAAACTGAAAAATATATTACTATAAACAATAAATGTATTCCAAATCATCTAGTAAAATTAGTGATTTTTTGGACTATATGAAATAAAATTTAAACATTGTTTTTGACAGCTTTTATTTTTGGTACCTTTAACAACCGATTTAGACAAGCATCATGCCATCATAAGCGATAGGATATGTACACATCCATCCCTTAAGATGACAAAGCGATTTTCGAAACCAATAGGAATAAAGTACCAAAAATAGAAGTAGTTAAAAAAAGTTTGATGTTAAGTTTATAATAATTAAAGAAAACACTTCGTTTTTTACCACTTGAGTTTTATTATAGACTACATGTTTCAGAAGTTAAACTTCCATCATTCAGGTCTGTATAATGTTATTATACAGACCTGAATGATGGAAGTTTAACTTCTGAAACATGTAGTCTATAATAAAACTCAAGTGGTAAAAAACGAAGTGTTTTCTTTAATTATTGTAACATGTCTTACCACAAAGTTAATGCCGAAACAATAAATAAAATATTAAGTTTATAACATGTGACATAAAGTATTAACAAAAAATATTAAAGATTTTTGTTATTGGATTTCCAGGATCAATCAGGATATAGCCTTCGGTTCCCTTTGTGGCTTCCAGAAGCTGTTGGTGTTGAGTGGAGGAAGCTCCTTGAAGGACGCAGAGGAGACTGCTAATCACGAACACAAGCCTGATTACTGGATACAGTCACTGGGGCACTTATTTTCTGTTACAGACAAAACTGCTTGTAATCTATGAATTCCTAATCTTTTTAGCGGGAAATACTAAGTCTATATTGAGATTTAACAAATTCGTAGATAAAATAGTGTATTCGTCTCATCCTAATTTTAATACTGAGTCATTCGGTAATAAAATGCGATGTAGATGGCCAATATTCATTTGACCAATATTCAATGGATGGGTATTGGATGGATAATGGATGGATTCAATATTGGATGGTCAATATTCAACCCGCTCAATCTTATGGAATCAAAAATCAATTTAAAATCAGTAAATCATTTAAATAAATAATTTTAAAATTTATTCAAATGATTAAGATGTTCCTGTCCTTAAAAACCTATTCTGTGTCTTAATTAACTCTTAAAATATTTCTTTTTTTGTAAAAGAAAAATATTTAACAAATAAATACAACAATAAACTTTTAACCCTCTTAAATTAAAACTTTAAACTCTGAATTCCTGTCATTATGATTACGACTTATCAAAATTTTATAAATATTAGATCTATCATAACAATAATGACAGTTTAAGAAGAGATGTGAACTCACAAAGATGTTTCGTTTATTGATAGATGGCAGTTTGGGAAAGATTAACTGGCAGTTCCCCCACT
Source organism: Brachycentrus maculatus (assembly GCF_059751285.1). Classification (NCBI taxonomy): domain Eukaryota; kingdom Metazoa; phylum Arthropoda; class Insecta; order Trichoptera; family Brachycentridae; genus Brachycentrus; species Brachycentrus maculatus. The sequence goes on from NW_028281085.1 coordinate 538,822, forward strand.
TCTTCTAGATTGAGCCTATGGATGAGAGTTCTGATACTTCTGCGTGTCTGTTTGCATATTCCTAAGAAAATTCAAGCTAATAATAATATTAATAAATGTTGTAAGCATTGCTTTACTCTAAAAAAATGCACTCAATCATGACAGATGTTCTTTTAGAGAAAAATAGGCTTTACGAAAATGAGAGGAGAACATAGCCAACATGACTTGTAATATAAAAGATTTACGTATTATGTTATTTGGGATTTTACTGAGATTTCATACAACGTTAAAGAGTGATTTCAATTCAATGTTTTAAAACTAAGAATCATTTGTTGCAACTAATTATGGATTGTTATAATGCCTATGTTATAATTCTCGTATCCGAACTGCTGAAAATATGTCTTTCTTTGAGGATTTTCACATGCACAATACTTCGAAACATAAAAGGACATTTAAAAGGGGCAGCGAAAGAAGCTCGTTCCAGAGGGTAGAGAAAAATATATTTTTTAAATATTTTAAATCCGTACATCAAATGGTTACATTTCAAATGTTTTAAAATTATGTGAATTATGTCAAATATGTGGTGATTTTATTTATTTAAAGACTTCACTCACTTTTCCATTACAAGTCAAAACATACACACATAAATATATAAATATAAAGACAAAAGCCATTTTACAAAAACAGAGAAAGCACTCGTAATTTTTATTATGCTTTTGTGTTGTATATTTAATTTTGTATTTGTGTTGATGTTAACATGATTTATTTTAATTACCAAACCACCTAAATATAAATAAAAGTTTTTTATTCAAATTTTGTTAAAATGAAATTATTGAAAAAATATAATTAAAAAATATCAAGTGAGTTATTATAATTATTTGGTTAAATAGAGTTCATGATGAAATAAGCACATAAATACATTAATGGAAGGGAAATTCGATTAATGAAAACACAATGTTAGAATATATTTTATATATTTTATTTATTTATTAATAAACATGCGTTGATATATTAATATTATAATATAACAGATGTAAATTAATAGTCTATATACTCATATCACTCCATGCTATAATTTATCAATGTTTTAAAACAAACAAAATAATTTCATTTAAACCACTTAACGTATATCTAATTATAATTTATTTATAAATAATTTATTTTAAATAAAAACCTATTTTAAATATTTATCTAAAAGGCTGTTATTGAAAATTATTTCACTAATAAACTATTTCTTATTCCTTCGCCTATAACTGCTTATCGACATAAAAAATATCCATTTGAGATTTCTACCCATGCCCTACTAACTGCCAAATATTTGAGTACTTTGTTACGTACATTTTAGTCTTTATTAGTCGCGGAAAAGAAGGTGTTTACATAAAATTCGGTCAACATTATAATAAGATACATAAAGTGAAATTAAAGAAAATTATTTTGTTAGTTATGAAATGAAAAATCACAACCTTAATTGATTTCAACCAATATTTTATATAAATTAAATAAACCCAAAGAATATCCAAACAGAACATGCCTTAGATTATAAAATTACTGTCCTTTATAACTAAGCAGTTCGTTATACCCAAACTCGCCAGTAACTCAATTATATGTTAATTTTTAAAAATACACCTACAATTTAAAAATCTATATTTTTCTTTACTCCCCTTACGCTCCTAATCTTATAATATATTTTTATTCTTTGTAATGGTACGTAGGAACTGAATTATCATATTTTTGCAGCATTATATTGGTGTAGAATTACACGAAGGCTAACCTTAGTGATCAGTCTTACCCTTCGGATGGTGACAAAATAAATACGAAAATAAAAAGAAAAACAGATTTTTTCGTTCTTCATTTGCTTCGATTTCCAATCACATTCGCCATATAAATTTGTTTTACCGTTTTTTCCTCACTATGAGTTCCACGTGTTCAAATCACCTCAACAAACCTTTCTTAATTATATCAATAATGCTTATCATAGCCTTGCATTCTTTCCTTATATCACCTTTCTACCATCTATCATATTTCGTTTTACCGCACATTTACCGCGCATTTCGACTGCATTCAGTCTACTTTCATGCTTATTTTTCCAACTACATGCTTCACTTCCAAACATTTGGGTTGGAACTAGGACTCCGTTGTGTACTATCAGTTTAGCTTTTGCTGATAGGTTAATAATTTGGTTACAATAACTAAATTTTATCAGGGAGTAATTAGTGCGTGCAAAACAAAATATTATTTATAATGAGTTGTAAATTATAAAATTATCATTCTCATATGACAGTATTTTAGGACAATGAACTGCGTTAACCTTGTCAGTCAAGTATACTTTTTAAAAGTACATTTGTTTAAAATATACTTATTTAATATCACAAAATCAAAAGTAATCCAAAGTGACGATTTAATATTTAAAGATATTCCACAATTTGTTGCAATTATCGTGTGATTATTATTCATATTGATGTATTAACAAAGATGAAGAAAAATTTGGAAGTCTGGGTAGTTGGCAGGGCGTGCGATCTGTCATAGGCTGGTTTTATGTGATTACTTTATGCACATATAATAATCATCATTCTACCCATAATTGACTACCACACCACTAAAATTTCGGAAATTGTATGTATTGTATTTGTGTTTATTTCAAATTTAAGTAATTTGGTTGTCAATCATGGGTAAAATGGTAAATGTTACACGTGATCACTTGAAACCAACCTATGTCAGGTCATAAATCTTGTAAAAACCCAGACTTTCAAATTTTCCTTCAAATTTGTTGAGATATCAATATAGATAACTCTTAAGTGAACAAATCAATATTTGAGAGCAATGATTTATACTCTTAAAATATTGTGTAAATCTGTTCATATAGAATGTTCTCTTTCTTCGAACATCTCTATACGTTGAGCCACACTACCAGGAGGAACTATGACAGGCTCCCTGGTGTGGCTTCTTCTCTTTTCTTCATCGAAACTCCTCGGTAGCCGGTTGCTCCTCGAGTTTCTAGGTTTCGTACAGCACAAGCAAGTATTCTTCTTCATAGTAAAACACAAGACAGCCACAATAGACAGGCAAGCCACCAGACAGAAAACCCCGAAAGCGATGAGGACAGTATTGGATATAGAACTGAAAAGGTGTCTTACTGATGCATTATCGTCCTTCCAGCTGATCCACACGCCGCCGTACTTGGCAGGGTCAGCCTCCAAGTCCATTGGCAAATTGGCTGGAGGCTTGCTGGATTCTATGTAACGGTTGAGGAACTGCTCCAAGCTTGCTTCTATGTTGGGTCGTGTACCTGCTAGGTTTACCATTTCGCAAGGATCATCCTTGATGTTGAATACACAAGGTGCTTCCAAAGGATTGCATGGCATGTTGGCCGAGTTTTCTGGTATTACATCGCAATTGATAGTCGCTTCGTTTCTTAATGACAGTATTTTACTAATTCTAATTAGTTCCATGGAGAAAATATCAGTTGCGTTTTCATTTTTTTCTATTATTTGCTTTTCTGTTATGTAACCTGATAAAGAAACTGATGCAGGAGAGTTGACAACGATTTTTGGATCATAGGGTTCAGCTACCGCTCCTGGGTCTCCAAGCCAGCCATCGTATTTCCCTGAATGGGTTGTTCCATTGATATACTTCCAGTCGCCTAATCTTATAGAAGCATAGGGTTCAATACTATCCAAATTGATAACAAGATCTGTACGAGGCGAAGGGGTATTGTCTTTAAGGGACTGCCACATGTTAACACCATCTATTTTCCCAAGCTCTTTTACATCTCGACCTAAAAATTATATTATTTCACTTATTTGTATTGTTAAATAAAATATAACAATTTAATTTATTGTATCGTTTTGTTTAAAAATATATTGTATCGTTTTGTTTTATTTTTTTTGCTTTTTCTAATTCTTGTGTAAAATATGCATTAAATGGTTTAATATAGTAGTTTGGTGTCTTCTATTTCTTTAATATTAAAAAAGGCAGGTTATTAAAACATTTGACTCCCAATTATTTGTAATTTTGTTGGAATTGCTTGGTGTTTCGTTTTATTTTTCTTAAATCAACTTGGAATCTCAAAGATAATAATCAAATATATTTTAAAAATTAATACAACTTATGATTTTAAAAATTAATGGTAACTTGCCTGCAGCTGCCCAAAATGTCGGAAGCCAGTCTGTAATGTGCATCAATTGATTTGAAACTCGATGCAATTTGTTTATTAATGGACTCCAGACGGCTGCAACACCTCTTGAACTCCCTTCCCATGGTGACTCTTTTTGCTAAACTCAAGAAAATAGGTAATTATTTGACAAAAATGAATGATTAATTTGCAATACAGTAAAGTCCCGAAAATTCGGCCTAATGTGGACCAAAGGGTGATCGAGTTTGTGAAAATACCGGGCAACTGGGAATGTAATTAAAAAATAATAATTAATAAGTATTTCGGCAGAAAATACAGTGCTGCACATACAATATGCATTGTTTGTTTGAAAATTCAATAGAGAATAAATTCCTTAAATACTTTTTCACAAAGGACTACATTTTAAGATTTACTACATTTTACATATTAGCCCTTAGTACGTGAAAATGAAAATTAATGAATACTAAGTGTATTTTTTAGATATCTCAACATAGATGAAGAAGAATATGGAAGTCTGGGTATTTACAGAGCTTATGACATCATATGATGGTTGAGTGATCACTTTACACACTTGCAACATTTACCATTTTACCCATGATTGACAACCACACTACTAATATTTTTTGGAACTCCTACATACATATATCATTGATCTCATCACAATGTACATAATGAAGATTAGTTCACAAGGGCCATCAATGTTGAATTTTAAAAGCTTTTTTTAGCAGAGATCCTTTTATTTAGATGTATGAGAACCCCGGTTTATTTTTACATACTGCGAGACGCCTATTTTAAGATATCAATTTAAAAAAATTTAAAAGTGCAGATAACCCAGATTTGTGAATAAGTATTTGGACACACTCAAAATGTTGTTAACAAAAGTGTACCATAATTTACCTGATAAGACAGACCTCAGTAAAATACTTTAAGAAGGCATAAAGCCAAATGTATTTTTTATAGGGGTTTTTCACCATACCAGGGTGTGGTCAAGATATTCGAACTGCGGAGTTTTTCGGACTTTACATACGGTTAAAAGTATGGTTTGTTCATTGAAGAAATATTGAATCATATGCATTATTTTATTTCTAGTGAAATGGAATAAATATCTTACCCCTCTCAGCGGATAGTTCGACCCTCTGTTGGAATGAATCCCTATACTTGGTGCTCCGTTATCAGCCATGAAAACAATGATAGAATTATCCAACATTCCCTTGTTACGCAAGGCCGTAACAACTTTTCCTACTCCTTGATCCAAGACTGAAACCATTGCTGAAAAGATATATAAATAATGTTCTCACTTCTGATTGCTTTTATATGTTTCTAAAATTTTAATAAAGGCTATAATTACAGGCACTGTACTATAATTATACAATATTCAATTACTCTAAATTAATATGAAGATTTTTTCATGAATGTTTTTCGCACATACTTTGTGGCACATTTTAAAAACTTTATAAAATAAACAACTTTGTTTTTAGATTATTTTTTGACATCTCATCAAAGATGAAGAAGAATATAGAAGTCTCATCTTTGATGAGATGTGGGGATAATCCAAATTTTGTGAATAAGTATTTGGACACACTAAAAATGTTGTAAACTTTGTTTTTAACCACTTTTTTATTGGTACACTTTTTCTCCAACCGGTTTCGATAAGAACCTTGTCATCATCAGGGTTTAGCATGTTCTAATTCTAAAACATTGAAATACTCATAGTTAGGTGAGTGGGTGGGTTTAACCCTTCCCTCACGATGCCAAAAACTTCCGCGCGCTCCCGTGATATGTATTCCGTACACCATATGAAAATGTGATTTAAAAACGGTAAAAATGTAAAAACTCCTAAATGTTGCTTTTATGCCCGGGAATGGCCTTGCAATGCAATGTGGGGGAGTCTGGATAGTTCCATTTTATTCACAAATGCATACCATTGACTTCTTCGTAGCCTTACCCACCTGATGACATCTTCAGCTTCGCATATTTCTCTTATCCTGGTGTAAAAAACCTAGACAAATCCCATAGCTCACCTGCATATACCCTTCTTTCTGGATCACCGATGTAAGAAAACTTGGCAATCTCCTCGTCTGGAGCCTGAAACGCCTTCCCAATATTGCCGGTATGAGGAGCCGTATGCGCCAGGTACAGAAACAGAGGGTTGGAAGTGTTGTGTTGGTTGATTATAGTCGAGGCTTCGTCTGTGAAAAGGTGCGTTGAATAGTGTCCTCGGGCACTGAAATCCACGTCTAAACCACGTCGCATGTCGTAACCCTTCATTTCTGAGACGAACTGAAAATGGATAATTAAAAAATATCATGTACTCGTATTTATTTGCACATATATATTTCATTTTGTTTGTTAAATATAAAAACATAGAATTACATATTGACATTAATTTATAAATTCATAAGCATTATTATCTTTTTTTTCGCAAAGACCCAAGCCACATTATGTGTTGTCGGTGGAGCTTTTTTACACACGTTTTATTATTATTTATATCTATTTTAACATAATACACGCACAGAAAAGAAAGAATTTCTATACATATGGCATGGGCACATAGAACGCAGGGAACCCAAACATATAGTGATACAGGCAATTGCCATGGATCTTCCTCGAAAGACATCTGGAGGAATAAAAAAAATCATGGATGTTACAGATAAATAACATGATTCGAAGGCATGATAGAAAGACCTACAACTTAAAGATGAGGAGAGCTGACCCCAACAGTCTACAAAGACGATAAGTTGGGATGAAGCCAGGAAGAAGAAAAAAATACGTTGAATTTTCATCAGTACCTATAATATAATCTCGCATATGTGGAAATGTAGAGTTATTAATTGTGAGATTTGAGATTGATTTACTTCTTCATTTTAAAAAAAAACTGCAATCAAGGCGCTTCGATTTCTTGTAGAAGAGTAGTTTTCGTGATTAGTTTAAAAAATTTAAAGATGGTGATTTAACATCGAAAACAATAAATATAGAGTGATGGAACGTATATAAGGTGATCACTTATCTCGTGAAGTCTCTGAATATAAACCCTGTAAATATTCAAAATTCCATGGCAATCTTTGGTGAAATGTCAAAAAAAATATATTTAGCTTCACATGCGGTGTTTGAAAATGATGCCGAAAGCATCAAAATACGTGTCGTGATTTTAAGAAATAATAGTAGGTATTTATCAAGTAAAACAAATTGAAAATATAAAAATGACTTAAAATGTTGTGTATCACAACTTTGTGTAAAAATCACTTTACATCTTAATATAAATTAATTATATTTACGATCGGTTTCTAAGCAAACTTCTACTTTGAGATTAATAAATTTAATTAGCATTATTATCATATTTGCTTAAATAATATTTAGTCTTAAGGAAGAAGCTACTTTTGTTAACATATATGGTAAGTTTTAAGTTATTTTAAACAAAGTTATTTGGTGTTATATTTATTTTTACATCAAAATCTACTTTAGATAAGAAATATAAATAGCAACAAATATAAGTAATAGTTAAAATTTGGTGTATGTTTAAATTTTAAGTAACGTGCAAAAAATTGAATAACCTTCAAATTAAATCAAATGATGTCATTACGAAATGAGAGAATTTGGCCGGCATTTGCTCAGAATCAATTAGTCAGTATTTACTTAGCATAAAAAGTGGGTTTTTCTCACTTAAACAAAATCAAACATAGCTTCAATTTATTATTAGATTAAAACCAATATTTTTAGCTTTTCCACTTTTTTATTTGACCAGCGACCGGGTTTCGTCGTTACCGACATCATCACACCAGTCTGATGATGTCGGTAACGACGAAACCCGGTCGCTGGTCAAATAAAAAAGTGGAAAAGCTAAAAATATTGGTTTTAATTTAATAATAAATTAAAAATGCAATTCCATCACGAAGTGTCAGTGGATAATATAAATCTATTAAACATAGCTTCATTTATGACTGATATCGACCTGTTAAGAGACACCCAGCATTTTACTGATTAAAACGAAAAAATAAAGAATGTTCGTCGGAATTTACTTTCGTACAGTCAGACCTCGAGTGAATAAGAAAGTGTTTTTATTATGGGCCGTATTATTAACATTACCAAAATAGCAAACCGTTAAACAATAAAAGTTTACAGTTTCAAAAGTTACACTTTCTACAGTCTCTTGAATTTAGTGAGAACTTTCTTCAATATATTTTTTATTAACATTTTTGTTATTTTTTTGACATCTCATCAAAGATGAAGAACAATATGGAAGTCATAGGCTGGTTTAAGTGAACACTTTACATAAGTGTAACATTCGCCAATTCTACCCACTATTGTCAACCACAATACTCAATTCGTGGAAGTTTTATATATTTATGAACCAATTTTGAAACATTATTCTTGAATCACTAGAACTTCACTAGAGACATCGATTGGTGAGATGAAAAGAAGCTTTTTATTGAGCAGAAACTCTTTATTAGTATATGAGGTCCAAATCCTGGATTATAATCACATACATGAGAAACGCCGGAAAACATAATTTTCATTTTTATTATTTAAGCTTATAATTTGACCAGATTATTTATTTACATTTACAACATTTTGAATCTGTCCAAATACTCGTTCACAAATCTGGATTATCTACAATTACAGGAGTTATTTTCATATTATTTAAAAAAAAAAAAGAAAATAACTCCTGTAATTGGAGATAATCCAGATTTTGTGAACAAGTATTTGGACACACTCAAAATGTTGTTAACATTTTTATTATTTCATTTATTGATTTAGCAGTTTAGTTAAGGTTAGGTTAGGAAGACAACAAAGAAGACAATGGTATGCGCATGTGAGGAGAATTGAACCATCCAGGCTTCCCCACATACCACTGCCCGGTCAACCCCAACTGGTAGTCTAACCAAAGAGATGGATTGACAGCTGGGAATCAACATCGCAGGAGGCTAATCCCTCTTAAAAACAGGCAACATAGTAGGCTATTAAAACTAGCCACCAGATGGTAAGATGAAGGTGTAGGCACCAAGATGAAGAAGGAGAAAAAGATTCGGCAGTAACTTCGTGGTTATTTCTATCCATTTTATATTTAACTTTTACAACTATGATTAAAGAAAACACTTGTTTTATACCACTTGAGTTTTATTAAAGACTACATGTTTCGGAAGTTAAACTTTCATCATTCAGGTCTGTATAATAACTAAAATATAAAATTGTTCTATAAATAAGGAAAATTTAGAAATCCAAAAAAAAACTAAATTCTAATAATAATTTATTAAATAATATATTGTTTCAAAATTCTTCACCTTTGCTTTCCATTTTTCCTTTGTTTTCAAACTCCGCCCCTTGACTAACCCCCTCCCCCTAACTTTCTCCTCTCCTTATTTATAGAACAATTTTATATTTTATGTTTTAGTTACTATACAGACCTGAATGATGGAAGTTTAACTTCTGAAACATGTGGTCTTTAATAAAACTCAAGTGGTATAAAACGAGTGTTTTCTTTAATCATTGTAACATGTCTTACCACAAAGTTAATGCCGAAACAATAAATAAAATAACTTTTATTAAGTAAAAACTTATATTCATTACAATTGTGACACGTGTTTCGATGCAATCTGAACGGTATTTTAAAATGATGTTAAATGCATTGAAACATCTGTCACGAACAGTTTTTACTGATAATAATATTCACCTACAAAAATTACACAACAAATTATGTACAACATGACGACAGAGGGCCATAAACCACGATTGATTATATTAATATTTTACTTAGGATCGTGCGAAAATTTTGTAAGTATGCCGAACGCATAATTTTTTATCAATGTATGTTTATGTACGTATGTGAATGTATGGTATAAGTTTATGCGTAAAAATACGGTTCTACTTTGAGCGTGTAAGCCTAATTAGACAAAAGCATAAATTAAGTTACATAAAATAAAAATCAGCTTATTATTTTAATGAACTTTATAATTACCGTTGCGTGCACAGAGTGATCGTAGTAGTCTTGTAGTCCATTCCAGCAGCCGTAGTGGGAATCGAACCCTCTCTTCGTGGGGGTGTACTCGGTCCTGTGGTAGCCCAAGTGCCACTTGCCCACCGCGTGTGTAGAGTAGCCGACACCCTTCAGATATTCGGGAAGCAGTTTCTCCTCCAGAGGCAAACCCCTGGGCTCAGGTTCCAGGAGTACGAGGTGTTGCATTCCTGAAAATGCAAATTTCAAACAATATTTTAAGTGCGCTCGAATCATTGCACAAATGGTGGATTTTGCCCCATAAAGATATTTTTATCAATATTTTTTAAGTTATTTAAAGAGAGATGAAGGATATCTTAACGTAGATGACGAAGAATCTAAATGGTTTTTACAAGGCTTATTGCCTGGTATAAGCTGATTTAAGTGATTACTTTATACACGTGTAACATTCACCATTATACCCATGATTTGACAACTACGCTACTCAAATTTGGGAGCCAATTTATCCTTCAATTGACATCTTCTTTAAGGTGTGAGTTCTTGGCAGCATCTATGTTTGAGTAGAGTAAGTTTTTCTTTTACTTAGCAGAGCCTTCATGAAATGTATGTAAGATTCTTCCCGAAGTATTTTACATACTACGAGAAAAATAATATCCACCTCTATAATGCACAGTGGACAGGTTCAACTGCCAAGCTGTATATATATTCTTCAATTGACACCATCTTTTAAATGTGAATTCTCCGCACCATCTAAGGTTCACTTCAGTATGTTTTTCATTAGTAGAGACATAAATTGCATGTAAAACTCTTCTAATGATGGGTAAAATTCATCATTTTACACGTACATAAAGTAAACAAAGTCTTTATTTTCCTCTCCTCTGTGCAAAAAACCGTTGTGCATCTAAAATTAGTTTTAAAAGTAGTTGAAAATTCTCTTATTTTGAACATTCAATAAAAACATTAAAAAAATATAAAAACTGGAAAATGTTGTTGTTTAATGCCTTGCGATACATTATTTTACTATCAGAAAAACTTCTCCTTTTCTAAATAAAATCGTCATTAAAACTCATCAAAGGGTTAAAAACATTTTTTTTACATTCTTGTGTATAGTTACCTGTGTGAATAGGATATTTTCCAGTTAGAAATGCAGCTCTGGATGGGGTACACAAAGGCTGTACATAATGACTATTTAGAATGATTCCGTTATAAGCGAGAGCATCTATGTTAGGGGTTGGAATTTGGTTGGATCCATGAAAACTAACATCATTCCATCCCTGTAAAAAAATAACCCATGTTAATTATTGTAATTTTAGTTTTTTTTTTAACAATATTTATTTAAAATAAAAACAGTTACATTTTGAACCTACCCAATCAGACTCATAGGAAACATATCGCTCAAGATAAAGAAATGTCTTGTAGGCCACTTGACTTTTAACACTCTCCTCATCATTTCATAGTTTGCTTTGCATAATACCACTTTTAATTACATGCTATATTAAAAAATAAAAATCATGTTTTCAGGCGTTTTCTAGTAAGTAAAATATAATCCTGGGTTCAGATCTTGCGTACAAATAAAAGAGTCTCTGTTAAATAAAAGCTTTTCTCAATCCAACAAATATGGCTGTTGTAAATTCATATGAACTGTATCATGACATTGATCAATGTATCTAGGAGTTCCCAGACTTTGATATTCTTCTACATCTTTGTTGAGATGTTGCTGGTCATTTTTTACGCGTGCAACATTATCTTTTGATGCTTAAGATTGACAACCACACTACTTAAACTCCTACATATAATTGATCTCATGACACTGTTTATGTGTGCACTGGAGCCATGTATTATTTATTAGAATTCGTTATAAATATTGACTTACCTCAAAAATATCGAAACATAATAATACTATTCCAGTGATTAACAATTGTAATTGCTATCAATTTCGATGGCTTTTTTCAACCCTTTGGTAACCCTTTGGACTTTTGGGGTTAATATACCAGAAATACCACTTTTTAAACATAAATAATTCAAAAGAAAAATTTGTCCGAAAATTTATAAATAGTCTGTGCCATTGTTTTACCTTGTACATATATAAATAAATGTATGCAACGCTATAAAATAGACAAGCAAATGCTGCTTGCATTGATGTGTAATGTCACCATGGTTATATAATCTGTATATGCACTATTGTATGAAAGATATTGAAAGTATGGGAATCAGAAAGAAAATGATGAATATGTCTGTTAGTTGCTTGCTGTATGCGGATGACGCCGTACTGCCAGCGAGCAGCGCGGAAAATTTGCAACTAATACTGTCAAGAATGTATTATGTATGTAAAATGATCTGGCAATGAATGAAAGTCAAAGGTCATGTGTTTGAAAGAGAGAAAGATACGATAGAATGTAAAATTATCGTACACAATGAATCCCTGAAACAGGTGCAAGAATTTTCTAGGAAGCATGTTCACAAGGGGTGAAAAAGTGGATAAGGATATTGAGAGAAGAGTGAATGAAGGGAATAGAATAAATGGTGCTTTGAACGGAGAGATTGCAAATAAAAATATGTCCATGGAAGCCAAACTAACGGTTCGCAACGGCGTGCTGGTACCGACACTAGTGTATGGAAGCGAAACATGGAATTGGCAAAGGAAGGATGAAAGCAGAGTGAACGCTGTGGAAATGCGCTCCCTTAGACCAATGTGTGGAAAATAATTATATGACAGAATTAAAAACAAAGATATAAGAAAATAATGTAAGGCTGAACAAGGAATAATTGAAAAGATTAGGAAAAGTTATTTAAGGTGGTATGGACATGTGCAGCAAATGGATAACGAGATAATGTCTAAGAAAATATATGTGGCGAATGTAAGCAGGAAAACAGAACGAGCACGACCGAAAAAGACTTGGTACAATCAGATCAATCAGAACCTAAAATCTGGTGTTGTCAAAAGTCTGCTTAATCGGAGGGCATGTGTGACTAGATGTATCGATGGGAAGGAGGCAAGGGGTGTATGTCAGGACAGAATAGTGTGGCGTTCCATCCTTTCTTCCTACCCCTGCACGGAAACAGTGTGATGATAGTAGTAGTAGTAGTAATGGTAAATGATGATTTAATTCTAAATATCGATGGATGACTTATTAAAGAAAAAACGAAAGTTTTAGCACAACCCTGAAGAAATCTCTAATATACTATCCAAAATGTACCTGATACTTTTATAAATCAAATAAGTATTTCTCACGAAGGTACCGAAAGCTGATTTATCGGATTTTGGTAGCCAAAGGGTTAAATAGAAGGCTTATGACGTAATAACCATGAAAAATCCATTTATAATTTCAGCATTGATTTTATCCACAAATCTCTATAAAATTCATACCAACTCAAGCGGTAATTTTAACAAATTTTATAATTATCAAATTGATCGTAAAAAATAATATTAATATTAAAATTTATTCATTATTTTACAATAGATCGCTTCGATCTTGATTATGACCCTGTCTTGGAAAAATAACCTTCAATAGGTTTTAGAGGAAAATACTTAGTCACTCTAGGTACAGTACGCCATGTAAAAAAGAACTGTTTCTAGGTACATGTTACTAACCAACTAACTATGCCGCTGGTTCCCCGCAGAGGTTGGCGGAGAGAATACATAACCGTCAATTATTTCGACTCCTGACATGACCGCTTTTAAGTATTTGACACACTTGATCTCGGTCTTCCTTTGCTCTTATTTATTACTACATTCTCTTAATAAATTTATTTTACCGTTCTTTCCCCATTCATTCGTTCCACATATCCAAACCAGATCAACCTTTCTTAATTTTATTGATAATACTTGTCTCAGTCTTTGCGTTATTTCCTAATATCACCACCTATCATACATCATTTGGACATTACACATCCCTTCAAAGATGCTAAACCAAAATGAAAATGTAGGTACTACTTATACCCGTAATTATTAAATGGATTTATATATTATAAATACTTACTTAGATATATATGTAACTTTTTGAAATTTTCACACAACCTTGCATTCGTATACTCACGTGTTTTTAAGTGATTTTTTATGACTACTATTGCACCGCGACCTTTTGAACGTAACACACGGAGTACTAAACATTGTTGACGGCGGACAGCATGCTTCTTGACAGCTATTTTTAAAATGTATACCCACAAACATTAAATAAATTGGCAATTAAAAAAATGTGCTATCTGTTTTCTTTATTTCCATTCCACTAAACTGACCCATAGGAGCGCCGGATTGGGTACAGCTAGTTTTTAATAATAATAATTGTACAATTTATCAAGTCAAGATTTAAAAATTATACATTAAAGTTATACTATAATAATAATTTTAATGAAAATCAACTTACCAAGTCATCAGCTATTATAACGACAATATGAGGAGGTTGTATTTCTTCTCCAAGTATTGAAGCACTTAAAAATATTAACAAAACTCCACATAATTTCATTATTTCCATTATCATCGAATCATTTTCTCACACTGTAAACAGAGGTTAAACCATACTTTATGAATTTTTCATTTCCTCACATAATCTTGTATAGAGAATAAAATAGAAAAATTGTGTTAACTTGAACCACCCTGGACGTTATAAGAATTATAAAAACTAGTTATAAGAACTCAGTTTTATGATTTTTTTGTATATAAATTTTATTTAAGAGTAGTATATAAGTTTTATGTAACATAAGTAAACGCATATCCTATATACATAAAACTTATAAGTAAAATAATTGAACTAAAATTATACACCTAAGTAAGTTAAATTATAAACAAAACACTTGTTTTTTACAACTTGAGAATTATAATAACAAGTAATAAGTAAGGGATGGAGGGTAAGTTGGAAGCACATGTAGTTTCCGAAACTAGTCGTAACTATATAACACTCAAGCGAGAAAAAAAAGGCGTTTTTTTTAATAATTTAATCAAGAATTACCACAAAGTGAATACCGAAATAATAAATAACAAACCTAAGTTCTTTCATTGCTAACTAAGGATCATTGAATTAATGGAATTTTTCACTCAAGAATAACATGAAATTATAGTAAATTCAAACATTCAGAGTAAATCCACTCACACGTAGGAATATAGGTACTACAAAACTAATAAAGTTGAAGCCTAAGCAGGAACGTGGTAAACCGTAGCTAGATTTCACTGCTAGAGTCACTTTTAATTATAAAAGAGATAATTATAATATAAATTAATTACGAAAAGATGATCTTATTTGATTTCAATTCAACCCGACACCAATAAAATAATATTTTCAAATTTTTATTACGTAACTTCACAGATATTCACTTTTATTTTTGATTAACATAATTAAATAATTAACACCAAAAAATGTGTATACCTAATTGATAAAACACTTGCGATTAAACAGAGTACACTGTTTGGCGGTCGGATTGATATTGAATGATGTTGTTCGTTTTTTATGACTCTTTTGACGAAATAACCGGTTTCAAAATTCATAATTAACCGCCGAAATGACTTGCCGTAATAGCAAATCGAGTATTGGAAGGTTATGGAAGGAGAATTATGCGTATAAGAGAAAACAAATCTTTTTCGGTATCATAATAAAGTTGCGAATTTTGCGATACGGTGCGTGGAACATTTTAAATGAATTATTTATGTGCGTCAAATATGTTTTGCAAAAAAAACAAGAGAGTGTGACACATTTCACTCACTCTCGCGAATAAAATGAATCTGTTAGCAATTTTTTTTCTTCTGTGTTATAGCAAAATAATCGGCATGTAAGGTGATTGTGAAACATTACACTAACTCTAGCGTATAAAAAGAAACTTTGGGCAAATATATATATATATATATATATACATATATATATATATATGTGTATATATATATATATATATATTTATATATATATATATATATATATATATATATATATATATATATATATATATATATATATATATATATATATATATATTTTTTTTTTTTTTTTTTTTATTATAAAAAAATCGACGTATCAAGCGATTGTGACACATTTCGCTAACTCTCTCATAAAAAATAAACTTTTAGGAAATAAAACTTACATCTATTTTGTTCGTCGTTAAAAAAGGAAATTAAGAGAAATAAAGTATCCTAGCAATTAATGCACCCATAAATCGTTTCACGATCTTATTATCAATAAGACAGACTCAAAATTGACATTCTCCATGAAATGTATTAAATGACATTTTCCGCAAATTATGACTAAACCAGAACCATCTTAAAATATGTGGCAACTTAAATTTTAAAGCAAATTTATGTTTGTCTTAAATTGTAAGTATTTGATTAGCAAATAAGCAATCTTTATCGTAGTTTTGAATTCTTACTTAAAATTAGGTTTAATCTGTAACAAAGAATTATTACTGCGGTTTAAAAAAAATATATTGACAGTATTTTTAGTGTTTTCAAATCATAGTTAACTAAGCTGGGGTTGTCCATACAAGTTATTTAAAATGACATCTCAACATACATTTTTGAAAAACATACATAATTTTGCAAAAATAATGGTCATTAAAGAAGATTTTATTTACACATGTATATTATATATAAGTAATTTTAGTTTAATTGTAGATAAAAAAAATATATAAAACAAAAATGAGAGCACGATATTATCGTTGCACTGATAGACAATCATAACGCTGACAGTGATGAGTTCAACATATCATAGACACAATTTTGATTTTAAGCAATTCACATTAAATTTCTTCCAACACTTATTTACGTTAGATAATTGACTACATAAATGGTAGTACAAAGTTGACGACCAACGAATCCATATATGGTGTATGTACTAACGTATAAAATCAATCATAGATTTTCAAATGCGGAAACACGTATGAAGGTATAACATTATAATCACAATAACAAAGAAAAAAAATATAATACTAGTGAGTAATGACTAGTATAAAATGTTTTATTATTTACAAACCCCAACACGTACAAAATCTACCGCAATATTAACAATAAAATACAACAGAACAAAACAATTCGATATAGTAATACCCCACTTTGCCCGGGTAATCCGTACAAGTGAAACAGCGCTAAGCGGGGTCTATTTTCCACATGATAATGGTACAGCAAAATGACATTTTTCCTTGCACGAATGTCTGCCATCTTTGTACGCACTGTTCAATTATCGCGATTTTAAGTACAAAAACTAATGCGTTTCAAACGACAAAACAGTAGCACATTATACGTTAACTAATTGGGAATGCACACACTTTTTACACGACCGAAACAGTATAAACTGTTTGGGAGTCGACACGCTGTACATGCGACCTAATAAATATTACGAAGTCTCAGAGTAAAATATTGCATTTTTTAGTTCCTCGGTGAATCACTGAACGGCGCTATTTAATCAGCGTTATAGCGAAACAGCGTAAATAGGTGTGGCGTTAAGCGGGGTATTACTATACTTACATTGTATTTAAGCAAATTTTATTTTGATTATATCCAAAAAACACGTATTATTTCTAGTTTATCAATATATTTTAGTATGGAAACGCGAACAATTTGTTTTTGTGACTAATTACTTATTTCATTCGATTTTTTTTTACCAATTTTATTCCGATACGTCGCGCGTCGTAAACGATTCGGTCGCAAATTAAATTGTTTCTTGCGATAACCGTTAACTGCTTTTCTCCGCAACATTGACTTTTGACTAAAATTGTTTATTTTTAATTCTGCGAAAACGGTAAAAAGTTTGCTCAAATCTGCGAAATGAGACCGTTCCCTTCTGCATTGGAAAATATTTTTCTCACATTTTTGGAGTGTCAAAGCATTATTTACAAAATCTGGGTTTCTCCGCTTAGGAATTATTTTTACATTTTGACATCTGAACACTGACTTTTGGCGAGATTTTTTTTATTTTTTATTCAGCGACAACAATAAAAATTTTAGGCTCATCTGTGATCCCTTTTGCGTTCGAAATATATTTTTCTTACAACATTTTTGGATGTGCCAAATCCTTATTCGCAAATCTGGATTTCTTCACTTTGGAGTTATTTTTACATTTTCACATGTAAACATAGATGAAGAAAAATAAAGAAATCAGGGTATTTACAGGGATTATGACCTATCATAGGCTGGTTAAGTGATCACTTTACACACGTGTAAAATTTATCATTTTACCCATGATTGAGTTTAGTTTTCGCTGATTTTTATTTGATATAACTGATTTCAGTGCACCATTCATTCCGTTCCCAGCATTCACTCACCTTACTATATCTTTATCAGTCTTTCCATTCCTAGAAAACATTTCCAAAATATACAAAATGTACGAAATCTATACGAAATCTACCCGTTCCAAAACATCCAGATCATTTATCTGTTCCCGTTCTAAAATTGGTTTGTATGTATTGTAAAATAAATCAAATTATACCCGCCAAATTACGAAAAATACAAAATTAAATTAAATTAAAAAATAGTGAAATAATGTACCATAATAATAAAATATCTAATACTTATACTTATTACTATAATATCCACTAAAATTTAGTTTTAAAAAAATAACAAAATTGTACTGCCATCTATGAATTCTTTTTAAAACCTTCTAAATCCGTGAAGGTGATGAAACTTGCAAAATTCGTACATAGAGTTCATACCAGTTTTCAAACCGATACATCGCTCACTCCTTTCAAGAACGTCATAAATCAAAAAACTTGATTTTTCAGGAGAACGTTTTTTAAGTTTAAAAATTATTAAAAAGTATTAAAAATAAATATCAAGCAACTTACTGAACTTTTTACTGTGCAACAGATCTTTTTAAGTAAAACCTGAAGGTTTCTTCTACATTTGAAAAATATTTAGTTTATTAAAAAAAATAATTCAACAATACTTTTTCTTTAAAATGCAAAAACAAAACTTTCTACCCTGTAGCGAGCAAATATTAAGTTAAAATCATGCCGCTTTTGCTGAGATATAGTACATTTTCTGGGCATTCCGAAAATATGCACAACTGAAAATTGACGATTTTTGATTTATGACGTTCTTGAAAGGAGTGAGCGACATATTCTTTAATTTTCGAATGTCGCCGTGGCGTAGTTAGGTAGAGGCTCCACTGCGAAACTGGGTTCGAGGGTTCGAATCCCGCCAAATGCAAAATTGATATAAGAAAGATTTATTTTCAATTGATTTGGGTGATTGTATTCACATTTACCTTCCCTATCCTTGCTATACTACCTGCAGATAAGCCTCTAAAAGTAGAGGCTTTGCGAGTTAAAAAACACACACACATACATCATTTCATTAATTAAAAAAAATTTTAAAAGTGCTTTTGTAATTCAATCGCTATGAAAATATGCAAAGATGATTGTCCAAAACGTTCATAAAAATTGAATGTTTGTTAAGCAATTCGTCAATAAAATTAGGCGCATTAATCTCTGTATTTACACACGATATTAATATTTAACAAAGTAACGTAAATTCCATAAAAAATGTGTAAAACCGATCATCATCCCTTGTTTCATAGCGTCATCATGTTCAAATCTAAAAAAAAATAATGAAAAAAAATATTTACTTCCCTTACATTTTTTTACTTTAAAAATTAGCTGCTTAAGACAAGGACAATTATTCTCAAGTGATAGTCGATACGTATAGAAACCTGACATGGCACGCACAGAAGAACTGTGATTTGTGTTGTTTGTATATAAATAAAATGTTCTGGCAATATGCAAATTTATTTTTTATGGTAATTCAGAATGATTTTTTTCAAATTTCCGCTCTTAAGTGCTCTTGGCTTATAGCGCTACAAAACCATGAGCAATCACAATTTCAATTTCTCACCATACTTTTTAACAACAGCAATTTTATACAATTTAACCTCTAATTAGATATAAATAGAAACAAACGGATAATTATCATATTCGCTAATTATTATCTGCAATTCTACAATTCGGTATCACACGCAGATTTACGATGTCCTTCAGGCACAAGTGTGAGATACGGATGTAAACCACTGACCGCTTATCTCGCGAACAAAGATACTGGCTAACATGTACAAAATTTTAGATTGTGTACAAACAAGAAGGAACCTTGATAAGGCTGGATCTGGATATGTAATTACTAAAACATGCATCATATGAATATGTGGTATGATATAATTCACATATTATATCATGGTGCGATTCGCGAAACCTCTCGTTGAGGTCAATGATCAACACTGATAATGAATACACAAATCTATCCACAACATTTTGAGTGTCCAAATACCTGTTAAATAATCTAGGATCTTGTATACATCCAGATAAAAGCGTCTCTGCTCAATAAAAGCTTTCCCAATCCAACAATAGATGACTCTAGTGGTGTAATGAGATTAATGTTATATGTAGGAGTACCAAAAAACTAAGTAGTGTGTGGTTGTGAATCATGGGTAGAATGTCGAATGTTCAACTCACATGTCTCTACAATAATAATGAGATTAATGATAAATATAAAAGTTTCAAAAATTTTAATAGTGAGGTATTCAATTATGGGTAGAATGGTGTATGCTGCACGTGTGTAAAGTTATCTTCTATTCCGTTTTTTTTTATTTATCCTCCGATAGATTGTTACCATAATTTTTCATCTCCCCATCACGAAAACACACTCATCACGAAATCACCCAAATATGTATATATTTCTTAATTTAAAAAGACATGATTCTGAATAGGTCCTACAATCAGTTACTTTTTAACACGATGTATCTCAGTTTAAAAAAATCCGCGTAAAGAAGATATTTTTATATTGAAAGGGTATGAAATGTGTGTTGTATGTTAATTAGGTATTTCAGAGCAGTGGAAGAAAGTCGTAAAGGTTAATTTCTTCACAATAATTAATTAAACAATAATTATTAATACAGCTATTCATTTCTTATTCGATGAATCGTATTTTGTGAACGAAAATTATACTGACAAATTGTGTCGATAATACCAAAAAATACCCAGAAAAGTCACATAAAATTATGTCGGGTTGTGGCCCCAGTACAATTAATAACACAACCTGTGTTATTATGTAGTTTAAATTAATTTTAAAAAATACTAGAAAGTAAAAGTTAAACGGGATTATAATTTGTTTAAAATATTAATAAATGAAATGAAAAAAAATCTAGGTATTATTGTAAAGGTTTATGTCAATGTATTTAATATTTATGAACATTTAAAAAGTTTTCAATTTTTAACTTTAAAGTGGTTTAATTTTTCTTTAAGATTGACAAAAAAAAATATCTTTAAAAGATTCGATTAAAAAAATAAAAAAATTGAAATCGCGTAGAAGAAATTCGCGTTCAACGAATTGCGTGTTTAATGATCCAAGTTTAAATATAGTATATCAATTTAATTTTATGTATATTGTACAATCTGGAAGTTCTGGTGTCGTTGACCTTACTGGATGATTACTCATTTCAAATAACAATATTAATTAAATTTACATACGTACTAAGTGCAAAAAATAATAATTTCGGACACAAAAAATAATTCAACACGATTTAATTTTTTACTTTTTTTTTTATTAAAAATTATGAAATATTAATTCGTTTTAAAATACAAAGAGTCATTTTTTCATCTCCTTAATGCATAATTTTTAAAATAACGTAAATAAATAATATCAGTAATTATTTTTCATTTAAATATTTAATATGGTTTTTTAATCGAGAGTTAGTGTTGCAACAACATTATATTCTAGGTTATCAAATAATGTGATAGCGGATTAATAAAAGGGAAAAACAAAAACAGTGTAAACATTTAGAAATTTGAGAGTATTTGTTTTAAAAAGAGGAGATAATTTTTGGTAAAATCCATGTTGGGTTTTTTAATAAATATGTAGCAACCTTTTCGGGTCTTAAAAATATTGTTTATATACCCATATACAATCTTTATGCAATGTATTGAACTAAATAACTAACCATCACGCCGCTTCCCGCAAGGGTGGGCAGAGAAAAGTGAGAACCACACTAATCTGTCTTTACACACAATCTTCGCCTCTTTCACGTTAATGACTCCTGAGCACATTCAAGTTTGAATCCTGAACACAATTCAATGTACACATTCAAGTTTTTGAAATATTCGATCACGCCAAATTTTCCTCGGTCATTAGAAATAAAGTAAACTGATTTCACTACGGTTCATACTCTCACAATTTTTAATCATCAGATTAAAACTTTTCTCATTACACCGAAAAGTTGTGATTTTGAAGGGATTATTTTTTTGTTTTAATATTCAGATTTTTTTAAAGAATTTTTACGAATAATCTCTTTTAAATTATTTTACGAAATTACAATCAATTAGAGCAAGTCGCTCACCGCTGTTATTTTTCAAAATAACCTTTAGAAATAAAATTTATCAAAAAATACAAAGATAAAATGCCATACCAAAACAATTCTAATAGAACTTTAAATATTTGGGAACCAAGTAGGCACATCAATAACCTTCTTATAGATATAAAAAAAATTAAAGACATTAAAATGCTAAAAAAATAATAAAATGAATTGTATACATATTAATCAAAAAAAGAAAAAAAATATACTTAAAATAAATTATATTACCAACAAACATAAACATTAAATAAAAAGTGTTAAGTCGCTCTCCATGCACAAGAGCTTAGTCCCTTTATTGGAGAGATCTGAGGATTATTAATTTTAAGATTGTACATATCTGCAAAATGGATTGAAATTATAAAATCAAAAAGTTTTGTAACCATATTAAATAAATAAAAATCAAATAATGAAAATATCGATTTCGCGACGAAGATAATTCGCTGCGAGACGACTTTTAGGTTCACAAAGGTTGCATAGATGAACAAAGTTCACCTTCCTATTTTATAAGTAAAGCATATAGAATCTAC
This sequence comes from Brachycentrus maculatus, assembly GCF_059751285.1. NCBI lineage: Eukaryota > Metazoa > Arthropoda > Insecta > Trichoptera > Brachycentridae > Brachycentrus > Brachycentrus maculatus. The sequence goes on from NW_028281085.1 coordinate 561,721, forward strand.
AATCTACCTCCTGACTCTTCCGGTGGCTTCCGGTGGTCCCTTAGTCTTTTAAAGTCAGGTCCGCACTTCAAAGTTCAGACGAGAACTGCCAACAAATAATTGTTGGCAGTGGACGTCCTGAATGGCGAGAGAACTATATGTAATGATTTTTGGAACTTTGGTGTAGCTTTTGAAGGCAGACGCCTAAGATTTTCTTATTGTCTAAATTAAAAAAATAATAAGATAATCTTAGATGATCCATCTTCAACAGTAGTAAGTTCAAAGTTATTGGTTTTCCCACTGCACAAGACGTCTCCTGCTGACAATTCAGTTTTTGACCGAACAACGGACGTAGCATTGTATTGATTCAAATAAATCATTTTTTAGTCAGAAAGAATCCTTGCCTTCACAGCATGCTTCTCAAATTTATTACGTTAATTAACGTTAATATAAATGTAATCACCACGTCAAATTGAGGTTTTTCAAAATAACCTCTTACGTTTAATGTTGCCATTCAATCCACATAAATTTGTATCAGCCAGAAGATATACAATTGGCGAGCTAACTGAGACTTTGCAGTGAACAATGGGCAATGGCAAGTGTGAGAAATTGATACTTGGCAATTATTGCCTTCGGAAGTCCTCGGGTCCCGCGGCTCGTAAAACATATTCAAATGTTCCATTGTGATCCATCCTTCGGCTGATCATAGGTTCATGACAGCTGAGAACCCTATCAATGAAGATATCAGGAGAACACGAGAGGTGGGAGATGCTCCGTATATATTCCGGCCGAACAAGGCTATCAGTCCACACCCATTCGCGTTATACTGGTGGCGGTGCACCGACCATTCGTCTCGATAATAATTCTTCTCCAGGGTGACGTCATCGGACCAATTAACGTTTGATTTTAAAGAGATAAAAAAGCATCACGTGTCGATCACTCCAAATTAGCCTGTGTGACATTGAATCAATGTTTTTGCAAAACTTGTGACGTGATTTCCGGATGTGAGTTGTGTTGGTGTAAGTGTGTTGTGTTTATTTACACATGTGTTGGACCAGATTAAGGATAACAATAGTGAAATGCTTCTAAGGCAAATATTTATTTAATTTCTACTTAGAGTTATTTTATTTTATTTTTGCATCTAAAAATATTCGACTAAATCTAAGCCGAAATAATAATGCGCATATATATGTATTTCACTAGAAAATCAAACTTCTAGGGTATTCCCTCTTCTTACGATTGTATTATCGATATCTTTATTTGACAACGGGGTTTGACAAATATTTTAAATATTTTTTTTTATGTGGAAATCATAAACATTTGTACTAGTATTTTTTTTAAATGTGATTAAAATATTGTTTTAAGGACACTGATATTAAAAAAGTGAAATTCATTTTCCATGTAAAACTTATTCACTTATAAGCAGGGCTTTTTTTGAAACACAAAAGTTCCGGAAATCACTTCATGTCATGCTTTTTACTAAAAAATTAAGTTCATTATAATACTATATTTTATTATTTTGACGAATTATACAAATAAAGATTATAATTACGTAAGCGCGAACATTGTTCCGTCTAATTGATTTTGAAAATAAAAAAATATATATAATTATGCGTGAAAAAATATGCCGGTGTTCCACCGCATTACATGGAAAAAAAGCCCTGCTTACAATTATTTTTCCTTTTATTTTTTGACATCTCATCAAAGATGAAGAAGAATATGGAAGTCTGGGCATTTACGGGTCTGACGACTGTCATAGGCTGGTTTAAGCGACCGTCATAGGCTGGAGATAATCCAGATTTGTGAACAAGTATTTGGACACACTCAAAATGTTGTAAAGTACATAAATTAAGATGTTTCATGACACTCATACAAAACTTAACTTTACTTTTAAATAATTTCCATGAAATAGTTTTTCAAAGAGATCATTTTATAATTTGATAGAACTTCGTCTTATTTTTTTAAATTTACCTTTAATTTTATAGACCTTTAATTTTGTAGAATTTTATAACTAATTTCCGTGAGATTATCTATCAACTCACTGCCGTTAAATTGATTAATTAAAAAGTTCACATATTTCACTCTTAACATTTAGATAACAATAGTATAATATTCTGAATGGAAGGAATGTATGATATTAAAATGGGATGTGATTGAATGTAAGATTTTATTAACTTGAATTCGATCTCTACTGAGAATAAAGTATATTGTCAAAAACAAATAAAAGGAAGATTTTTTTTATCTAATGTGATAATTTTTGTCCGCAAAAAATGCTTTAAAAGAAGTGACATACATTTCAAAGATGTAATTTACTTTATGCGATTAAACATCTTCAGAGCGATGGTGATTTTATTTTTTTATATATATTAACATACCTGCTTATATTAAAAAAATTGACTACTAAAAAAAATATTACAAAATGCGAAATAAATATCATTCGATAATTTATATCCACTATGTACATATATTTGAATAAATACTAGTTACAGGGAAGCCGAACCATAAAAGTTTGAGAAGTAATGGTTTTAAACACAGGTTCTTAACCTTTTTTTGTTCAACACCTCCTTTCGAAATTTCTCAAAAAAAAATGCTTGAATTAACCGTAACAGAGAAAGGGTAGGAATATAGATATATTGTCAAATTCCAGACCCTTTTTCTGTCTCCTAGTGGTACCAGTAACCCTTGAAGACTTCCCCAGCGCTCATTACAGAGTGGGGAATTGCTATTGAAAATAGTAATAATGAAATAATACTTTAAATTATAAAATGTTTCAAAATATATATGTAGTAAAATATTACCTTAAAAATCCTTTTTAATCCATTTGCAACAAGTAATAGATTTTTTTACATTGTTTAAAAAGCAAACAATAAAACTATTAATGTTATCACATACATCAATCAATTAAATTTGAACAGAAACATAATAAATTAAATTACATGCTATTAATACCAGGAAGCCACTGAAAGCGAGAATGCTAATTAATTGTTTTATAACCTTTGTTAAGGATAATTACAACGAAAGCTATAATTATAAATAATTTTAATTCATAATTTTTCGGTTTTGTTTTTAAGTAATTAGAAAAAAAAATGTTTTCATTCTTTGTTCGATAATTCCTGATATTATTTTCCTATCATACAATACTGATTTCTGATTGAAATATGGTTATATTTTTTTATCTTTGTAATAATATACAAAAAAAAGATTACTATAAAATATTTATTAAGTACGCATAAAAATTATGAAATGAAATATAAAAAGCAAAATTGTATATGTGTACCCAAAATGCATTCACGAGGAAAAATTAAAATAATTATCGTTTTCATTAAAATCGTTTCAAATTCAATTATTATTTTTCCTATCACACCGGATTTTTCACCCTACGAATGATAAATCAAAATTATAGATGTCTCAATTTGAGATGAAAGGTCTTAGATGGATTAAGCTATTTTATTTTTTTGCCTGATGGCGCCAAATCAGCCATACCAAATATATTGAATTACCTACCCGCTGGTGAAAAGGATCCAATACCATTGCAAAATATACTTAGGTTTCAATCATTCATGCAGTGAATAAAGTGATCACTTAAGTCAGCCAAGGCGTAACTTATGGGATGCTCAAACTTCCATCTTCGTCCATATAAAAAAATGAAAAAGTCTGGAAAGGTGTCAAAAGTCTTCATAGAGGTCTCGGACACCTTCTTACATATGTGAATTTTCGGCACCATCTATGGTCGAGTTGAGTATGATTTTTATTTAGCAGGGGCCTTCATGAAATGTATATAAGATTCATCCCGAATTATTTTGCATACTAGGATACGCCTGAAAACAAAATTTTTAAATTTTGACGAAACTTACAATCTGACCAATTATTTTTATTCACAAAAGTTTAGGTGTGACCAAATCTTGATTCACAAATCTGGGTTTTCCAGAATGTATTTATTTTATATTGACGTCTCAGCATAGATGAAGAAGAATATGGAAGTTTGGATATTTAAAGGGTTAACGACCTGTTATAGGCTGGTCTAACTGATTATTAACGACATTATGAAGGTTTTAACCGAAAGATAAATATAACTCATGAAATTTGAGAAGTGTGGTTATCAATCATGGGTATAATGACAAATGTTACACATATATAAAGTGATCACTTGAACCAGCCTATGGCAGGTCAGCGACCCTGCAAATACTTAGACTTCTTTATTCTCCTTCATCTATGTTGTGATGTCAATTGATACGTATATTTGTGCGTGTGTACATGATTCTCATTTTTTTTAGTTACATTTACATAAGGTTACAAAAAAATTCTTGTTCAAATTTTAATATGATTTAATCAATTAAGATCAAAAAGTTTTTTGAATGTTCTTCTTAATGTCAGGCAATTATTGTTATTTTTCTTCTCTCTCCATATCCTCTTATATATTTTTATTGTTAAAGTGAATTTTGTTTGCTAGAACCAAAACAAATCGTAAACGTGTGAAGGTTTAAAAAAAAGGTCAATGAAATCGGCAGTGCCAATAACTGGGGGAGAAAGGGTTGTCAACAACACCCTCGTTTACCCCAAATAATTGCCAAAATTCCTATTCGCATCTGTAAAGATTGTACATATTCTTTGTGCCTTTTACACATGAATATGTAAATAGGGTTTCATACCATAGCACATATTTACATATACCGGAGGCGTAGACCAAACTTCAGTGAAATCTTTCAGAACTAGTTCCGCTCTAGGCATTGCAAACAAAATTTATTTTATTACTTCCGACCGTTCACAAAAAGAATATCGAATCAATTAATATACTTTTCGTTTTCCGTAGTCCTATATAAGACTCAAAGTATTGTTAATTTTTAGTAAATATCATTAATATATAATACATATATAATACATACTAGATACAAAAACGTAGGTCATATGGTAATGGAATATTTCAGCAGGATTTAACCCCCTGCCACAAATCAAAAAAAAATATTAAATTTTTCACACAAAAAAAATGGGCTGTGATTGACTGGTCAAGAATTTTACCAGACAAAAACCCAACTGAATATCTATCGGCAAACTGTAAGAACCAGTTCTCCAAAATTGATTGCACTACTACCGTAGTAGTGCCGAATAATAGAAATTTTCTACCGAAAAGCCCATTTTGTCCATAATTCAGGTATGGTTTCGAGACGAAAAATGGCATCCACGTGCCAAAACCTTATATAATAAATGCCAAGAAGAGTAACATCTTTGATTAAGCCCAAATGAGATCATATAAAATATTAATTTGTGATATAACTAATAAACAAAAGATTTTACAAAACTTTTTACGAAAATACAACAGCAAAAAGTTTTGTTTCGATTAATCTGTTCGATACTGTATTTACTTGAAAAGTTTGCAAAGTTTCCGGAATTCCGTATCTGATGAAACTTCGCTTATTTGCGTAAACCTTCAATATTTTGCAGTACATAAAATATACAATCTCAAAAGAATTGTATTATTTATTAAATTGGCATCGACGTTATGGAATAACATGATGATTTAAATATGAAAAAATAAAACATGTACTCATTTAAGATTTATTTTTGAGTTAACTTATGTAAACACGGCTAGTTTTGAGAACTACAGATGTTCTCATTAACAGGTGAAAAAAATTCTGTTGTATTTCAATTCTCAAAAATATGTATGTGGTTTATATTTCACCGTCTTTTTCATTTTTTAGTATGTTCGTCTGTTGTTTACATTAACAAACTCAAAAGACAAAAGAATGGTCCGAAACAGGTGTTTTTATTATTATTTATTTAAATAATAATCATATATTCACATATTTTTAGTTTATATCCATTCCTGAGGATGACAAGATGCATAATACCATTTTTAAGTGAATAAAATAATACGGTACCGTAGAACAGGGCTACTTGAACTTTGATGTGTTTCTTGAGCCCAGTACAAAAAATAAATAAATCAGTATTTGGTCTACAATAATGAACGTAACGTTTCCTTGCCAGGTGACATTTATTGTCTCGATAATTCGATTGATACCACGATCTAAATAAAAAAAAATGTACTGGGCTCAAGCAACACATCAAAGTTCAAGTAGCCCCGTTCTACGGTACCTACTTAGATCGTTTATTATATTTGGTATAATTAGGTATTTTAAAATATATTTAATGTAGTGTTCATGATTAAAAGGAGTATCTTATCTTGTCTGAAATCTTTAGTACACATCGCCCGCACAGACTATGACAGCGCGCCGCGAACGATTGCAAACTTGACGACTCACGCACATGCTAGTCTTAAGAATGAAAGGTATATGTAGTATTAATAAATTTAAAAAAAATGTAAATATAAAAAAATTAATATAAAATCGATTTGTTTTCTAAGGCTTCCAATTTGGTTGGTAAAATGTCAATCTTGAAGTGAAAAACCTGCATTTATTTAGTAATTTACATATAAATCTATATCAGATGAATTGATCAGTATGAATTGACTAGAAAATCATCACATGCGTTTGGGTAATTCCTACTAATTGCATTACAACAAGGGAAATTAAATGTAGATTTACATCATCACTCCAGAATACGTGTATCAACAAAAAATGAGAGCACATGAATCGCCCATCGCTGAATCCGGAACTACAATAGACAAGGTCGTGAGAACCGTTCAGTTGGGAACTTCCATTTCTCACCTACTAAGCGATGTGTTTAGTGAACAATTTTCATTTTTTATTTTTTTTTTCTTTATTTAAAATTCTTTTGCATTACATAAATTCAAAAACAAAAAATATTTATAAAAAATAAAAATAAATACAAAAAAAGATCCCACAAAGGCATGGCCTGTGTGTGGGTATACAAAATAAATAGTCATAGTACAGGGTATAAGGGTATAGGTTTCTAAGTAGAATTAGTTAATACAAAATACAAAAAACTTAAATTAAATACAAAAAAATAAAAAATAAAAATAAAAATACTTGCCTCTCAGTGAGCAATTTTTTATTTTATTTTATTTTTAATTAAAACTTAAACATAAAACAAGATGACAAAGTAAAAAAGTAAAAAGTTAGCGATCATGTTCTAAATGAAAAAGGAACTTAAATCTGTCTCTTTTATAAATAATGTAAGCAAATTTTTTAATTTACACGAACTTGGGAATTAACATCTAACAAATAGTCTTTGTGGAATAAGTTGAACAGTTTTGGAGCTATGAAAAATGAGTGTCTTTGCGCAAGTCTGGATTTACAAAAAGGGATTTCTAATAAATTATTAATTCGTTGGCTAGATCTATTATTATTTTTATTTAAACCGGTCATAATGGGATATGGAACAGGAATAGGTTTTTAGTATATTTTAAATGTCCAAATTTATGTCACGAATTCTGAATTTCTTTCATGTAGAAGTTGTTTAAATTAATTAATTATTAAATCCAGAATTTGAACCCACTCTATAATAATAATAAATAATAAATAATAAATGAAATATTGTGTGAATGAAAAACTGATCTCAAAAATACGTTTAATAAAAATTGAAAACGATATTTTCAGGAGTCTCCTAGTATCTATGTAAAATAATTCGGCATGAATCTTATATGTAATTTATATTTGAAACAGTAATTTTGTGATTTTTCATTTAATAATTAAAATTCGACTTGGTTTTTAAATTACTTTAAATGTTTTATTTTAACTTAATTATAATGTCTACCGGTTTCGAAGCTAACTTAAAAAAGAAGCGGTTAGCTTCAAAACTAACCGCTTCTTTGTCAAGTTAGCTTAGAAAGCGGTAGACATTATAATTAAATTTTTATAGTGATTTTAAAACAAAGTTACATTTTAATTTTAATATTGTATGTATTTCTTAATTTAATTATCATCTTGTATGTTTCCGCCTCCGTAGTGTAATGGTCAGCATGTTCGGCTACCGTTCTGGAGAACCCGGGTTCGATTCCCACGGGGGGTAAGAATAAATATGTGTGATTTTTTCACTGTAATATTTATTCAATATTACCCTGGACTGGTACTTGAAGTGGAGGGCTGATCACCTTTCCTTCATGTGTAAACGATCAAGATAACACTGCGTTTACCATTGGGGTGCAGATAAGGGTTTTATTATTATTATTATGTATTTCATAAAGGTTTCTACTAATAAAAAATGCTCTCGCCAACTATGGATGTCACCAAAGAAGTAGATCATCAATACAGAAGATCTTTTCAACTGAAGCATATATTTAAATAATATAATAAAATAACAACCATGTAGTTTTTAGTAGACATCATCAGACTGATGATGGTCGATTATGACGAAACCCGGTAACTGGTCAAAAAAATATTTGTACTAAAAACTATGTGATTGTTATTTTATTACATAATATGCAGTTCCACCAATAAATGTCAGTAAAAAAAATAAATCGTATTAATTTAGCTTCCGAAAAGTGAGTAATGTGGTTATCAATCATGGGTAACAAAAAAACTCTGATATGAACAATTAATACATATGGGGTAGGGTTTACAAACTCTGACTCAAGAGTCCGCGACACTGACTATGGGACCACAACCGGACACGAAATTAAATGGTCCGATATAAAAATCCTTACATACAGACATTAAACGCGTGATACAGACATTAAAAGTCGTTTTTTTTTTAAATATTTGTATGATAAATCAACCTAAATATATATTAACATGTTCTGTAGATACATTTCCTGTATAAATTGGCGTATATTTGTTACATTTTGTTGTACAAATTGGGTTTCATTTTCAACAAATTTATTTCATAAATTACGCCCAATCGATAATTAAAAAAAAACTAACTAATATCACGCCGCTTCGCCGCAGGGGTAGGCAGAGAGAATAGAACCCCACACCACTCTGTCTTTGCAAACATTCTTCGCCTCTTCCACGTTCATGCATTTCCTCATACATACTCGATGATTAATTATTACGACTCCTAACCTAACCACTTTCAAGTATTTGGCATACCTGATCATGCCAGGTTTTTCTCGGTCTTCCTCTGCTCCTTTTTCCAATTACATTCGCCTCATAAATTTGTTTTGCCGTTCTTTCCTCACTCATTCATTCCACATGCCCAAACCATCTCAACACACCTTTTCCATTCAATATTTTAACAACAACAAAAAAAAGAAATCGTAAAAAACAATAAATAATAATAAAATATAAATAAAAACTTTTATTATGATGGAATAGTAAGCAAATATTTATTTGATAATATAAATAAGCTCAAGTCGCAAGTATTGAATGATTAAAAGTGACATTTATTATGTACTTATAATGTAAATTATTAAACTAAAAAAAAATAGATTAAAACTCGGTATGGAAAAATGTATTTATATTATTTATTCACAGCATGATGGATAAGATTAATCTGAAAAACATTAATGTAATCAAAATGATAAGTTCAATAAAAAACTTTCCATCGATAACCTGAATTAATTTAAGAAATATATGCATATGTTTTAGATGTAAAAATAACGATACAAATAAATAAATTCTCCTTTTATTTCAGGAATAAAATGATAATACGAAGACTTTTCGGATTTCTAGTATTCGCAACACTTACAGCATCCTTTGGAGACGCCATATCCACACTTTCTGGACAACCACATATTATATTTATAATTGCAGATGACTTGGTAAGTCAAATATCCATTAAAATTTCCACAAATATTCATAGAATTGATTATATTTAACATTTAATTAAAATAATTTAAATTAATCTAAATTTTCAAAACATTTTAAGTGTGTCCAAACACTTGTTCTCAAATCTGGGTTACTCCAGTTAGGAGTTATTTTTACATTTTGATATCTTAACACGTTGTCGGCGGGACACGGCATTTGCCGTTTTTCGCGGACTGTCGGTCAACTGCGGGACACGGCAAATGCCGTTTTTGTCGACTGTCGGTTATCGGCGGGAAACGGCAATATACGGGTTTGTTATCAGCGTGAAATAAAACGCGTTGAAGGGTAATCTGCTACCTGGGTGTTAGGCGATAGTCTGTTGACGTTATTTGAGATGTCTTGTCCAGATTGGCTAGTGTGTCGCTTGTAAAAGCATCCCCAGAAATCTAGAGTTTTTATGCGATCTCAATCTCAAGTTTAGTTTGAGCCATTTCACGTATTGGACTATTTTTCATACCGCTCGCACTGTTTTGTTTACTGTTTGGTATGTTATTATTTGAATATATTAGCATTGTATAGGGAATGATACTTCGGAGGGGAAGACTATTTTTTATAGTTTACAATGCTTCTAAAATTGTGAAATACGGAATACTAAATTAAAAATTATGATTATAATTTATTTTTGATGATCAAATGTCATTTATGATTTCTTTGAATGTTTCAATCGAAAATATTATTTGGTTTAGAAATTGTGTCAATTTTAAGAAAGCGATATATTTTTGCGCTAATCGCGAAAAAAACCCGCTATAGGCTAGAGTCTATTGTTCGAAGCGCCCGACTACAATGTGTTAACAGATGACGAAGAATATGGAAATCTGGGTATTTACAGGGCTAATGACCTGTCATAGGTTAGTTAAATGATCACTTTACACACGTGCAACATTAATCATTCTACCCATGATTGACAACCACACTACTCAAATTTTTGAAACTCTCAGATATATTGATCAAAATTATGACACGGTTCATATGAATTCATAACAGCCATGTATGTTGATAATTGAGAAAGCTTTTTATTTAGCAGAGACCCTTTTATAACACATCTGTAAAGTGATCACTTAACCAGCCTTTGACAAGTCGTAAGTCTTGTAAATACTTGGTCTTCCATATTCTTCTTCATCTGTGTTAAGATATCAAACATGTAGAATTTCAAAATATTTGAGATACTTAAATATGTTCTGTTTTTAATCTGTTGATAAGTGTAAAAGTAATTAGTTTTATTTTCCATGCAAATTGTTTTTCCCATATCCACTTACGTTTTCGAATAGTAACATATCACTGTAAAGTCTGAAGATATGAGTATAATATTAACAATAAGTGTTTAGTTTCAAATTTGCATATCCTTTATACGTTCTATGGACCGTATAAATTCTTACATACGGCAGAAAAATACCCAAATCAAATTCCTAAAACACACAACCTTGCTTAAATATTTTAAGTAGCTATTTATTTCCGTGATAATAATGACCATTCCCATTGTTATATGGAGTAACAATTGTTTAGTGTAACTCATTGCAAGTTATGGAGAGGTATCGCCTTGTAATATCGCTCACTCCTTTCAAGAACGTCATAAATCAAAAAAACTTGATTTTTCAGGAGAACGTTTTTTAAAAATATAACACAATGTATTAAAAATAAATATCAAGCCACTTGTTAAACTTTTTACTATGCAATAGATCTTTTTAGGTAGAACTTGAACTTGGTTTTTTCTCCATTTGAAAAATATTTAGTTTATTTAAAAAATTAAACAATCAATACATTTCCTTCAAAATGCAAAAACAACACTTTTTGCCCTGTAGCGGGTAAATATTAAGTTAAAAATATGCCTCTTTTGCTGGGATATAGTACATTTTTTGGGCATTCCGAAACATGCACAACTGAAAACTGACGATTTTTGATTTATGACGTTCTTGAAAGGAGTGAGCGATATGTCCGATTTTTCGTTTGCATACTCTTAAATTTAGATGGATTCCGCCCTTCTTTTGTATTTTATTTTTATTCCATAGTTAAGTCGCTTAGTCGTCTTTGACGTGAGATTAATCATGCCGAGTACATGACAGTAGCGAGGTTACCGCTAATTTGATGTTTAGGTACCTAACTGTTTAATTTTCTTGATTTGTGATAATATCATCGCTCCGTAAGGTTATTAAGTAAGTGGTAAGGCACTGTTTCTCACGCGAGAAAACTCGAGGAAGTTTTGCAGAAGTTACTCGCAAGAGAAACTATTTAACCGCTAATCAAAGCGTCAGGAAGAATTTGATTTCATATGTTATTATTAAAAATATATTTTGATAAAAATACTTTTTACTTCTCTCTATCTGCCTCAAACTAAATCACAAATTCCTAAAATACATGTTTTGTTATCTTACTTTGAAATGAAGCAAAACAAGTCCCAGTATTTTTAATAGATAATAATCCTACTCAAATGTTAAATTAAAATGATTTAGTCCCTACAGTAAAAGACTTCAGATGGAGTTGTGTTTTTTACAAACTAAGCTAACGATGTGAAAAAATTTATTTATGAAAAATCAGTCTAATATATCAATGCTATTGATAGTTTATCAAGCACCATAAATAAAATATTTAGAAATTTGATTACTATTATAACGAATAATTATTACCTCTTTTGTTATACACAACATTCTTGTTGCTTAAATTAATAAGGCTTATAATAAATACGTATTTCCAGTTAAAAATTTAAAATTAAAGGGCACTAGCGAGAACACGCAGTTGTTTTTCTTCAAACGAGTAGGTGTCGGAGAGTATTGCGGATCTATCGCGACATATTTCTTCCTAGTGGAAACAGAGCGTGAGCCATGTACCGTGTCGTTATTAATGTGAATCTAAATGTTGGGCATCAAACCATTAAAACACAATGTTATAAAATAAACACCTTTACACGTATCTGACGGCATCCTGACAAGTAGGGAAGACGAATAATTGCGTTGCGGGCTTTATTCTCCGGGGTTTTAAAAATTCAATAGATTTTGAATAATAAATAATTGTAAAATAACTAATGACTCAAGTCAGCAAAAGTTAAACACCATGATATATATTAAAATGTTATAGAATACAACAATTTATTTTCTTACATAATAATTTTTAAATCCTCAAAACAGCATCTGTATTTAAAATAAATAAAAATATCTCTTTTAAATTGACAGTGAAATCGGTTATTATTAAAAAATATGATCAATGTAACTAAGTATACTCTTAAGTAAAATATGTTTGAATATGTACGTTTATAATTTTAACGAATAAATTCACATCTGAAGAAGAAAAACAAATCCCTATTTATGTGTTACGCTGAATAGTATTTTGACCACATGGAGAATTTAATTCATTTATATTATTTCATTTTGTAATACTTATTTCTGCTTTAGGGATGGAACGATGTCGGATTCCACGGCTCAAGCCAGATTCCCACCCCTAATATTGACGCATTGTGCTACAATGGCATCATACTCAACAGTTACTATGCCCAGCCTTCCTGTACACCGTCAAGATCAGCTCTTATGACAGGAAAATACCCCATCAAGACAGGTAACATATTAATTTAAACAATGCATACATAAATATATTTACAAAATAAATATTAACTTACTAACTAACTAACTATTAAGCTGCCGTAGAGGTAGGCTGACAGAAAAGAACGTCACACCAATCTGACTTCGCTAACAATTTTCGCCTCTTCTGCATCTACCATCTCCTCATACATACCCTCCCATTATTCCAACTCCTGATCTGACCAATTTCAAGTATTTAAAATACTTGATCATGTTAAGTTTTCCCTGGTCTTCCCCTGTGCTCCTATTTTAACTGCATTTGCATATTTTTTATCTTACTGTTCTTTCTTCACTCGTTCGATTCACATGTCCAAATTATCTCAACCAAATAATTGAAAAATCTAACTAAAAAATAATAATTTCATTAATTGATTCGGCAGTCACTTTGTGGTCAAATTTATCCATTTTAATTAATGTTTTACTTAGTAAATATGAACACACGGTGTTTGAAAATGATGCGGAATGCATCGAAACACGTGTCTCAGTAGATTTTAAGAAATAATGGTATTTACTAAGTAAAACATTTATTAAAAATTAGAAAAAAACTTAAATACTTTCAAACGAATCTGGAGGATTTCCTGCTTCTTAACGCATCAGCAACTAATATTTAAAAAAAAAACACTTCTGAATTTTTACCTATTTTTACTTATATTTCGACCTATATTTTTTGTGCTATTGTTATAATGTGTATTGGAAATTTCGATGAGATGTGACAGCTTATGACCATCCGATAAGTAAGCAAATAACTCAAATAATTGAATTGCCTTTCATTTCTTATTTTCTAACATTTTTGTCAACAAAAAAAAACAAATGAATTTGTGTAACTGTAAAACTGATCAAATGTAATAAAGCCATCCCACAAGGGAGGAAACAGATGCGGCGGCTGCAGAAAGAAATCCATTTAGGAAACCCCGTTACTGGCCATGTGTAGTGATAACAAGGTAAATAGGACATCTGTCAGTCCTCGTGGAAGCGGGGAATGTAATTTGTGTATGCAAATAGTAAAAATGTGAAGCGTCTCGTTACATGTATGGGGCATGAAGGGAAGTAATACCCATTGCCTGAACGTATTTCTCAAACATGTCACGTTTCCAATTCGGCATCTCAGAGTTGGGCTTACGCGATCGTGTATAACGGATTTAATTGACAGTCCTCGAGCTCCTTAATGGATATTTCGAGGCAGGGTTTGTTATTAACAGCGAGCATTTCTTACATATTTTACTATATTAAATATGATATTAAATACAGATTAAATTGTTAACTAAAACACTTGTTTTTACCACTTGAGTTATATTTATTTTTAGGACTAGTTTTGGAAGCTACAGATGCTTCTATCTTCGTGTCTGAATATAAACTACATAAATTAAAACTATTATTTTTATTTATAACTTCATCATATCTTCCGCACAAATGGTACATTGGGAACTTTTTCAAATTGATCTAACGTTAATTTGTCAGGTAATATTAAAAAAAAATTACTGTGAAAAACCACTTTCATTTATTGTAAACCCCTCCCCCCGGAAATCAAACCATGTTAGAGGTTCCCTCTAACATGGTTGCCAAACGCTGTGATCACTAACGCTATGGAAATTTAATCAATCAATGATCTAGCTCTATGTGACGTAAAAAATAATAAACATTTGTTGTACACTTTTTTTTCTACTGAATTTGCATTTTTGGGATTTTTTTATTATTTTAAACCAAAAAAATATATAATGGACACTATACAATACTGAGAATCGAAATATTTTTCTGACTAAAAACGGGGACTTACCTAGTACATCAGATCATATAATAAAATAAAATACAAAATTATATAAAATAAACATATAATTTAATAATATTTATAATGAGTACGAGTGCTTACAAACGAAAAAAAAAGTTTAATAAAAACATGTAATTCTATCATATTTTTTCTGAATAAAATTCTTGTTATTTGCTGATGCTTCCACTCTCAAAGAAATCAGATAATTCAGATGTCTTTTTCATACAAATTTCAATAGGCAAGGCCCATGAAAATGTAGCCAAGTAATATTACATAGGTACCTAATACCCGACGAATCCGAAGTCAAAATTAATCAACGTCATTGTGGCAAGTCGTTAGAAGAGTGACGAAGAAAATTTAACAAAAACATTTGATTGATTAAACCGAATAATAAGGGTTGGATAAATAATTTACCCTCTCGTCGAGGTTTTTATTGTCAAATAACAAAAAGAGTTTCACAAGCCTCGATTTTCGATATTTCCATTGTAGTTCTGATGACGTTCAATTTCTGATTGAGAAAATTATCGTAATCGCTTTGGTTATCATTTACTGATTTAATTGACTGATCGAAATTGTAATTTTTTTTTTAAAGTAAGTAAGTAGGTACACAGGATTAAGATCTCCAGACGCTAGAGGAGTTGATACGATCAATCAAAACATGTCGTATCTACTGGTATATAAATATATTTTTTACGTTATGTTTTGATAGATCGAACTTCGCAATTACTTAACCTTTTAAGGAAATTCAATATGCATATTTGTATTATGTATATACACATTTTTGACATCCTACATAGTTTACTTTAGCTAGTGGACAAATCCAAAGCTATGGTTATTGAAAGAGATGAATGTATAAATAGACCTGGGTGTAAAAAAATAGTAAATGGGGAAATTATGGATCAAGTGGATGATTTCATATATTTGGGAAGTATTTTTTCCAGGGATGGAAATATTAAATAAAGAGCGAATTCTGGGAACAGAGTGAAGAATAAACCTAAGGATATTAATATTTTCTCTTAATCCGAAATATATATTTTTTTTCTCATAAGATGGATATTGATTTCCCGCGCACTCTTGAAAATCCATATAACTGACTAACTAACCATCACGCCGTTTTCTCGCAGGGATAGGCAAAGACACAACGCCACACCTGTCCACATCTGCCTTTGCATAGGTACTCTAAAACATCTTAAGGAATTTGTTATGAATGTATATTTTTATTTTTCTTATTAAGTTACCCGTTGGTAGATAAAATAGAATGCCACACCAATCTATATTTGCAGACAAACTTCGCCTTTTCCAAATTCATGCATCTCCTCATATATATCCGCCGATTATTCCGGCTCTTAATTTTGCCGATTTCAAGTACCTACTTGAGATACTTGATCATGCCAAATTTTCTTCGGTCCTCCATAGCTTCTATTACCGACTACATTTGCGTCATAAATTTGTTCAACTGTTCTTTCTTCACTCAAATGAGTGGAAATCCATTCACATGCCCAAACTATCACAACAAACTCATCTTAATTGAATAGATAATTCTTATCTTAGCCGTGCATTTTTTCCTTATTTTACCATTCGCACATTTATCATACATCCCATAAATCTTGGACAACAGAATTAGTTTGCTTCACCAATCTTTATGCTACTTAAGAAAAAACAAACAGATGTCTAATTGATTTACGAGTACATGAAACATTTTAGGCAAAACCAATATGAAACATTTGCTGCCTTTATTTTCATGTGACGATGAAATTTTCACCTTTGAATCGACTTTTTATTTGATCGTTTGCAATCAAGTTCCGATGCAAATATAAACAGAGATTGCTTTGATTGATGAATTTTTCCATCCGCTTTTTGATTGGCTACGGGTTATTCTCAAAAAACCTTGAGGTTCGTTTTTGTTTTTTTTTTTATCATGGCAACACTAACATTCATTGCAGTGGACAGGGCAGTAGATTTGTGGATATTTTAAATTTTTTAAGTGTTCGAAATTTAAAAAGGCGCAGTTTACTGTTAATATAATATTTAAGTACTTGAATATACTATTTTTTCGCGGTAGGTACTTTTGTGAGGATTGGAACATGTTTTTTTTCTTCATTTATTTATTTTTTGATTTATTTTTATCTTTATAAATAAAACTATTTTTAGAGTATACGATATATTGATAATTTTAATAGTGTCATATCTCAGAGATATTATTACGTTAAAATATATAATAATTATTATTTCTATTTTAATAACCAATGTCAATGGGCTTTTTTCTTTTATGTATAAAAATACATATATAAATATATACATATACATATATTCTATGCACATGTCTAAACTATCCTAACACACCTTTCTTTATTTTATTGATAATGCTCATATCAGCCTTGCGTTCCTTCCTTAGATAGATTTTTATTTTTTAACTGATTGTGCACCATTCACTCTGTTCCTGTTTTTGTTTTTGCACAATATAACAGACAAGTGTGCAATGTGTGATAAGTTTTTGTCAAATCCAAAATTATGGATTTTGAAAGAGATGAATTTGGGTGAGAAATATTGGTTATTAGGGAAATAATTGTACGGATACATTTAAGTCGATTTTATAAAAAATGTAAAATTCTCCGGGTAACTTTTATGTTTAAAAGATTTGTCTATTTTTAGATAAAAAATAATGAAATAGAGTATTTTCCCGTTTTTTAAGAAAATTTTTCAGTATTTAAAAAAAAAACGAGACACAAACCGATAATGACGTCATCTTAATTTTTGACCTGTCCCCGCTCTCTGATTGGCCGATATGGGTCAGAAGGCAAGTCCCGTGAAAATAGCGGAATTTGAAATACAACGCTGTTTTTAAGTATTTTTAACAGGGTTTTTAAGTATATAAATATTTTAAACAGTAAAACTTACAATTAGCATTCCGGTAGAGTATATATTTTCAAATCTTATAAAATTGGATACGACGGATTTTGAAAGTAGGCGACACATTTCGTGTACGGGTATTTAGGAAGTATGTTTTTATTTGTTATAAATAATTTCTGTACACCATTCATTCTCCAAGGTTTTGTTTTTCTGGTGTTGAAATCACTTCTTAATCCTGTTTCTCCAGGTATGCAAGGGTTCCCCTTGAACAACATAGAAGCGCGGGGTCTACCCCTGGACGAGAGGATTCTCCCGGAGTACCTTCGGGAACTGGGCTACGCCACGCACGCGGTGGGCAAGTGGCATCTCGGGATGGCCAAAACGGCGCAGACACCCACCAGGCGAGGGTTCGACTCCCACTTCGGCTACAGAGGCGGATTCACCGGCTACTATGATTC